>NC_086446.1:307735047-308056714 GCF_028390025.1 Pseudophryne corroboree
TTTGTGTATACATATAAACATATTGTTTAAATTAGGTAGAGCTCACAAATGGGTCTCCAGTGTGCCGAAAGGCCTCCCGGGAAATGACACATTTGCATAAATGATGGTAACGCTCTGTGAAGTGCTATCTGATACAGGCATTTCAAACACAAATACCTAGCTTTAGACAAAAAGCAGAAAGTGCAGCAGGATGGGCACCAGAGCTGCTTTCTGTCCTTTAGATCAGTTCAGACATTATTTAGCCTTAAAGCTGATGCTAAAGCATACTGGATTTGCATGTTAGACAGCTCTTCAACCCATTTCACCTCTGACCTTCCAGTATATATATCAGCTCTGTTTTACAGCATATTATTGTCAAACTGATTCCAGAAATGGAAGCTAGGATATTTGCCATTAACTATAACTTTGTTGTAGCCATGTTTACTTTATGAAGTATATAACAAATTTTGATTACCTACATCTCAAAGGTTCCAGATAACAACAAACCTAAAAAGAGACATCTATTTATAAGTGGAGTTGGGATAAAAATAGTTACTGTTAGAAGAAAAGAATATGTGCAGTACAATTGCTGTATTGTGCAGATATTGGCTTATTTTATGCAAATACACCTGCACAAGGATCATCGTAATCAAGTAGAAACGTTAGATTTCATTATTTGGGACAACTTTATTTAAATTAGCTGGCAGGGGTGTAGAAGACACATTCACAGGGTGTTTCCTGTTGTCATTTGCTTTATTTCTTACAGATTTGACCTCTCAGCCCTAAGTTTATAATGGAATGTATTTTTCACCTTCCAAATCTATGGCCCTCATTCCGAGTTGATCGCTCAGTTTTTCGTTCGCACAACATATTCGCAAAGTTGCGTTAGTGTAGTAAATTTGCGAACATCCGCCCCCAACGTAATTTTGCACAATTGTACGCAGTATTACACAAAGTGGGCGTACGCCAAATGAGAACGCAGCAATGCGAAACCATCGCAGCAATGCGAAACCATCGCATTAACACATACTACATCGTAAAAATACAAAGTTTTAGTAGATTTACACATTCATCTTAAAAGTGCACACTTTTGCGGACAAACGCACCACAATGGTTTTTTTCCCTATTAAGTGGAATAACACCTTTCAATTAAAAGTCCACAAGCCCTCCTCAATTACGAATCCAATTAGTGAAATGATTTGTAATGTTCATGATCAATTAAGTATTTTTCAAATACCTGAAGAGCACTTTGTAGCCATAATTGGACATCAACATTTAATATTTTTAACTATAAATATAGATGTTTGAAATGTGCCTGGTCTAATGTTTTATGTTTATTTTGGGTGTAGAGTTTTAGTATGTGAATGAAGGTGTTTGCATGTTTATTTAGACAATAACAACATATGTTTTTTTAATGTTTTAAACAAACTTACGTTAGATGTATGAAATGTTTAAGGTAATAAATGTCTGATAGGCAATCTGCTGTTCCTTTATTGCATTAATAAATAATAAACACCCGCTTAACTTGAAATATATATTGTTTTATTTATTTGTCATATTTTTTATAATAATAAAAATAGAAAATGTAAAATGAATTTTAACAGTAATTAAGCAAATTTTTGTAGCTGGTCAACATGATCCAGCAAGGCAAGAAGATTTTGGCGCATGTTGGCCAGAATGCCCGCAAAAGTTGTGGGATCTCCAACGGCAACATCTGAAATTAAGAGGTAACATAAACATTAATAACTTACTCACATTACTTATTATACAAGCAAGGCACAAAGCACACTTTAATGCAGGCATGTCCAAACTGCATCCCTCCAGCTGTTGTGAAACTACATATACCAGCATGCCTTGACACAGTTTTGTGGTCAGGGAATGCAAAAGCTGTGTCAGGGCATGCTGGGATGTGTAGTTTCTCAACAGTTGGAGGGCCGCAGTTTGGACAGGCCTGCTTTAATGGCAAAGTTACTACATCATGGCTGTTTTATGGTACAATCATTAGCAGAACAACACACAAGCCTGCTCAGCCTTTTTTTTTTAATTTAAAAGTGTACCAGACCATGGGGTACATTTACTACTATGTGAGTTCTATTTAAGATGGAACGTTGCCCATAGCAAACAAGCAAAAATAAGAATATTATCTTGTAGAAGTGGTTCCAAAATTTTAAAGTATAATCTTATTGGTTGCTATGGGCGACAGCCCATGTTAAAGATAACTACCATCTTCGTCAATGTTACATCATGTTGGCATTCATTCACATCTGGAGTGACGTTTTTTTTTTTTTAGGGGGTTGGTCCTGCATCATCACACTGCATATCAACATCTTCAGAAGGACAACATATCCTAGCATGAACACACTCCCTGAAAGCTGCCCTTACTAAATAAGGTCAAACAGGTTTGACTTTATCCAATAATCATTTTGTGAGTGTAACTTTCACACCACAAATCATTGTGTCGTTAGGCTGCCTAACAAAGTGAAGCATGTGATTTGTAAGTGCAAATATTAAGAATACACAGGCACAAGTGTAAAACACCAACAACATACTAAACTCCACTCAGGTCTAACTGTATACCAGAAAACCTAACACATATAAACCCTGTTGTCCTGGCAACCCTGTCGACCTAATGAGTGTCGACCTAGAGTGGACACAAAAAACATTGCACACATAAACACTGTACATATAATGACACTCACAAAAATGTAAATGCAACATGTAGACCATGAAGAATAACTCAAATATTTTTCCTTGGTACAAGAATTCCAACAGTACAACACTGCATGTTTTGTCATTGTAAGTGTAAGTAGGTAATAATTTTTTTTAAAATGTTAAAACACTTACTTTCCTCTGCAACATGATGACTCCCAGAAATGTCTTCAGGGGCTTCTTCTGCCCATTCACTGGGTGGGGAAGGCGGCTGTATGGGGGAAGGCGGCTGGATGGGGGAAGGCGGCTGGATGGGGGAAGGAGGAGGGATTGGGGAAGGAGGCGGGATGGGGGAAGGAGGCTGGATGGGGGAAGGAGGAGGGATTGGGGATGTTATTTCAGAGGGTGGGTCTGATTGAGAGGGCGAGGGGGGCGGAGAGAATGTTAGGCCAATAGAGGGTGAGGGGGGCTGAGAAGGTGATTTGGAAGTAGAAGGAGAAGGGGTATGGGAAGGAGGAGAAGGGGTCACAGAAAGAGAAGGAGAGGTGGGCTGAGAAGGGGAGTGGAAAGTGGAGTGGGCCTGGGAAGCTGAGGGTGACTGGGAAGCTGAGGGGGACTGGGAAGCAGAGGGGGATTGGGAAGCTGAGGGGGCCTGGTTAGCTGAGGGGGATTGGGAAGGGGAGGGGGAGTGAGAAGGGGAGGGGGACTGGGAAGTGGAGGGGGAGTGAGAAGGGGAAGGGGGCTGAGATGGTGCCTCATGTGTTGCTTGCCGTTGTGGTCGTCCCATAATGATATTTGTGTTAAAATTTAATTTGCATGTTAAATTACATACTAAACAATTGTAAATTTCACTGTTCTGTTCCATGTAAAAGACACAGTTTGTTTTTTTTAAACAAAAAAATACATTTTAAAAACCTCTTCATGTTGCCCACAGCAAACTAAATGAGTCCAAACAATTATTTGGACGCTCATTCCTTAATCTATTCCATTGAGTCATATTGATTGGTCTAGGCAACACCACCAGATCACTATTCAAGCCACCTTATTATATAGACAGCACTGATCAAGTTTTTGGGTACAGTTTCCTGCCTGGTTTTTTTTTTCTGGAAAACATGCACTTGTTTGGTGACATTTTGCTACAGTCAGTACTGTTTGCCCTAACCACACACACTGTCCTATTGTAAAAAAATGTTCACTCAGTGTTGCAATTAGCCTACCACTTAGTGTAAATTTGCACAATTTATGCTAATAATCTTATGTAATGTAACTTACTGCGTGCATGCATTGCGCGGATTTGCTGCCGGATCTCCGCCAACAGCTCTAGAGTCCTCCTGCGGAGATCACTCAATCTCCTCTCCAACTGTATTATTGTCCGCCTGCTGCGGACGCGAGAACGCAGCAGGCGGCGGACCTCCGCGTAGGCCTCGCGCTTAACCCGATTTGGGATGAAGCGCCCAACGCAGCCTACGCGGCGGTCCATCACCGCAACCAGGACGCGGAGCTCCCGCCTGGTGAAAGGTGCCGCACGCATCATGGCAATGGCATTTTCCTTATTTGGGCATATATTTATAGTGTCTGCTAGCATGTGATTGGTCCAAAATCTATGCTGTAATTTCTAATAACTTTATTGATCTTTGCAATGCTGGGAAGAGCAGAGTGTTAATTAGCACGAGCGGAAATACGCATTCGCAGAAGGAATTTTTAAAAAATTAAAACATAAAACAAAACAAACAGACACAGACACACACACAGTTTTGGGTAAATTTAGATACATATCTGTGTACTCACCACAGTTTGTGTGATCATTCAGCTGGACAGTCACAAAGTGGACAACATTAAGTTTCATTTGTTTGTGTGTTTGTTGAAATAAACAGGATTTTAGGATAGAAAACAAATAAGGACACTATTTAGCAACATCACAGTATTGTTTTTGCAAATAACACATTGTAAGCTTAACGTGTTAACGGATTTAGTGGCAAATAAATATTACATATTCCAACGCCAAAAAATAATTACACAATGGCCTTACAATAGCAAACAAAATGACAAAATTATTCAAAAAACAAAAGCATACTGTGGTTTTATTTTGATTAAAAAAGAGAATCTTAAAACACTATACCTGAAATATTCCGCAACAATGCTTGCCCTGACTTGGCTCCCCCTCCGTGTAACACTCCCCCCACCGAAGTGTCGGACAACCCCTGGCTCCTCATCAGGCAATTCCTCTGTCTGAGGAAGCTCTACGCTACTCCTTACCGCGATGTTGTGTAGTATAGCGCACAGGACCACTAGTTTACTTGCCATCTCCGGCGAATACATGATGTCGCCACCAGTGCGGTGGAGCACACGAAACCGCCCTTTAAGGACCCCAATTGTGCGCTCCACCAGCTGCCTAGTGGCAGTAAGCGCGGAGTTAAATGCCGTCTGTGGTCCTGGCCTGGGATTACGGTAAGGAGTCATGAGCCAGGGGGTGCAAGGATATCCACGGTCTCCTGTTTGATGAGAATAACAAATTAGAAAGAGTATATTTTTTTAAAATTAGTAATTTCAGGCCAAAAATAGTGGGACAACTCACCCAATAACCACATGTCTTCTCGTTGCCTTGATCTTAATCTGTGCCATATCCCTGATTGTCTAATGACATACGCATCATGGGAGTTTCCGGGAAACTTTGCATTCAGGGAAAGGATCTGGAGGGATGGCCCACAAACAACCATTACATTCAGAGAATGAAACAGTTTCCTGTTTCTAAAAATGTCTTCATTATGTCTTGGTGGCTGAATAGCTACATGTGTGCCATCCACAACCCCAATAACATGTGGGAAGCGACTACCACCTTCCTCAAATTGCCGCTTCACCACATCTAGGGCACCAACATCCAAAGGCATAGCAATAAATTGCTTCACACGCTTTAGGAAAGCACGGCAGACACGCCGCAGGACCTTACTGAACTGGCCCTGCGACATGCCAGCCAGGTCTCCAACCACATGCTGATAAGAGCCTGTAGCCAAAAAATGTAACACAGCAAGGAATTGTGTCAATGGTGGTATTGCTGTAGGATACCGAATTGAAGACTCCAGATCACTCTCTATTATGGAGAGAGTGTCTAGGATTAGATGTGGTGGCAGCCTGTATCTACGCACAACAACATCATCTGGCATCCCAAAAAGTAGGACACGGGGTTGGAAAATTGGTGGCCTAGCACGCCTCCGTTGCCTTGGTTGATGAGGAGCCGGTTGTGGGGCTGGCGGTTGGGGTGGGAGTGCTGCCGTGGGTTGGGGAGGTAGGGCTTCTGCTGCGATAAACACTGCCATCACACACTTTAAAAAAATATAACAGATATGTTGAATAAGACAAAAGCAAACCTCAAAAAATATACAACAAAACATTTTTTAAAAAAGGGAGTGTCAACTTACTGCAGGAGCATAAGACATATTTTCTGTGTTCAATTCCGGATCAAAATGAAAATGTTAACAAAAAGGGTATAAAAAATATAAAAGTTAGAAAGCTACATATTTTAATAACATTTTAATATAAATATCAAAAAACAATATACTCAGAGCATCAAACACATCACAAACACCTTCAAACAAATAAAGCAAAGTAGGCAAAAAAAACATTACAACACAACAACCAAAGTTATCCCTTTAGTAGCTAGTACAGGCAAGAACAGCACTACTTTGCCCAACAATCCTTGAAATATATTTAACATTTCTTCTCAAGATGGCAGACAAACATAAGCAAAACACTTTGAACAAACAGGCACCAACACAGGCCAAGGGCACTTACCTGCTCCAAAGAAAACAACAGTCAAATTTGTGTTCTAAATCACACTCTTTGTAAACAAAAAAAAGGGGTTACTTCACCCAGATAAATACACCTACAAGAGAACAAAAATGACATTAAAGACAACATAGAGACCATTAACACAAACAGGCACCAACACAGGCCAAGGGCACTTACCTGCTCCAAAGAAAACAACAGTCAAATTTGTGTTCTAAATCACACTCTTTGTAAACAAAAAAAAGGGGTTACTTCACCCAGATAAATACACCTACAAGAGAACAAAAATGACATTAAAGACAACATAGAGACCATTAACACAAACAGGCACCAACACAGGCCAAGGGCACTTACCTGCTCCAAAGAAAACAACAGTCAAATTTGTGTTCTAAATCACACTCTTTGTAAACAAAAAAAAGGGGTTACTTCACCCAGATAAATACACCTACAAGAGAACAAAAATGACATTAAAGACAACATAGAGACCATTAACACAAACAGGCACCAACACAGGCCAAGGGCACTTACCTGCTCCAAAGAAAACAACAGTCAAATTTGTGTTCTAAATCACACTCTTTGTAAACAAAAAAAAGGGGTTACTTCACCCAGATAAATACACCTACAAGAGAACAAAAATGACATTAAAAACAACATAGAGACCATTAACACAAACAGGCACCAACACAGGCCAAGGGCACTTACCTGCTCCAAAGAAAACAACAGTCAAATTTGTGTTCTAAATCACACTCTTTGTAAACAAAAAAAAAGGGGTTACTTCACCCAGATAAATACACCTACAAGAGAACAAAAATGACATTAAAGACAACATAGAGACCATTAACACAAACAGGCACCAACACAGGCCAAGGGCACTTACCTGCTTCAAAGAAAACAACAGTCAAATTTGTGTTCTAAATCACACTCTTTGTAAACAAAAAAAGGGGTTACTTCACCCAGATAAATACACCTACAAGAAAACAAAAATGACATTAAAAACAACATACTAACATTAGTCCACACAACAGCAACACTGAAGCACAGGTTTCGTTTAAAAAATGGAGAAACCAAATATATATGTGTAAAAAATATTTACAAATAATCTTCAAAAATATAATTTGTAAAAAACATTAGGAACCAGACGAATGCACGAATACTCACAAACGGATTTTCGCAAAAATACTGCTATACCGTCTATATTCTAAACGCGAACAAACGGACAAATGTATGCTTGACAATTACTCACTCTGAAAAGCACAATAGCACCTTAACGCACAGCACAACAAACTCCAAAATGACAAATAAACTCCAAACTACCAACACTCACAGCGTGCAAAGTAGGCCCTTAAATAAGCAGTGCAATCATTACCAAGATTAACACTGTACACCTGTGTGAATGAACGCCCCGCCCGTAGGTATAAATAAGCACACACCTCGGCGTACACACGTCATCGCAAACATGGCTTCTCGTGAGGAAATAGCAGCAGAGATGGCCAGCATTGCAGAGCAGCAGATGGCATTGGCGAAAAAACGCCTAGAGTGCCAGAAACGGATGATGGAATACGCCTCTGCGGATTGTGAAGAGGCAGGACCTAGTACTCTGCAAATGTCTGCTTCTGAGCCCCAACAATTGAGTGGGGATACCCTGCCACACACACATACTGGACAAACTGAGGAGGAATCAGCAGTAGCCACACAAACACAACAGACAGAAGCTGCTAGTGAGGAGGAAGATGGTGAGGAGCAGCAGGAAGAAACCTCACAGGCTACCTCCAGACGTAAGAAAAGACAGCCAGCATTCACTAAGAGGGAGTTGCGTGTCTTGGTCACGCAAGCCATGTCCAAAGTACATAGAGGCCCCAAAAACATGGGTGCTGCTACAAAAGATCGCATCTGGAGGGACATCACACATTCTGTGAATGAAGTTGGCTCTGTCGTCAGAACCTCGCAGGAAGTTAGACGACGGTAAGTGCATCTTGCCAGCCCTTTTTCGGTGCTAAGTTGTCTTAAAAATGTAGTGACATGTGATGTTATGTATAGCAAACAGAAGCAGAACATGTGTCCTAGATATTTACATACACAAATAATAATACTCTACTTTGCCCCTCTTTCACAATACATATGTAGGTGGGCCGACTTCAAATCCCGCCTGAAGGCAAAGAGGTCTGCGGAGTGGAATGCCTCAAGGGCTACAGGGGGAGGACCATCTGTCGCTGTGGAGTTTACAGACTTGGAGGAGATGGCGATGGCCTGTGTCAGTTATGAGGAGGGCCAAGGGGTGTCTAATATGGACACGGACCTGCCTGAGATCCTGACGGGACATGACTTGCCAGGTAAGTTTACAGATGTATTTGTCTGCAATTTAAACAGTATTTATAAACTTAAATCTAATTTTTTATTGTACTCTTTTCCCACACATTCTTCTATTTGCTTGCCACTAAACACAGCACAGGGGGATGATCAGTTTGAGTCACAGGAGGGTTATGTGGCTGAGGCTGAGGTGGAGGGACCTAGTGGGTCTGGCTGTGTGGGGACACAAATCCCACCTCTGCAGGTTCCTACTGGCCCCCCCACCCAACCCTCTGCTATCCCGGAGATCCTGCTTGAAATCGCTAGGTATGGTGAGAGCCTAAATGCGTTTCAAGACGGGATCCTCCGGGAGGTAAGCCAGATAGCTGTCCGGCTCACTGAGCACCGAACCAGTGTTGAGCAAGGTGTTGCTCAACTCTGCCAAGGTCTGGCAGAGATCAGGCAGGGCCAAGAACAACTTGCCTCCTCATTCCAAACCCTTGCAAATAACATCTTGCAAGGGCTCCAGGCCATCGCTGTCTCCCTTGCCCACAGTGGCAGAGAGCCACCCACATCGGCTCCCTCCCCTGCCCAGGAAGAACAGGCCACTGGGCAGGCCCAACGAAGGTCGCTCCGCAGACCAAGTCAAGAAGAACAGCCTCAGGCGGGGAGAAAAAAAAGAAAGTGATGTCTCTCCAGATGGCCAGCACCCATGTTTTTGATGTTGCCTCTATGTTATTTTGGAGTTGGCTTGTGTGGCCAGAATGGATAACTCCCTCTTAGTGAAATGTATTATTTATGTTTGGAGGTATTGTAGCCTGTGAGTTTTTGGGTATAAACACCTGAGCCATCTTCCTCTTACTAGTGTGCTATGTATTGTTGTGTTTGTGTGGTGGATCCTAATTCTTTCTCAGTTGTGTCAAAATGTTTGTGTGGCAGGGTGTGTAATATGTATTATTTATGATTACAAATTATAATTTAGTCAGAAGCTGATTTTTGCAGAGTACTAAGTTCTGCTCTATCATTTGTGTCAGTGCCATATGCTTGCTGCTTGGTCCATCTCTGCCTGTGAGACTCACGTGTATCCATGTTTTCATGTTGTTAAATCTTACTACATTAATTAAAAAAAAAAAATTATAATTGTGCTATTTCTTCAAGGTAATGCATCAGGTAAATGTTAGTTCCAGAAAAATTAGGTCAGCATATAGACACTTGTGGACCAATCTGCAATTTCGCCAACAAAATTGCATCATCCAACAAATACAGGTATGCTTTGCACCACACTTTAATGTCCATATTAAGTAAACTGACACAACACTTTTTAGATTTATGTATTGATCAACAGGACATCATTTAAAACATTGTCAAATATTATAAACCCAAAATAATGTTACATTTCTGACAAAATGAAAGAGTATGCTGCATTATTTGGTTGTCGGTTTCTTTAGCAAAAATGTTGCAGCTTTACATTTAAATTTTTATTTCACTTGTTTGTATTTGTTATTCTTACAAACATTTTTAAGAAAAAAAAAAAAGGTTACACACCAACAATAACACTACAAACAACCTTATTTGGCAGTGTGTGTGATTTATATGTGAGTAAAATAAACATGTAATGTGGGTTCAGACAATTGCTATTTGCTAACTTTCATCTGCGCAGTAATTAGCTAGTAATTGTCCATCAGATGAATGTGCTCTCCAATTAACAGCTAATTACTGCATACACACTTGGTAACAGTACTTCGCAAATGTAGAGTAACTGCAGACCTACTCGGCTGCTGCGTGAAGGTTGCTACGGTTTCCTATGTTAGATTTAACAGCGACAAGGTATAATTGCGAAAAACACGCCCATTGCGAGTTGCATACTCCCACACTGTACGCCCACTTTCACGCCCATGTCGGAGCATTGCGAAGTCTCGCCTCCGCCACGCCTCCGCCACTCCTCGTTTTCGTTTGCCAGTTACGTGTTGGTTTAAAATTGGCAGTTTTGCACTAATGTCGTACGTATGTACTCGCGCATGCGTATTTACGCTTTTGCGCATGCGCAGACACTTAGTTTTCGTACATTTGCGATGCGATGAATCTTAGCGAACAACTCGGAATGAGGGCCAATATTTGTAAAGAAAAGCATTTTTAAATGCATCCTTCAACCAGTGTAATAAAACACACAAAAGTAATAATACGCAATACATTTTCCTTTACTTTAACTATTAATTTAAGACTTAAGCAGGCCTTAACGAGACAATTTTTGTTGTCTCTGGGAAAAACCCAGATTGGAGATGATGTTGACATATTATGGGGTGGGTCTAGGTGCTTTGCTTCATTAGGCCCTGTCCCTCTGTGGCAGTATGTCGCAAATAGCGGGTCTATATGGAGGGGATGGGCTGATATGACGTTGACATACTATGGTGGTGGGGCAAGGTGCTTTGCCTCATTAGGCCCTGTCCCTCTGTGGCAGTATGTCGCAAATCGCGGGTCTATATGGAGGGGATGGGCTGATATGACGTTGACATACTATGGTGGTGGGGCCAGGTGCTTTGCCTCATTAGGCCCTGTTCCTCTGTGGCAGAATGTTGTGAATCGCGGGTCCACATGGAGGGGATGGGCTGATATGATGCAGTTCTATAAAAATCACGTCATATTGACCCAACCCCCTCAGCATGACTCGTGATTCCCAGCATTATCCTCTCCATCCTGCCCCTTCACTAGGAAGTGGGCAGGATGCAGGACTACCACCTATTGTTTTGTGGGTCCTGGGGACTCCACGCAGATTTGGGGGTCTCCTGGCAGATGTGATAGCAGGTATGTGCAATTTAGAACAAAAATATCCCAAAATTTATATATCAGTATTAAATAATCAATTTGACATTAGGATATGCAAAATATGGAGGGTACAGAGAAATATAAAGAGAAATATAAAACTCATATAGATAACACAAAATCCAATAATACTGTAATTACATGCACATATCTTGTGATATAATAATTGCCTGAGAACCCATTGGGCTGTTACTAGTAGAGGGTTTCCATGCAAGGGACGTGACTATCATTTTACACAGTGCTAGGCCATGCTCTAACCCAGTGATGGCTAACCTTGACACTCCAGCTGTTGTTGAACTACACATCCCAGCATGCACTGCATCAGTTTTAGCATGGCCAAATAGCAAAACTGTAGCAGGGCATGCTGGGATGTGTAGTTCAACAACAGCTGGAGTGTCAAGGTTAGTCATCACTGCTCTAACCCATTCTTGTCCCATTAACATACCCAGAAAATGCTGTGTTCATGACTGTTAGGTGCTTGTAGCTCCATTTTCATGAAAAGTGGAGCAAGATACTCGTACCTTCACTGAGTGTGACAGTCACCCAAAGTTGGGAGTGCACCAACAGCACCAGAGTAGCACGTGGCCTGTACTGTGCTCAGCTGACTGTAGCTTTCACTGTCTGCTCAATTGTTGCTTGGATCATAGAATAATGAGGCTTTGTTCAGGAAAAAGAATAGAAACAAGAAATATGGGGGCCTAGTAATGACTGGACATTCTAGGCCTCCCTCTCCAACCAGCCCTGAGATTTAATCAAAAGTACCCCTTGTTTTATAATTAGGCCTTGCTACATGACACACCCCAACAATAAATGAATAGCTTTCACCCACCATTAAGTGGCTTGGCCTGTTCATACCTCTCCATTAAATAAACAGTTTACATCCCATCTGCATTGCATTAAGAGACAGGTCCATACTATTGGGCTTCCCAACCTGATCAAGTTGTTGTAAACTTTGTTACTTTTGACACCAATGCTTGCGTTGATATGGAGACTGTTTCTACCCCTACTTTCCCTCTCCTCCTTATGGGGTCTACCCAAACCTCATACACATATTCTTGGTGTTTGCTAATGACAATAAAGGTATTCATGTAGAAAAAAAAAGGTTATTTTCGTTGAAATCACTTGGTGTTTGTTAATGACGATGAAGGTATTCGTATGTCGATGTCACCCCTTTGCCGACTCTTGAGTTTCCACTGAAAATGTGGGTCCTTAAATTGCAAATTTCCACATCGCTACTGTTTATTCTCCTATCACCAACTGTTTGTTATTACCCAGTGTTGTATTATCATTGTTTCCAATTGTTAAGCGCAACGGAATTTGCTGCACTACATAAGAAATAGTTAATAATAATAATAATAATAATAATGATAATAATAATAATAATAATAATAATATACCAATATGGAACAACTCCCTGTTCCCCCCAGACTATATGATGAATTATGCTGCATGCTGATCTGCCGAGGATATCACCTGGGATGGTCTTCAGTTTGCCGGCTGTCGGGATCCCGGCGCACAGTATACCGGCCCCGGAATCCCGACAGCCGGCATACCGACACTTTTTCTCCCTCTTGGGGGTCCACGACCCCCCTGGAGGGAGAATAAATAGTCTTGCACGCGCAGCGAGCCCACAAGGGGCTCATTTGCGCTCGCCACGCTGTCGGTATGCCGGCGGATGGGATTCCGGCGCCGGTATGCTGGTCGCCGGGAGCCCGGCCGCCGGCATACTATACTACACCCTATCACCTGCATTGCTTGTCTTACTGATAACTCACAATTTGCTCCCTTGGAGGTTATGCAGAGAAAATACCCATGGCTAGTTGGCTACATGCAATACTATTTGAATACCTTCAAATTAGACATTTTGGTGCCAACCAATCAGCCTCTGTAACTTTTCAAGCACAGCCTGTAAAATGACAGGAGCTGATTGGTTGGTACTTTATCCCTCTCCACTTTATCTCTCTCCACTTTATCTCTCTCCAAGGCTTGATATATATTGCTTTTAATCTCTCCTTTTCACTCCCACTTTATTAAAACTCATTTGAGATGCTCTGTCTGTCAGATCTCCCACACCAATGTATCATGAATTCAGCGATTTATAGCATGCTGTTATGCTCTGACGTAAGTTTGTTTGGGAGTCATTATTGGGACCTTCTCCTGATGAAGAGGCCTGGCAGGAGATGAGGGAATGCATAAACCTCTCTTTGTTTTACATGATTATTACAGAAACAGTATACAAGGAAGAATACCGCTGGTATTGTACCCTGAAAAGGCTACATAATATGTACGCTATGGCATATCTTACCTGTTGCAGAAAAGTAACAATGTGAAAAAATGGAAAATGAGGTGCCTCTGTGCGCTAAAAAGAGCAGCCTCAGCAGTATTTTGAAGAGGAATCACAAACAATTCCCCACAGTGAACACAATACAGAAAACAATACAAAATACAGCGCCTGGGCGCTCACAGAGGAACACTTCCCTTGATGTGTATAGTGAGAAGCGTCTCGAACTTTCTCTCCTTTCCACTGTTCATAGGAGGTTCTTGTACATGTAAGAGAAAACAAATATACACCGCAATCTTCGTGTATTACTTCCAAATACTATGAGTTCACTCCCCCTTCTTAATAGAATGTGAATCTGGTTGATTAAGTGTTGGGGGGGATTTCCCCCTTCCAATTCACTTACACAACTGAATGGTATATAAGCATTTCAAACAATATAGTAGAACTTGCAAGACGTCCCTTAATTTGACGGGGAACACACTCCCCTTCCCCGTGCACTTACACAGATGTAGAAATCAAGAAGCATTCATGATCACCAACTCCCTAGGCAAGTACACCATCACCAAATGAAGAAAATTGCCGGGGTTGCCCCCTGTGTGAAACACTCACAGTCAGATGAATATATCACAGGCCTGTAAGGTGGGTCTTTTAAAATTCACTCTTGGTCTCCAACCTTTTGGCTTATGTATGAGACACAGGTGTGTTTTTAGATACCCATATGAATAATGTTATATGATCATACAGATTCCAGGACATTGCCCTGTCATTTTTCACACCTGTGTCTCATACATCATTAGGATAGTATAAAAGGAAGGTTAGAATAGGATCTCTCATACCTTGACAAAGACCCTAGAACGGGCCGAAACGCGTTGGTGGAGAGATCTATATTGGATGAATATACCCGTGGGAGACCAGGAGGAGATCAGATTAACGGGGCCCCGTTTTGTCTGCCTACCATCTTTTTCTCTTCCGACCGCCCAGGGTATGATCACCATTATTTTAGTAGTGTTTGTTTGTTTTTAAATAAACCATACTTTTACTCCAAACGTCCCTTTTTCTTTTGGTTCTCATTTTGGGAGAACTAAGCCAAAAGGTTGGAGACCAAGAGTGAATTTTGGAGTGTGTTCCCCGTCAAATTAAGGGACGTCTTGCAAGTTCTACTATATTGTTTGAAATGCTTATATACCATTCAGTTGTGTAAGTGAATTGGAAGGGGGAAATCCCCCCCAACACTTAATCAACCGGATTCACATTCTATTAAGAAGGGGGAGTGAACTCATAGTATTTGGAAGTAATACACGAAGATTGCGGTGTATATTTGTTTTCTCTTACATGTACAAGAACCTCCTATGAACAGTGGAAAGGAGAGAAAGTTCGAGACGCTTCTCACTATACACATCAAGGGAAGTGTTCCTCTGTGAGCGCCCAGGCGCTGTATTTTGTATTGTTTTCTGTATTGTGTTGCAGAAAAGATTGCATCCCACCGGAAACAGTCAGAACCACCCTCCATCTCGGCGATTAAGAACAGATTCTGACACACTGCATGCATGGTAAATATTACCTATTACTTATATGACAGACATGATCTCTTCAGCACAGTATGGGCCACCTGGCTCATCAGAGACAACCAGCCACGTCACCTTCACACTTCTCCACCTCCTTCTTAATGGCTCTTCTTACTCCTTCAGTGAAGCTAACATCCCTTTCCCATGAATTATCACCTGAGATACACTGCTTGCCTGCTTCAGCACCCCTCCTCTCCAACCCTCCCCTCCCTTCTCTACCTTTCCCCTATAACCTTACTCTGGGCTGTTATTGCTTTTCTGTTTATGCAGTCATATCATTTCTTACAATAATATACCTGATGTACTTTTGGTATTCTGTAATATTTCCAAGTCATGCTTGTGTCCCTCCAAAATAAAAATGAAAAGACAAGTACATAATGGGTTGGTTATGGGTTACCGGCGGCCAAGATCCCGGCTGCGGAATGCCGGTGGGGGGGCGAGCACAACAAGTCCCCTTGCTGTGCTCGCCACAAGTTCTATTCCCACTCTATGGGTGTTGTGGACATCCACGAGTGGGAATAGTTCCTGCTAGTCAGCAAGCCGACTGTTGGGATTAGGGGGTGGTGGGATGTTGGTGCCGCCGGTCATATAGCTGCATAATGCTTTGGAATAAACCTGACATAAGAGCGATACATTTCTCCTTTAAAATGTAAAATACATTTTCTTTATCATTATGAGCAGAAATAAGTGTTATACAAATTGGTATAAGAATATATTGTAGGTAAATCTCACAGAGAGTAACCTAGATGCATGGTCATGTAGTAATGGTGCAGTACTCTATTATACAGTGTTGTAGGTTGAAACTTCCCCCCTAGGTATCTCCTCTCAGATGCTGGCACATTATATCCAGCATGCCAGCAGAGGGCTGAAATAATCCTGGACAAAAACATCTGCCAGAACACAAACAAAATTTAACCATTTGTCTACCCTGATTTTTTTGTTTGTCTTGGGAAGTCTACATTCTGCTGGGATACTGCATGGACAGCTATAAATTCCTATTCAAATCAATACAAGCCAAGTTCAACAGGTAGCAGTCCAGACTCATGGAAAATAGGACAGACCCCAAATTTAGCCTGGAAATAATACTCTGCTGCTTTCTATCATATGCACACAGAGCTAAAGCCAGGGACCTGAAAGTAACATTCACTATGTGCTTGTATTATCCATCATGGGCACAAGGTTGGCATGCAATGCTACTTACACCCACATTCGCAGTATATTAATATTAGCGCCGATAGCAAACGTATTTTTATTTTGTATACATATATGGCATTAATATTGCCACTCAGCTCATACCATGCACTACATGGGTAAAAGCAAGCACGGGCATATTTATTTTATATTTTGTTTCAAAATGTTGCCTAGGACTACCATGGCAGCTTCCAATCAAGGCTATAAAAGGCCTAGTTGGGTGTAGCTCACAAACCAGCCCTGTATAGATATTACCCTCTGTACGAGAGCAGTGCAGTGCATTTAACTGCAATGCAATGATGTGTTGTGCATATGTGCTAGTGTAGGGACTTGCAGAGAATTGGGGTCCCTTGACGACGGGCTGTAAGCTTAAATGCTTTGATCAAATTATGAATAAAATCCTGATGCTTTTATTTGCTACTTACACCCAGATTTGCAGTATATTATTGTTAGCGCTGATAGCAAAAGTCCTTCTGTTTTGTATACATATATGGCATTAATACTGCCATGCAGCCAAGGGCGTAGCTACCATAGGTGCAGGCAGTGCAGCTGCTATGGGGCCCAGAGCTGAGAGGGGCCCACCTTCCCTGTCAAAGTTACATGTGTTATATACATTTTCGTGATTGGGTGGTACATAGGGGTCCTTTCAATCTTCTTCCTTGGGGCCTGAAATATATCTAGGTATGCCCCTGGACTTGCTCATTGTAGTGTGGTATAATATGAACTGGAGGGCATTTTTGTAATTTTATAATATATGAACCGGGGCACTCTACGGGGAGCACTATATATCATAATGTGAGTTGGGGTTACTGTATGGTA
This sequence comes from Pseudophryne corroboree, assembly GCF_028390025.1. Classification (NCBI taxonomy): domain Eukaryota; kingdom Metazoa; phylum Chordata; class Amphibia; order Anura; family Myobatrachidae; genus Pseudophryne; species Pseudophryne corroboree. Next base: position 307,752,421 of record NC_086446.1, read on the forward strand.
TAATGTGTACTGGCAGCTCTGAAATATGATATAGGGTGAACTTAAGCACTACTACGATTCATAAAAGAAACTAGGGCACTACTATGGGGCAAAACATTAAATAAGGCACTACTATGGTTCAGAAAATTAACTAGTGCACTATTATAGGGCATAAAATTAACAACTGCTGCAGAGAAGTGTCTCTCTAGAAGCATTGGGACGGGGGCCCCTTCAAAATGTTGCTATGGGGCCCACAAAGTTCTGGCTACGCCCCTGCATGCAGCTGTACCATGTCGGCTATATCTCTTTTCTGTTATGATACAATACTGTAGGGCTAGGGACCTTGATCTGGTCCCCACCTTCCTCTTTCCTTATTCAAAGTCCCACATGTGGACACAATTACAACACAGAAACAAACGTGCACAATATAAATCGTTCTGCGTTGCTGTATATGCTGATAACTTCATGATAATTTATAGCAGTATGTAACCTAAATACCGTGGTTACTCTGGGGGTGAGCCTATAGCCGTGAAACAACCATTTCCTAGAGCAATTACCAGGATGAAGTGACTATTACATCCCAATTCAAATGAATTCATCATCACCCCTGTTATTCATACAAGTATGTTTGGATCATTTAGCTAATACATATTGTTATTGCACTGCTTTATTGCATCTCCAACACCTTCTCACACATTCTTAAGTTGTGTTGTTAGTATGACACAAAATATATGTGCTTGATAAAAAATCAAGCAAAAAAAAAAAATTAAAATGAAAAAAGTAAATTAGCATTGCAACATTTCTATGCAGTGCCATAAACAATGCATGGCCATTGAAGAGAATGTAGCTGCCGTTTGCTGAATGAGAGTGTACATCAACAAGACAGTGAAAACCATATGTGATTCTTCCATTAGACGTGCAGCATTTCACCTAGAGCAACAAAGAGATATGAATGGACTTGCTGACAGCTAGCGGCTGCCATATTCTAACCAAGCCTTGATCTGAGTGACCGAAACCTGTCAGAAGAAGATTAAACAGAAAACAGAGAGGCTGACTGGGCTTGTAATCTATCATAGGGATGGCTGTGGGGCAATTCTACAATAAGACCCTCTGATATAAGTACATGCAGGGCAGCAGAGGTCCTGCAGGAATCCAAAATAAGACACTTATCACTGAATGGTTTCAACTGTGTGATTGATATATGTCAAAATGAGCGTGACACATCTATTCAACGCTCCCTTGGAGGTCTCTTCAGGAGCTGTCCGTTTGCAATTTGACGACTCCTATTGTCACTGACATGAAACAAGGATCTCACGTGCATGACATTAAGCAAGACTTGGACAGACATCAGAAAGAGTGAGACAGATAATTCCACAATTCTGCATGCTCCATTTTTTCCTCCTCTTTTAACATAACCATGTAAAGATAATCCATGTGTAAGACCCCAGCACTGAGGACTTATTCCCAGCGTTTGCTTAATTTCGTGCCCCAATAAAATAATTACCACCATTCTAGTCCAGTAATACATACATTTCTACAGCATGTTAAGTTTATGAGAACATGGACACAGTATATGGTTTTTAGCTGTTGTGGAACTACATGTCATATGATAGTAGCCATTCTAAAGCCGGTTACACACCTGCAAGATAATGGCTCGATTTGTCATATCTGAATGACAAATCATGCCGTCGTTCATTAAACTGCACCGTGTGTATAGGCAATTTGGCAAGGTCCCGACCATTATCCCGATCCCGTCATGCAGGTGTGTACCAGGCCTAAGGCCTAAAGCTGGCTGGGTATATTGAGGCATATAGTTCCAGCTAGAGGAGCACAAGTTACCTGATACAAAAGACATACTGCATTATAAAGTAGTATTTTCTTGCAAAATCGTGCAGCAAGTACTGTAAATCCATGCTTGTAGGGAAAAAGTATGTATGTAGGGCATGGCATTGGAGAATCAGCGTCATACTTGCCAACATATAATATACCTTCAGGAGAGATCCCAGAGGGAAGATGGATTTGGCGAGGTGGCGGTGGGGCAAAATGGGCAAGACATAATGCAAAGCTGAAAATACGGCAATATGCAGAGAGGATGGGCCTGAAATAAATATGATTTGCAAAGAATCTCGTCATCTTGCGTCTGACCCACCTGTTACTCTAGGGGCCTTATTCAGGTTTGTTAGCAAATCAAAAAAGCTCACTAATGAGCAAAACCATGCTGCAACCAAAACCTCAATCCTCTAGGAGCAGGACGAGAGGGCCCCCCAAAATTTTTAATCTATTGGAGGTTCCAGAAGACGGCAGATATGATCAGCATGTAGTTGAATGGATTAGGGTTTGGTCCAATTAGTCCCAAACATGCAATCAAAGGTACTGGGGGGGGGGGGGGATTGTGACGTTGTTATAACATTATGTGGCATTGGCATGAATTAATTTATGAGTTTCCATAAGATGTGCAGGAATGTGAAGAATCGGTTGCTTGAGTCATTCTCCTGGGCATGTGGTTTCACTAGCAAAAACAGAACTAAAAAAGGTCATTTATGGAGAACATTGGAGACGTTGAAATGAATGAAAGGTGGGACCCTAAAACAGTAGTAAATTGGATAAGTGACATTTTTTCCTGTTTCTACTGAGCACAACCACCAACCTGCAAAACTAGGGGCAGACTGATTTTACTGGGACCTCTACAAGAGATATAATTATGCTTGAACTGCATAAATGGAGAGGTTAATATTTGATGTGTCTTCTTCTGGGGATATTCAAGATCTATTTTAATTGTGCACAATAAACCTACAGCCACTTGATGTATACAGTGATCCATATTGGATCATTCCATCATGTTATGTTATCCTTGTGTCTCTGTGTGCAATCTATGTATGAATGCAAAAAAAAGATGCAGCAGCTATTGCACTAAGCCAGGTCCAGGTTACATTATGCCTAAAATTATTGATATTTCTTGTTAATATGCCACACCTCCACCACACTATTATATAGTGAAATGGCTATCACTTCTTAATAGAATTGATAAGCAGAGCTTTAATAGGATTTTAAGGTATATAGGGGAATGAAGCGAAACAATGAGATCTCTACTGAATTGTAAACAGCTCAAACAGATTTGCTAGAATTATCATGGGAATATGTTTGACATATACAGTGTATAAGGGTTTATATCGTTTTACAGACGGTCGGGATGCCAGCTGTCAAAATACCGACAGCGGCATCCCGATGTTGAAAATACTGTCAGTGGTTGATTTCTAAAGCTATCTCTAATACCTATCCCCCCTAACCCTAACACCCCCTGCGCAGCCTGATCCTAACCCTCTCCCCTCCCCCACAGCCTAACCCTATCCCTCCCTGGTGACGACTAACTCCCCTTCCCACAGCCTAAACCTAACCTTCCCTCCCCCCGCAGCCTAACCCTAACCCTCCCTAGGGGTGCTTAAACCTAACCCCCCTCCCCACAGCCTAAACCTAACCTTCCCTTCCCCCGCAGCCTAACCCTAACCCTCCCCAGGTGGTGTCTAACCATAATCCCCCCTCCCCTCGGTCTAACCTTAACCCTCCCGGGTGGTGCCTAAACCCAACCCCCCTTCCCGCAGCCTAAACTTAACCCTTTCTCCCCAGCAGCCTAATCCCAACCCTCCCCAGCGGTGCCAAACCCTAACCCCCCTCTCCCCATCCTAAGCCTTACCTTACCATCCCCCTGCAGCCTTACCCTAACCCTCCCCCTGCAGCCTAAGCCTAACCTCCCTGCGTGGCTTACCTCCCTGGCTCATTTGTAACATGCTCATTTGACACCCTGATGGCCAGAATTCCTTCGCCGGGAACCTGATGCTTGTCTGGTTCCCAGCATCAGCATTGTAAGTAATGCTGGGATCCCGGGCGACCGCCAGGATCCTGACCGGATCCCCCTGAGAGTTGACTCTCTTAGCATAGCAGCTATGTCCAGCTCATACATTGGACCTTATTCAGCATCAGTTGCTGTTTTGCTAAATTAGCAAAACTGCAACTACTGGTGATCGCATACTGGGGGCCGCCCAGCACAGGGCAAGGCCGCCCAGCATGCAAATGGCCTGCCAGTGATGCATTTTCAATTCAATTGCGATTGCATTGCTGAATTAGGATTGCCTCCTTGCCTGTGCAGCCTGGCTGTGAAAACAGGTGCAGGGCGGCCATGTTTCCTTTTGCGTGGCCGCCCCCTGAAAGCGGCTCAGACCGGCCCCCATTTTTGCCGCAACGCACGCCACATCGCTGCCCCCGACCACTTCATGAGCGATACTGCCAGTCAATCAGACAGAAGCATTTGCATTACTGAGATGTAAACGCATCTCCCGTACTGGGCACAAGCAGAATGAGTGCTAGGAAACGCAACGGCCCGAAAATCAGTATGCGAACGCATCTCAGCGTCCTTTAGTCCTTCTGACAGAAGAAAAAGGATTTTCTGACAGGAACCATAAGACTGCAAAATGTCTATAGTTCTGTTCTTACAGGCACCAATCGTATAAATCTAGCCCAGATTACACAACACACAGAGAGCCTGATGCAGATTTGGAAGTAAATAGGATGTGCATTGCTCAGAAAAAGTATGCACATATATTTATTTATATTTAAGCTTGTTTTGTATTTACTGCTGTAAAGGCAAATGTAAAGCACTTTGAGCCCACTTTGCCCCTTTGATATTAGTGGTAAAGTATTCAGAAAGAATGGAGTGGAGTCGGAGCTCAATGGAGGGGTCACGGAGAAGGGATTCGTCAAGCTTTCACAGAGACCAGGGAAGTTTAAGAGCAAGGCTAGAGAGATTGGCAGAAACAGGTGCAAGGTCTGACCATATCAACGGGAATATACGGGAATCAGTCAGTTTTAAAGTAAGGTTGTGGCTGAGCAGTGTCATGTCAATCCTAGAATAAGTGAGGAGTAGAAGGTATAGAACGGTATCCTATTAGCCCCGATGCCACTTCAGCCAATCAAAATGTCCGGATATTGCAATATATGACTGATGGTCATTTTTGAAGTATCCAATTAGTGGCCGTTTTGATCTGCCAAAATTGGCCCAGCGATTGCATGAAAACACATGGGATCAGGAATAAATCCCCAATCCCATGTGTTACAATAGCTCTAGCGGCTGCTTATCACAGATTATGCTTTTGGTGGAACCTGAAGCATAATTCCTGATAAGTGCCAGTGATCCTATTAGCAGCAGTAAAGTACCACTGCTAATAGGATACGGCCCAATGTCTCTAGACAGGGGATCCTGGATACGTTAACAGTCATATAGGTGGTGCAGTTTAAGGAAATTTGTAAGTGCTTTTGAGTTTTGGGAATCTTTCTTAATGGGGACACAACCTAGAACAGAAGATATGTCCATGGTGGGGAAAGGACTGCAGTAAAATCGCCACCCACTATTAATTCACCTTTACAGAGGTGAGATAGTAATGAGCCTAATTTAGTATAAAAGGAGGCTTGGCCAGTGTTAGGAGCATAGATACTGACAACTGTACATTCTAGGTTATCTAATGTCCCAACTAGAATTAGGTACCTGCTCTACCCATTTTCATGAATCTCGGAAAGATCAGACCTGAGGTGACGGGAGAACAGGATAGTCATCCCGTGCTTCTTTTGTCTGGTGTCGCATGCATGGAAGGTAACTGAATTTTTTTTAGACCGGAAGGCAGGATGGAGGTGTTTGCGGAAGTGAGTTTCCTGAAGAAAGAATAGATCCCATTTAAGGACTGGAGGGTTGAAAAGAGCTTTGTATGCTTTTGTGGGGTATTCAACCTCATAACTATATGATAACATTATTCTGCCAAGGTAGTTTGAGCAAGTGGAAGCACAAATAAGGCTGAGGCCAAGGAGGGGACAGGAGGTAATTGGGATGACCCAGTTTGTGTGTGTTTGTGGGTGGGGTGGGGTGGGGGTGGGGGTGGGGGATAAGACAAGCAGGGAGTACAAACAAAAGGTGGGTAGGATAGCTAGGTGATGTATGTGACACTTGCCTCACTAGCTGGTGGGAGAGGTTCAATGAGCTTTTAGCTAGGAGCTAAAAGCTCATTGAGGGAAATGAGAGGTAGTAACTAGGCAGTTAGATGGTGCAAGGGAGAGAGACATGGGGTAGCAGAAAAACAGCACCTCCGGGGCAGGCAAATGATTTCTGGACTTACACCAATAGAAAAAACATAAAGATACATAGCAAGGCAATCATAAATACATCGTAGAATGCAGTGAACAGAGCAGTTGAACATTAGAAAACAAACCACAACTGAAACAAAGACGGGTAGAGAGGAAGAGAATCTCCACAGAACAACCTGAAAGGGGAAGAATAGAATAAACAGAATATAACGGTAAACAATAGCAGGGGAGAGAAGTCCAGGCAGGAGTCAATAGTGTTGTTTTGGGAGAAGCAATAGTAAACAGGGCTGTGATGTCTCCAGTGAAGGGACTTGTGGGAGCAATACAGTTAGGCATGTTTAACTTTATGGGCCAGGGGAAAGTCAAAGCAATGGAGCCTTCAGAGAGGTTTAAATCTAAGCTAGAATGAGGGATATCGCCACTTGGGTATGTAGAGGTAAAAAAATATATGAAAACTGCAGCTTATTAGGTATGTGGCTGTTGAGGGGCAGATGGGCCCATTTTTGATGACCATTTTTTACTAGGGGCTCTGGGCAGCCTTGGAGGTGGAGCATTTGTGGAAGGTTTGGAGGAGTCCCTTGGCGTATCTGAGGCTAGGCCAATCTTGTGATGAAGGTTTTGGACTTCAGGCAAAGTTCATCCTGACAGTTGGTGGTTTTGATGCCATATAAATAAGCAGAAGGGAAAGCCCCATCGGTAGCGGATGTTATGAGCTCTAAGGATTGAGGACTTAGGTTTGAGCTAATGTCGTCTGGTGAGAAAGGTCCTGAAAAATGTGCAAGTTGCTACCCTCATTTCAGAATTGATAGCTTCCTAGTTTCTTGCAAGACTATTTCCTTAGCCATGTAGCAATGGAAGCAGAGTATCACATCCCTGGGTTGATTCTGGTCCTGTGGTTGACGCTTGAGGGCTCTATGGGCCCAATCTAGTGGGAGATGATCTTCCGGGATCTAAGGGGCCAATTGTGAAAAAAGTATTTTAAGATATTGGTCCAGATGTGGTGGTTCAACAGACTCATCCGCAAATTGTTTAGGTGAGCACGGTTATCCATATTTTCTTGATGATCCTTAATGAAAGTGAGTTCATGTTTAATTTTGAAGATGTCTTCTTCAGTAATTATATTTTAGTAGTTTTCCCCAGTAAAAATATTGGTCATTTTGATTGACAAATATTTTTATATATCTAGAAATTCCCAATATAAATAAAAAAGTTTCCTGTGAAGTCAACTAAATTTGAACATTTTTAAGATGGAAACCACCAGTGTATGACACACGGCCAAGGTTAATACAGAAGCTGTGATGCCAAGATCAGCGCATATTCAGACCGATAAAAATGCGCCTACAAGAGCTTCCAATCTTAAAAGACATTTACAGTGCTTTAATCAAGAAGTACTCAAAGCTGTGAATGAGAAAGATAACAGCAACAGCAAACTAAAAGCAAACACTGCTGGCTAAGCAGAGGATGAGAAAACGTCTCGGACATCAGTTCCAAGATATTTTCATTTATTAAGTGCATAGTTTGTGGCATTTTCACTTTCATGGGAATTTAGGAAAGTTTTCTTGTTCAGAAATTTGAATCAAATAAATATATTTAATGTTCTGTCAATCTAAGTAGCCTGATGATTTACATGCTGGTGAGTAAATACCTTGTACAGAACTACCATATCACTACAATGAGCCTGATTCAGAGATATACGCTATTCAGGGGAGTCAGGACATTTATAGTTTGGGGGGGGGCAAGATAGATCCTCATTTTGGTGCCCCTGGGGGCGGAGCCACCAGGGAGGAGGAGGCGATACTATGGGAATGAAAAGAAGGCAGCACCACGGTGGGGAGGAGGCCGCACCATGTAGATGGAAGCCGGGAGTCCCACTGACGGAGGTGATGCAATGGGGAAAGGAGGAGCCTGGGACTGCAGCATTGCGCTGGCAAGCACCATTGTGTAGGTGAGGCTGGCCCCCAGGACCTCCGGGGAGCAGGCAGGGTCGGCAACAGAAATACTGGGGCCCAGCACGCAGATATTTCTGGGCCCCCTTCCCACCTCGACCCCATACATCCCCATCCACTGCCACTACAATTCCCCTTAGGGGAGCAGGAGAGACAGGGGAGTGAGAGAGAAACAAAGAAGGTGTCGGCGAGAGAGAGAGAGGAGCAAGAGAGAAAGTGTCAGGGAGAGAGGTGCAAGAGGAGAGAGAGTGTTAGGGTGAGCGAGCATACGTGCACGCAGGGGGGGTTCTGAGTACTTAAAAGCCCTCCTGGCCACCAATCATGGCATGTAGGGGGACTGATCTCCCATGGTGGAGCTTGAGAGGTGAGAGCCTGGCGCATGGTAGTGGCGCAGTCTTCCGTATCTTCACTCCCTGCCACAGCACTGACTTCAGAGCAGCAAGGTGAAGTGTCCATGGCAGCGCCGGTATTTAATAATGAATGAAGCTCTCCTTGAACAGCATAAGTGCAGGGACCGTTGCGGGGGAGGGGGGGGGATAGTGAGGAAAAGATCATGGTGCCAGCCCGTGTACTGTCTATGTGGTGGGGTTGGTGATTGTGGTGCCTGTGTGTATCAGTCCCTGGAGGGGAGGGTGAAGGTCTTGGTGCCTGTGTTGCCGGCCTATGGAGGCCATATTATTATTATTTTTTACATATATTACATATATACTGTAATATACTATGTGTATATATATATATATATATACATAATATACGAGGCATTAGTATGAGCCGAAATTCACATTACACCACACAGTATGAGCCGAAATTCACATTATAGCACATGGTATGAGCCGAAATTCACATTATACCCAACGGTATGAGCCAAAATTTACATTATAGCACACGGCTTAAGCCAAAATTCACATTTATAGCACACGGTATGAGCCGAATTTCACATTATAGCACACAGTATGAGCCAAATTTCACATTATAGCACACAGTATGAGCCAAAATTTACATTATGCCACATGAAATGAGACACAATTCAGGGAGAGTGACAGCAGGGACGTAGGTACAGGGAGAGGGGGGTGTAGTATGGTATGCCGGTGGCCGAGTTCCCGGCGGCCAGCATACCAGCGCCGGAATCCTGACCGCTGGCATACCGACAGCTGGGCGAGCGCAAATGAGCCCCTTGTGGGCACGGTGGTACGCTACGCTACTTATTCTCCCTCCAGGGGAACCGTGGACCCCCAAGAGGGAGAAAAGGTGTTGGGATTCCGGCACCGATACACTGTGCGCCGGGATCCCAACAGCCAGGAACCTACATACCACCCGGGAGAGGGACAGATAGAGTGACAGAGGGTCAGGGAGAGTGACAGAGGGAGCGGGACATAGGGACAGGGAGAGGAACATAGGGACAGGGAGAGTGACAGAGGGACAGGGAGAGAGGGTTTGGGAGAGTGACAGCAGGGACAAAGGGAGAGAGAAAGGCAGCAGAGTAAAATTACCTATTGAGCAGCGGCAATGCGGAGGAGGCTGTGGTGGATGAGGAGGCTGTGGTCGGCGTGCGGCGGTGGAGGATGTGGGCGTTGGAGTTGATGCGGGAGATGATGGAGGAGGAAGCTGTGGGAGTTGGCGGAGGTGCAGAGGAGACTGAGGGCAGCGGTGATGCAGTGGAGGAGGCAGAGGGCAGCGACGGTGCAACAGAGGAGGCGGCTGTGGTCGGCGACCTTTGGAGCGGTTCCTATGACCGCCACTACTATTTCAAATCTGCCACGGACTGGCAGCCAATCAGGAGCGGCTGCACGGCTGATCCTGATTGGCTACCAGTTCGAGAGAGGCCTGTGACATGCGGATGCGGTGGCTGGGATCTACTTCAGTCAGTGCTCGAAGTGCCGGCCCACTTCGAGCACTGTATATATATATATATATATATATATATTTTATTACTTTTTTTTTTTATATGTCGGACATATATGGATTCCTCCCCCCCCCCCCCCCCCCCTTACAAATCCTGCATTTGCCACTGGAGAGGGGGAGAGAGAGAGAGAGAGAGAGGAAGCGGGCGGGAGAGACTCTTACCTGACACAACCCAGTCCCAACCACAGGTCTGTAATCAAGGTAAGGCAGGCACTTCTCTGCATTAGGCCACACACCCTTATCACCAGCAAATCACGGCACTTCTCTGGGGCCGTGAACCAGCCCTGGTAAGGGGAGGGGGGGAGTGGGCGGCGGGCAGCCCCGTTGAACTGGGTCTGAGAGGAGGAGGGTCTGCACAGAGCCGCATCCTGCCGCTGCTGCTCATCCCTGCACGGTGGTTTTGATGTGCGGTCTTTTAGCTGACCACACATCGCTCCTTCTGTATATTGGCAGCGGCGCCTCTCATATTTTTGGAGGGCGAGCTGCCCCTTGCCCCCCCAGTTCTGACGCCTCTGACGCTATTGCATAGTTGCTGTGCGTTTTCGTACAGCGGTTGATCAGGTCTGAACTGCGCATGCGTATGAACCGCAATGCGCAGATGTGATGGTACACAGCGATGGGGAGCGACGGGCAGCGTCGGGATCATGTGAAAATTTTTATCACACCGGCGATCGCAAGACGATTGACAGGAACAGGACGTTTGTGGGTGGCAACTGACCATTTCTGGGGAGTGTCCAAAAAAAGGCAAGAAGGACCCAGTGTTTTGTGGGAGTAGTCGTGATGTCAGCTCCGGCCCCGATCATCGCAGCGGCTGAGTAAGTCCTGGGCTGTGCAGAGACTGAACAAACTGCTGTTCGTGCAGATCTCCTGCACATGCGATTGCACACCTCCACAGCGAATTCCCTCTCCCCCTGTAGACTATCTGATCGCAGGGGTGCAAAAAACGCACCCTAGCAATTAGGTTTGAATTACCCCCTTTGTACACAGTGGCTGTTCAATAATATACTAATGCCGCAGGCAGTGGTCGAAGTGGAATTTTTGAAGTGGGGGTATGGAAAAGTTAAGGATGCAATTATGAGCGCGCCTTCGGTGCGCGCACTCCAGAAAAGGATGTGTGGCCACTCAAAGGGGGCATATCCAGTGTAGTAGCCGAAATTCACATTATAGCACACGGTACGAGCCTAAATTCACATTATAGCACACTGAATAAGCCAAAATTCACATTATAGCACACTGAAAGAGACGAAATTCACATTATAGCACACAGAATGAGCCGAAATTCACATTATAGCACATGGTATTATCCACAATTCACATTATGACACACGGTATGATCCACAATTCACATTATGCCACATTGCATGATCCACAATTCACATTATGACACATGGTATGATCCACAATTCACAATATGACACATGGTATGATCCACAATTCACATTAAGACACACGGTATGATCCACAATTCACATTATGACACACGGTATGATCCACAATTCACATTATGACACATGGTATGATCCACAATTCACATTATGACACATGGTATGATCCACAATTCACATTAAGACACACGGTATGATCCACAATTCACATTATGACACATGGTATGATCCACAATTCACATTATGACACATGGTATGATCCACAATTCACATTATGACACATGGTATGATCCACAATTCACATTAAGACACACGGTATGATCCACAATTCCCATTATGACACACAGTATGATCCACAATTCACATTATGACACATGGTATGATCCACAATTCCCATTATGACACATGGTATGATCCACAATTCACATTATGACACACGGTATGATCCACAATTATGGGAGAGGGAGAGTGACAGCAGGGACATAGGGACAGTGCCAGGGAGAGTGAAAGTAGGGACAGTGACAGAGAGAGTGACAGCAGTGACAGGGAGAGTGAGACCCCTACCTATCCCCTATTGATTATAGGCACATTGCCCCAGGGATAGGTTGGAGTGACCTGGGCCTTGCGCCCAGATCACCCTTAATCACCTGAGGGGGGGCACTTATTGGCCTAGCGCCCCCTAACTGCGCACAGGCCAGAGGCCTGACTTCACCCACGGGCCTAGCACCCGCCTAACGTGGGCCCAGTTGGGTGACCTGGGCCTAATGCCCAGGGTCACCTTATTTACCTAAAGGGCCACTCTGAACTAGGGCCTTATGCCCTCTACATGGGGACAGGCCTAATGCCTGAATTAACCCCACGGGCCTTGTGCCCGCCTACTGCGCCACAGGCCTGTAGCCTGATTGTGCCCAAGGGCCTAGTGCCCGAACCCTGATGGTGTAGGGAGGGGGGGGGGGTGACAGGTGCCCTCACCGAGGGCCTACCTGTCCTGGAGGGAGAGGCACCAGGGGGGAGCTTCGTTAGCTCTTTTTCTTTCCAAACCCATGTGGCCTCTCCGGTTCTCAGCTTCTGTCTTCTGCCGCTGGCCTGTCCTGGCTTGCGGCGCCGACTTTTCTGTCTTCTGCCGCAGGACATCTTCCTCCTGGAGCGTGTCTTCTGGCCTCTTCCGCGGCCACCGGAGCTCTTCACCGCTCTTCCGTGTGCCCTCATCTCTTCTACTCGTCCCAGCGGCATCTGACGTCAGATGCCGGGGGCGGGGCCTATGACGCAGCGCATGCTGATTGGCTCGCCGTGGCCGCCTGTGATTTGCCGCTGGTCCGTGAGCCACGATTGGCTCACAGATGGCGCCAATCTTTAAATGCCTCCGCCGCTGCAGCCTCATCAGCGCTGTGATCAGATTCTTGATCCCAGCGCTGTCCACCACGTCCTGCCGGTCCACCAGCACTGGGAACAGACACACTGCCCCAGCGCTGTCTGCTGCAGAGTCCTGTAGGGGACGCAGGTCCCCTGAATGCTGCTGCTATAAAAAAAATAAGAATTTACTTACCGATAATTCTATTTCTCGTAGTCCGTAGTGGATGCTGGGACTCCGTCAGGACCATGGGGATTAGCGGCTCCGCAGGAGACAGGGCACAAAAGTAAAAGCTTTAGGATCAGGTGGTGTGCACTGGCTCCTCCCCCTATGACCCTCCTCCAAGCCTCAGTTAGGATACTGTGCCCGGACGAGCGTACACAATAAGGAAGGATTTTGAATCCCGGGTAAGACTCATACCAGCCACACCAATCACACTGTACAACCTGTGATCTGAACCCAGTTAAAAGTATGATAACAGCGGAGCCTCTGAAAGGATGGCTCACAACAATAATAACCCGATTTTTGTAACAATAACTATGTACAAGTATTGCAGACAATCCGCACTTGGGATGGGCGCCCAGCATCCACTACGGACTACGAGAAATAGAATTATCGGTAAGTAAATTCTTATTTTCTCTGACGTCCTAGTGGATGCTGGGACTCCGTCAGGACCATGGGGATTATACCAAAGCTCCCAAACGGGCGGGAGAGTGCGGATGACTCTGCAGCACCGAATGAGAGAACTCCAGGTCCTCCTCAGCCAGGGTATCAAATTTGTAGAATTTTGCAAACGTGTTTGCCCCTGACCAAGTAGCAGCTCGGCAAAGTTGTAAAGCCGAGACCCCTCGGGCAGCCGCCCAAGATGAGCCCACCTTCCTTGTGAAATGGGCATTTACATATTATGGCTGTGGCAGGCCTGCCACAGAATGTGCAAGCTGAATTGTACTACACATCCAACTAGCAATCGTCTGCTTAGAAGCAAGAGCACCCAGTTTTTTGGGTGCATACAGGATAACAGCAAGTCAGTTTTCCTGACTCCAGCCGTCCTGGAAACTATATTTTCAGGGCCCTGACAACATCTAGCAACTTGGAGTCCTCCAAGTCCCAAGTAGTCGCAGGTACCACAATAAGCTGGTTCAGGTGAAACGCTGACACCACATTAGGGAGAAACTGGGGACGAGTCCGCAGCTCTGCCCTGTCCGAATGGACAATCAGATATGGGCTTTTGTGAGACAAAGCCGCCAATTCTGACACTCGCCTGGCCGAGGCCAGGGCCAACAGCATGGTCACTTTTCATGTGAAATATTTCAAATCCACAGATTTGAGCGGTTTAAAATGTGATTTGAGGAATCCCAGAACTACGTTGAGATCCCACAGTGCCACTGGAGGCACAAAAGGGGTTTGTATATGCAGTACTCCCTTGACAAACTTCTGGACTTCAGGAAGTGAAGCCAATTTTTTCTGGAAGAAAATTGACAGGGCCGAAATTTGAACCTTATGGACCCCAATTTGAGGTCCATAGACACTCCTGTTTGCAGGAAATGCAGGAATCGACCGAGTTGAAATTTCTTCGTGGGGCCTTCCTGGCCTCACACCACGCAACATATTTTCGCCACATGTGGTGATAATGTTGTGCGGTCACCTCCTTCCTGGCTTTGACCAGGGTAGGAATGACCTCTTCCGGAATGCCTTTTTCCCTTAGGATCCGGCGTTCCACCGCCATGCCGTCAAACGCAGCCGCGGTAAGTCTTGGAACAGACATGGTACTTGCTGAAACAAGTCCCTTCTTAGCGGCAGAGGCCATGAGTCCTCTGTGAGCATTTCTTGAAGTTCCGGGTACCAAGTCCTTCTTGGCCAATCCGGAGCCACGAATATAGTTCTTACTCCTCTAAGTCTTATAATTCTCAGTACCTTGGGTATGAGAAGCAGAGGAGGGAACACATACACCGACTGGTACACCCACGGTGTTACCAGAACGTCCACAGCTATTGCCTGAGGGTCTCTTGACCTGGCGCAATACCTGTCCAATTTTTTGTTCAGGCGGGACGCCATCATGTCCACCTTTGGTCTTACCCAACGGTTCACAATCATGTGGAAGACTTCCCGATGAAGTCCCCACTCTCCCGGGTGGAGGTCGTGCCTGCTGAGGAAGTCTGCTTCCCAGTTGTCCACTCCCGGAATGAACACTGCTGACAGTGCTATCACATGATTTTCCGCCCAGCGAAGAATCCTTGCAGTTTCTTGCCCTCCTGCTTCCTGTGCCGCCCTGTCTGTTTACGTGGGCGACTGCCGTGATGTTGTCCCACTGGATCAATACCGGCTGACCTTGAAGCAGAGGTCTTGCTAAGCTTAGAGCATTGTAAATTGCCCATAGCTCCAGTATATTTATGTGGAGAGAAGTCTCCAGACTTGATCACACTCCCTGGAAATTTTTTTCCTTGTGTGACTGCTCCCCAGCCTCTCAGGCTGGCATCCGTGGTCACCAGGACCCAGTCCTGAATGCCGAAACTGCGGCCCTTTAGTAGATGAGCACTCTGCAGCCACCGCAGAAGAAACACCCTTGTCCTTGGAGACAGGGTTATCCGCTGATGCATCTGAAGATGCGATCCGGACCATTTTTCCAGCAGATCCCACTGAAAAGTTCTTACGTGAAATCTGCCGAATGGAATCGCTTCGTAAGAAGCCACCATTTTTCCCAGGACCCTTGTGCAATGATGCACTAACACTTTTCCTGGTTTTAGGAGGTTCCTGACTAGCTCGGATAACTCCCTGGCTTTCTTCTCCGGGAGAAACACCCTTTTCTGGACTGTGTCCAGAATCATCCCTTTTCTTTGAAGAAGAATCATCATTTCGGCCATTACCTTGGTAAAGACCCGGGGTGCCGTGGTCAATCCAAACGGCAGCGTCTGAAACTGATAGTGACAGTTCTGTACCACGAACCTGAGGTACCCTTGGTGAGAAGGGCAAATTGGGACATGGAAGTAAGTATCCCTGATGTCCAGGGACACCATATAGTCCCCTTCTTCCTGGTTCGCTATCACTGCTCTGAGTGACTCCATCTTGATTTGAACCTTTGTAAGTGTTCAAATATTTCAGATTTAGAATAGGTCTCACCGAGCCTTCTGGCTTCAGTACCACAACATAGTGTGGAATAATACCCCTTTCCTTGTTGTAGGAGGGGTACTTTGATTATCACCTGCTGGGAATACAGCTTGTAGGATCCAAGGGTCCTGTACGGCCCCAGCGTCATGCTGAGAAACTCGGCAGTAGCGGTGGAGGGCTTCTGTTCCTGGGAATGGGCTGCCTGCTGCAGTCTTCTTCCCTTTCCTCTATCCCTGGGCAGATATGACTCTTATGGGGACGAAAGGACTGAGGCTGAAAAGACGGTGTCTTTTTCTGCAGAGATGTGACTTAGGGTAAAAACGGTGGATTTTCCAGCAGTTGCCGTGGCCACCAGGTCCGATGGACCGACCCCAAATAACTCCTCCCCTTTATACGGCAATACTTCTTTGTGCCGTTTGGAATCTGCATCACCTGACCACTGTCGTGTCCATAAACATCTTCTGGCAGATATGGACATCGCACTTACTCTTGATGCCAGAGTGCAAATATCCCTCTGTGCATCTCGCATATATAGAAATGCATCCTTTAAATGCTCTATAGTCAATAAAATACTGTCCCTGTCAAGGGTATCAATATTTTTAGTCAGGGAATCCGACCAAGCCACCCCAGCTCTGCACATCCAGGCTGAGGCGATCGCTGGTCGCAGTATAACACCAGTATGTGTGTATATACTTCTTAGGATATTTTCCAGCCTCCTATCAGTTGGCTCCTTGAGGACGGCCCTATCTGGAGACGGTACCGCCACTTGTTTTGATAAGCGTGTGAGCGCCTTATCCACCCTAAGGGGTGTTTCCCAACGCGCCCTAACTTCTGGCGGGAAAGGGTATACCGCCAATAATTTTCTATCGGGGGAAACCCACGCATCATCACACACTTCATTTAATTTATCTGATTCAGGAAAAACTACAGGTAGTTTTTTCACACCCCACATAATACCCTTTTTTGTGGTACTTGTAGTATCAGAAATATGTAACACCTCCTTCATTGCCCTTAACAAGTAACGTGTGGCCCTAAAGGAAAATACGTTTGTTTCTTCACCGTGGACACTGAAATCAGTGTCCGTGTCTGTGTCTGTGTCGACCGACTGAGGTAAATGGGCGTTTTAAAGCCCCTGACAGTGTTTGAGACGCCTGGACAGGTACTATTTTGTTTGCCGGCCGTCTCTGTTGACATTATCACGTAATTCCTTGAATAAGCCATCCATTCCGGTGTCGACTCCCTAGAGAGTGACATCACCATTACAGGCAATTGCTCCGCCTCCTCACCAACATCGTCCTCATACATGTCGACACACGCGTACCGACACACAGCACTCACACAGGGAATGCTCTGATAGAGGACAGGACCCCACTAGCCCTTTGGGGAGACAGAGGGAGAGTTTGCCAGCACACACCAAAAACGCTATAATTATACAGGGACAACCTTTATATAAGTGTTTTTCCCTTATAGCATTTAATATATATAGTCATATCGCCAAATAAGTGCCCCCCCTCTCTGTTTTAACCCTGTTTCTGTAGTGCAGTGCAGGGGAGAGCCTGGGAGCCTTCCCACCAGCATTTCTGTGAGGGAAAATGGCGCTGTGTGCTGAGGAGAATAGGCCCCGCCCCCTTTTCGGCTGGCTTCTTCTCCCGTTTTTCTGAGACCTGGCAGGGGTTAAATACATCCATATAGCCCCCAGGGGCTATATGTGATGTATTTTTAGCCAGAATAAGGTACTATCATTGCTGCCCAGGGCGCCCCCCCCAGCGCCCTGCACCCTCAGTGACCGCTGCTATGAAGTGTGCTGACAACAATGGCGCACAGCTGCAGTGCTGTGCGCTACCTTATGAAGACTGAAAAGTCTTCTGCCGCCGGTTTCTGGACCTCTTCACTTTTCGGCATCTGCAAGGGGGTCGGCGGCGCGGCTCCGGGACGAACCCCAGGGTGAGACCTGTGTTCCGACTCCCTCTGGAGCTAATGGTGTCCAGTAGCCTAAGAAGCCAATCCATCCTGCACGCAGGTGAGTTCACTTCTCTCCCCTAAGTCCCTCGATGCAGTGAGCCTGTTGCCAGCAGGACTCACTGAAAATAAAAAACCTAACAAAACTTTTACTCTAAGCAGCTCTTTAGGAGAGCCACCTAGATTGCACCCTTCTCGGCCGGGCACAAAAACCTAACTGAGGCTTGGAGGAGGGTCATAGGGGGAGGAGCCAGTGCACACCAGCTAGTTCAAGCTTTTACTTTTGTGCCCTGTCTCCTGCGGAGCCGCTAATCCCCATGGTCCTGACGGAGTCCCAGCATCCACTAGGACGTCAGAGAAAATAAAAAAACTTCTGGGTCTGTGGATAGACGCTTCCTGACGGCTTCTGTGATCTGCTGCTGCATCTGTACACAAAGCATCGGATCATCTGCATGAACATTGGCCATCTGAGTAACTTCTAAGGACACAGTCACTGGCCTAGGCTTACCCAGAAACTGTGGCTCACAAATCAAAGCATGTCAATGATGCTGTAGCTTAGGGGGAACTGCGACTGTCACTGCAGAAACAGATTTGCACATGTACAGTACAGATCCAGCGCATGCACAGATCGCCAAATATTGATGTAACCATCAGGTTTGCATACACATCTTATTCATGGTATCACTGGGGTGGGTGATACCTGGTGCACCACAAAAAATGTTTGTAAAACGGGTGTGGCATCGGAAAGGGCATGGTCTCACAGCACATTTCCGTTTTTGTCAATCCAGGGGCATACCCAGCATTCCCGGAGATGCTGGGCTGACCTCGAAGACTCTTCCTGTACTGCCAGCTCCACCTCCGTGACAGGAGCCGGGCGCTGCATGATAATATCACAGTACAGCACCTGGTTCCATGTGACTGAGGAGAAGCCGGTATTTTGGTGTCACCCCCTGGAAGTGCTCTGAATTAGGCCCTTTGTTGTTACTAATAAATACACATTTGCCATTAATCAAGGAGTTGGAGCCTTAATCTGACAGTAAAAATAAAGATTCCAGAGTCAGAACCCAAGTTGAAAGTTTGGTGAATGTTGCCACAGCCTTGGACTCACAGGTGTCACAAGGGGGGTGCCGTGTGGGACGCACCTAGGCAGAGGCGGATTGGCCATAGGGTTTTCAGGGAAGATTCCCGGTGGGCCGACGCACCCGTGGGGCCTGTTTTGTTTGTGGACATGTGGTCCTTTTTATAGACATAATGAATAAGATGCAAAATAATTTGTATATATGAAAATGACTTTGCCACTTAGCCTGTGATTGCAGATGATCTAGTGTATGCTCTGTCTGCCTGCTTGGCTGACATATAAAGGGGGGTACTCACGGGAGAGATGTGTGCTGAGCGATCTTAACACAGACCGCTCAGCACACATCTCTCCCCCCGCTCAGCACAGCGCGATGTGCTGAGCGAGGGGGAAAGCCGACGGGGGGCCGCTCACTTCACACAACGGTGAAGTGAGCGACCCGCTAGATTGAGCCTGCATGCAGCTCAATCTAGCATCGGCGATAGCGATGCGCGGGGCCGCGCATCGCTATCGCTGGAGGGCATACACACGGCAGATCCGTGCTTAAAATCTAAGCAATCTAGCAAGATTGCTTAGATTTTAAGCACGGATCTCTCCGTGTGTACCCCCCTTAAGATTGAGTGAATAGTGATTGGGATACGGTTGGTGTAATAAGCAAGAAAATATATCTTTCTAAAGAATGATATAGTTTCCTAAATTCTGAAGGTGTATCATATAATGTGCTCATAATATTTAATTTTATTTTTTTATTTCTTTTTAACTTCCCCCTTGATGCTGGACATGCCCACTATCTGGAAAGTCTTGGGGGGAGGGACCTTACACCTCTGGTGCTGCCCATGTGGGGCCACTAGTACAAATTTTTCCAGGGCCGCTTTTTGTTCCCATTCCGCCCCTGCACCTAGGTGTCACACTTCAAAGGAGTGACACCAAAATGCCAGCTCCTCAGCAGTGACAGGAGTTGGGTGCTGTGGTGTGACATTATCCTGCAGCAACCAGCTCCTGTCACTGAGAAGGAGCCGGCATTGCAGGCACTAGTCTCTGGGGGCAGCCAAGCAACTGCGGGGATCCTGGACATGCCCCTGAAGTGAGGTAATCGGCAGCTTTACGCGAGGCCATGCCTCCATAGATACATGAGTGGAGGGCTTCACGAGAAGTCATGTCCCCATAGTGACACCAGCGGAGGACTTCTTCAAGGTCATGCCCCTTTTTCGGGTGCGCACACATGGGTGTCACTGACACAATGTAATATGCGTTAGACTATCACACTGTGTATACACTTATTTGAAGTGTCTTTCATTTTGTATGGTTATTTAATTTTTGCCCTAATTTGCATTAATATGTAACAAGCAATATGTTATATCTATATATATATAAATGCGAAAGCCCTCACTCACTCACTCACTGACTCATCACTAATTCTCTTACTTCCCGATATATTAGGAAGCTGAAATTTTGCATAGATATTCTTCAGGTGGGAAATAGGAAACCTACATAATTAGAATTTTAGTTAACCTCCCCTAAGGGGATGAAAAGGGGGTTGACATAATGATGTCATTACCGCTGCGTGGCTTGGGTTGTGTGAACGATAGCAGCCCAAATGGACAATCGGATCAAAATTTGGATTGCACCTCCAGTGTGTAGAACTTAATAAACTACAAAAATGGTCCTGCCACTTTTTAACGTATCTGCTACGGGTGCTCCTCAGATAGCGCCAAGAACCATGGATTAATATTTATTTACATTAAGATGTCTCAAATTTATATCTCTATAGATTTACCACATTTTTAACACTCATTTATATTTACAACCGTGAAAATCAGAAACTCCCGTGCAAAGAACGGGTAGAACAGCTAGACTTTATATATTTAAAAAAAATATACCTTCAAATGTGTTCTGCATATATATATATTTTATTTTGCTAGTGCTTTAAAGTCCAGTCTTCTGTACCATCTAATTAAAAGCAACTGTTCCATTTTGATCTTCCAATACTGCTAGCTTGAGCCTTGTTTATGTCTGCTTGCACTTAAATACTTCTTTGCCTACATGCACATGAAAGGTAAAGGTGCAACTTTGCTCAATCAGTTCCCATTTTACTGATTTAAGTACCAGATTCCCAATGACATTTTTTTTTTGTTTCAGTTAGCTATGCATTGTGCACAAAAATATGCTAGTCAGTAAATTTGCACTTGAAATCCCCGTACCATCTTTGGAACTCAGTTTCTTTGCTGTTTTAACAGATCTCTGTTGTTATAGAGAATAAATTCTAAAAAATGTGACACTCGCCCATGAGCCACGCCTTTTTAATCCATTAGTCAAGCTCTCTGCTCACCTTGACCACACCCAACACATCAACCATGCGCATAGTGCATAAGCTAAACAAACTTCATTGTCATATTAAAATAACTTGACTGATGAGTATATAGCTATACATATCTCTAGAAATCAGGACATCTACCAACTGTTTCCAACTACACAACTGGGAAATAAATCCAGTACTGTAATAACACACTGACAACTGCATAAAAAATTGAGCGTTTCCTTTACATGTATGTAAGAAAACAATCAGTGATATTATGCTTTGATTTTCCCTCAAACTGTTTCATCTCTTTGTATACAGTGTAACAATGTATTTCAACTCATGTACCACTAGAGGGAGTCAATTAAACCATCCCTCAATTCAAATCTGTATGAACAGATTTTCAATGAACTTCAGAAGCCAATTAACTATGATCTGTCTAGTTCTCACTTAAATGCAATGTTGGTAAATTCCCCCTTGTTATAAAGTAAACTAAATTACATTTATTTATCACAGACATATAGTCATTGCACTAGAGTATTGTGATTTATTAGCTTATATTATTTGTTAACCACCTCCTATGGGAATTTCTATACCTATCTATGTGGGTTTTTTTTATTTGTCTCAGTGATATCAGTAGTTCCTAGTAAATATATTGGCTGCATTTTCAGAATTAACCGTTGACAAAATAAGCATTACTTACCTCATTGCTATCTGAAGATAATATTGTTCACTACGATCTGCAACAATGTTAATTCATGAAATAACTTGTTAATCTGCAAACAGTTATTGACGTTGTTATTATTACTATTTAGTAACTTGTGTGGAAGAATAACAGTACTGCAATCATTTAAAAGAGGAAAAGTGGAGCCTACTTAAACTTGTCCTCCTAATTTGGTTCCATGAGTTTAAATTCTGAAGAAAAAAAAAAAGTATTGTGAGTTAAAGAATTTAAAAGGAAAAACTGAGACTGTCTTGAGTAACCCAGAAGACATGGCAGCCCTAAATAGATGGTGGCTGTTTCATAATTTAGAATAGTCCTGGAGGGTCTGTTCCTGTTTATAGACCAAGAAAGGTGTGTGATCTCTTGGGGCACAGGAATGACTTTACTGAATGCAATGTGTGTGGTTGATAGAAACTGTCCAAGGTTTGGGGGATGATTTGGGCGGAGTGTGGGTGCGGCTCTATTGTCTGATACTGTATTTAAATGTTGGGAGGGATTTTTTTTATTCTCAGTAACTGCCTGGAAAACATGACTATAGCCTGGGTGCGGGAAGCAGTTAGCTTCCCGACGGATGGTATACCAGTTTTCCAGTAACTGCCTGGAAAACATGACTATAGCCTGGGTGCGGGAAGCAGTTAGCTTCCCGACGGATGGTATACCAGTTTTCCAGTAACTGCCTGGAAAACATGACTATAGCCTGGGTGCGGGAAGCAGTTAGCTTCCCGGCGGATGGTATACCAGTTTTCCAGTAACTGCCTGGAAAACATGACTATAGCCTGGGTGCGGGAAGCAGTTAGCTTCCCGACGGATGGTATACCAGTTTTCCAGTAACTGCCTGGAAAACATGACTATAGCCTGGGTGCGGGAAGCAGTTAGCTTCCCGGCGGATGGTATACCAGTTTTCCAGTAACTGCCTGGAAAACATGACTATAGCCTGGGTGCGGGAAGCAGTTAGCTTCCCGGCGGTCGATATAACAGGGCCGGGCTGCGGCCACATCGAATAGTCAATGTTGGGCTGTGCAGCACATTGCACCGTGTGTACACACCATTAGACAATGAAAATAGAAGCCTGATTGATTGATGTGGTTGGGTGAAAAGCTTTCAGCTGCGAAATACTGCCAGTGAGGGTTGTTCAGATCCCGTCCACTCTGCTACTTCATGCGCAAAGTACAGATGTTCAGTACTTTGCGCATGCACAGGACCCATTCTGCGCATTTCCCAAAACGGAGGCATGTCGCCGCTGTTTAGTGGGAGGGTAGAGCCCAGGGATCCCTGTCGTTGGCCTCTGTGACAGACGGCTTGCGTGTCCCCATGGGTGCAGTAAGCCCCCTAATAGTGAGTCAGTGATCCGATGCCTGCATCCTAGGACACAAGTCAGATCACTACTACAGCAGGAGGCGTCTACTTGTAATAGTATTAAATACTACTACCATTGGTTATTTGTTTAAAGGTGTAAATAAACAACAATGTAGACGTCATTAGTATAACCAGTGTTATGAAGATGTTTAATTAGTTAAAAATAAATGCCAGCCTGTACTCAATACACTTATAATTGTAATAATCAGCCCCAGCACTAGACCCATGATCATGGGAACCAGACATCAAACATTTTGCTTTTAATAAAGTGAGAGGGATGGTAGGGCGTGTGCCCCTGCTGCCCTAAACATAACCAGACCAGCACTGAACAGCACAGCCCTGTGTGATATTAAAGACCCTTCAATGTTACATCATTATTATTATTATTATTATTATTATTATTATTATGATGAATCCCATAGCTAACATGCTGGACTTGCTTGCCTGATTTTTTAAAGACCTGCAGCACACGGTACTCCCCTACATCATACCAAATCCAGTGTTGCACGCCCTTGCACGAATAAAAATAAAATATAATTAAATACAAACTAAATACAATACACAAATACTAAGTACATTAAAGTTAAATAGAAACACCTGCTGTTTTCCCTTTACATGGAATAGGAATCTCTTTTTCTGCTGCAGTCAAAATGGAAATATAAATGAATGTAAAAACAGGTACATATCTGACGCAAATATAACGGGTGTAAGTCCACCTCTACATCAGCCCCTTCACGTGTATGGCATCATTTACTGTACCGTGAATAAAAACAAAATATTCATGTGTATTCCTCTTTTGGTACTGTAACTAATTACATACTAGAATCATTTTTGAAATGGTGATAGGTACATTATCTAAAAGAACACCCCCTGTATTTTGATGCATATTTATACGTTTAATACAGTCAGTGTTACTGCCTTTCTGTCTGTATAGTTCTAGCTGTGCAATTTCTTGTGTACAGTATTGTGTGTGGGCGAGATGCATCATCCCTTGGAGAGTGATAAAGTGAAGAGATATAAATAAGGGGAGATGTACTAAGCAGTGAAAAAAGTGGAGAAGTTAGCAAGTGGGGAAGTTGCCCATGGCAACCAATCAGCTTCTCTGTTTAATTTTATAGTATGCATTTTATAAATGTTACTTCAATGCTGATTGTTTGCCATGGGCAACTTCTCCACTGGCTCACTTCTCCACTCTTTTCACTGCTTAGTACATCTCCCCCATAAAGTATTAACTAATCAGCTCCTAACTCTCATTTTTCAAATCCAGCTTGTAACATGACAGTTAGGAGCTGATTGGATGGCACTTTTTCTCTCAGTTTATTACTCTCCAAGTGATGATGCATCTAGCCCTGTGTCTCTTATTTTTGTTATTCAGCATAGAGTATTTGTGTATAACTGAAGTTTTGTATCTCTATGTATACCTGTTTGTACTAGTGTATATTTGTGTATGTATAGTACAGTGTGTATGTGTTTATGTACAGGCTATAAGCATCTACAGCTACATATTGGGGGTAATTCCAAGTTGATCGCAGCAGGAATTTTGTTAGCAGTTGGGCAAAACCATGTGCACTGCAGGGGAGGCAGATATAACATGTGCAGAGAGAGTTAGATTTGGCTGGGTTATTTTGTTTCTGTGCAGGGTAAATACTGGCTGCTTTATTTTTACACTGCAATCTAATTTGAAATCTAACTCTCTCTGCACATGTTATATCTGCCTCCCCTGCAGTGCACATGGTTTTGCCCAATTGCTAAAAAAAAATTCCTGCTGCGATCAACTTGGAATTACCCCCTTTGTGCAGGAGAATCTATATATCTCCTAAAAGTCTTTAGTCCCTGGAGAAAGTCCTATGCAAAGGGCCGCATATGTATGTGTGTATCCCCGAGTGTGTACATATGTGTTAGTGTAATGCGTGGGTGAGAGAGTGGAATGAGGTGAGAGCTTCAAACTATGAATGAACAGCCAGGATGCATTGTAATAATAGTCTGCAAGACCCTGAAAAGTCTCCACCTCTTCTTAGTTTAACCTATAACTGCCAAGCTCCATTAAATCTAACAACACACTGTGGACAGACTGCCTTCATGAACACATTAGTATGTGATCAGAGAGAATACAGAGTTTCTCCACACCAGAAGCCCCTGTGTTACACACAAAGTGCTGACACTGGCCAGCTCAGTGGTGCAGACCGTCTCATCGGTGACAAGTTTTCACTTCTCTTGGATCCAAAACTACTTCTGCTATCAAGACTCTGATTTCCTGGAAGGAGTACGTTATTAGCTGGAAGTGATGGCACAGCGTTACTGCACCCTGGGATGTTTTCTAGGTAGGCAACAAAGCAATTATTTTGCATGCCAAAAATAGGAATCTGTGGGTCTCTAGATTGTTGTAGAACTACAAGTTCCAGCATACCCATTCTGGTACTTGTAATTCTGCTATAGTTGGAGAATTACAAGTTGCCTACCTCTTTTATATTTGAATTAATTTGGGATTCAGAAATGAATTGTATGATATGGAATTCTGAGACTTGTAGTTCCAAAGCAACTGGTGTGCCACTGGTCGTCTGACGTTGATCTGTATGAATAACTGTATACTTCATACATGTGGGAATACTGAACTACCTTAAAAGCTTAAACAATAGACTTTTATTGTCAATATATTTTTTGACATAACAAAATATGTTCTAAATGTAATAAGATAAAGAAAGCTATAGTAGACAGTATAAATGTATATATAAGCAGCTGAGTACAAGCTATTCCTCTCTGTTATCACCAATTTGTGACAAGAGATCATCTTTGGTTTTCCCCCTGATATCTCTTTGGATCTGACAAGCTCCTGATCCCTTTACAAATATATGAATGAAAGTATCAGTACTTCCACTACACTTGTATTGAGGTGCACTGTAGTTACCTTACAAACATAGATATTGGAGGATATTAAGCTTCCATTCTGTTCAGACTGTGTATCAGACTGCATACCATGATGGAACATCTACTACACAGGCATCCAATGGGTCCATCCATTTGGGGGAAACAATACTTTGGCAACCTGCGATTACAATAGCGAATCTAAGAAAAAATGTTTTGTAAGCACTCAAGCAATGTGTCTGAACAGTAGTTTGGTATAATGATGAACATTCAATGTATTATCTGGTGCAAAACAAATCACTGTGCATAATAGCACTTTCCCTGGCGCTATAGAAAAATACTGACAGTTCCCTTGTACTGTACATGGATAGGATTTATTATCTGAAATGTCTGGGACTTGGAGATTTCCATAATTTAGAGCAGCAACTCTAAACTATACTAACTTAAAAAATGTACAGGATGGCACTGTGCTTTGTCACACATTATGTGGTTTAGTATAGATTCTCATAGTGACCGTACAGATAAACCGCTTTTGTGTCTGACATCATCTCAAACGGCAGAAATGATTTACTGGCTTTTACGGTTATATCTGGATATCAGGATTCCTCATAAAAGATCCCATATCTGTGTTCCTTTGTAAAAAGTCTTGTGTGCACTCTGAATGCATACCACAATTGCCATAGTGATCAGTTGGTCTATAATACCTATGCAGATACACACTATAAAGAGTGGGTGTACACAGAACCTGGGGTACCAATGCCGTTCAGATTGGCTCATCTGATCAGGGCTGCAAGCAGGACATTTTTCAAAACAATGAGCTTAATTCCATAGCAGCCAGTCAGGTGGTATCCTATGGTCATTCCGAATGGAACGATCATTGACTAATATGTACACTAGTTTCTAGACAGATTATTTATTGATTGGATGTAACGTTGGTGCATGGCTGACATGTGTACTTAGCTTTAGTCTATTAAGAATAAGATTTGTTGAATCTGATCTGTTCTATTGATGACCAATCATGTTCTTAATAGACCTAGTAGAACATACCAACTTTTCCCATACTTTTATGGAGAATGCATTGAGGATCCTGGCAGTCAGAATGCCGACAGCTGAACCCCAACTCAGAATCCTAACCATCTGTAAATACTGACCTTGAGGATAGGGTTAGGCACTAGAAGGAGGGCTAGGGTAAGGCTGCAGGGGTGGGGGAGGTGAGGGTTAGGCTGCGGGACGGGGAGGATAGGGTTAGTCTGTGGGAGGAGTGCGTTAGGGGTAGAATTAGGGGTAGGGTAAAAACACTTACTGCGATTTGTATGGATCCCGCTGTTGGTATTCTGACTGTCTGGATTCTGACTGCCAGGATTTCGTACCCATCCCATTTTACGGATTCCTATACAAACCATATGTGATAAGCATCACTCAAATATAACTTGCATACCTCAACATGATTTCTAATCTAATGTGTAGAAAGTAGATTGAGAGTTACAGATCATTTATAGATCACATAGATTCTGCATACATTTATCATAGTATTGTACTTATTAGATCTGCAGTGTACTTGCTAGACCTATTACGAGCATAGTGTTAAATAAAGGATCATTAAAGGAACTGGATTAGATGTATTTAGTATAGAAGGAAGCTTGACAAGTGTGTATTGATCTGTTCCATTTACTCCATCTCGCCCTTTGTACCTTGTAGTAAACCACTTAGGCATTCGGTAAATAGAATTAGAGACACATTTTTCTTGGGTCCTCCGGTCAGTTACACCTTTCCCATATTTGTTCATGTAGATAGCATTTATATAACATCTCTAGATTTCATATGGACTCTGCAGCACAGCACATGTATACTCTTTAAATCAGGCATCAGTGTTGTGAAACCAAGAAGCTCAATTAAAGACAGGCAATGTCTGCTGCAACTTCCACTTCTACAATAGCTACCAAAGCATAGGCTACTTGCTTCAATAGAAAACATGATCCAAGAAGCTTTCAACTAAAAAATAAATAAAATACATCCTCAATAGACACTTGCAATCAAATTATATTAATAGTCTATTAAACGGATGTCTGCAGTAATTAACATGCAACAGTGGTTCCCAAACTTTTTGGAATCACAGCGCCCTAGAGTATCAGATTTTTTAATACTGCACCCCAAGGCCAAAAGTTTCTTACTGAGCAATTTAGAAAGAAATGTTAAATTAAGTAAATTGTGTTTTTATGTCATACTTAAGTTCAATTGTGTGCTGAAGGGCAAGATTTTCTTGTTTGTCCACATATTTTATGACTGGCAGCCACCAGCACTGGTTTTGCCTATTACATTGACCATAAATAATTTGAATTGGTCCTGGACCACCTTACCCAGGGTAACCCAGGGTGCCGCGGCACACAGTTTGAGAACCACTGACATACTAGAAGACCTCTTTCGTAAGTAGTTTGCATTGTAATTGTATAGAGCAATACTCTGAAGAAGTTTGCAAACTAGTATTATAATAATGGGAGGTTTATCTGAATGTTTTACAATGCAATGGCATTTTACTCTCTTGCAGTCCTAATGGAAAAGCATTCCACAACAAGGCACAAACTGAGTTATATGTCTGTTACAAAGAGCTAACAATTACAGTAGTTGTTCTTAAAAAGTATTAGCCGCCATACAGTTTGCAATCTACAGTAGTATTGGGATACTGTACCTTGATTAGAACCTAGTAAAGCAAAAGGAGATACTTCACCACAGTGATTGTACAATCCAGCATCTAGAAGAAATTGACACTGCAGAGTTTTGGTGAACTTTACAATAAAAGGATGATAATGACAAAGAGATTCTGATAAAAGCAGATTTTAATGAAAATAATGCGCTACTACTTTAAAATATATGGATATTGAGTGTCATAGACAAGTTCCATGAACAAGGCAACAGGCCAAGTACTTTCTTAAGGGTTGTGAACCCTCTAGGATCTTAGACTCTAGTTGTAAACATTATACAATGCCCACAGTTTTACAATCTAGTAATAGGAGAGATTGATACCTAAGGATTAAACAGTTTAGGGGAACAGAAATACCATTCAGATTACCGTGGAGTAGAATAGAGGTCCATCCTATTAATTCAATGTGATGTGCCCAGATACCCTGGAACCATAGGAGTCTAATGGAAACTTCTCTCTCAGAGGAGTCAGCAGTGAGTAACACTGGAAGGAAATTTTAATATTGGTTTCCATAAGCACCTTTTATTTATCTGTGGCCCTGGAAAATGTCCATGATCTGCAGTCTTTGCTCCCAGATGGAGCCAGGTTCTACCACACTCTTTATAATAGCATGGACGCATCTCTAACACTTGCCATTAATTACTTACTTTCTCTCCTTCTCTCATGTGCACTAGAGGAGATGAGAGGAGTCACTCAGAATAACAGTAGTGTGGGGCCGCCTACGAAACAGAGACTTTGATGACTGATCAAAATGGCATATTATACAACCCGTTTTCAATCAAACATGCAGGAAAGATTTATGAAGATTAACTTTAGTATGAGTACTAAAGGCCTTTCACCATACAGTAGATATATAAAAAGTGTAAGGTATCATGTATATAACATGGAGGATATCCAGAACATTCTTACAAACAGTAGATCATATACAGCAACACATTAGCAACAGAACCACCTGCATTCATCCAGTGTAACTTCTCAAGCAGTAGTAAGCCTTACACTGTTGCTCTTTTCCAACACTATGGAGCCAATTCAATTAGTGGCTTTGTGCCACGAAAACATCTTGTGATGTTCGGGTGCAGATACAGTACAGTAGGCTTAATATATTTTCCCTGCATATCTCTATTGTGTGCAAGAAAAAACTAGCAATGTTGCTGGACTGAATAATCGCAACTTAATAGTCAGTGGAGGACAATGTCATGGCATAGTGGAAAAGATACGTGAAAAATGAGTGATTGTAGAAATGATAAAGGGAATTGCATTGGGGTAATAAGTTAAACTATTTTTACTTTTATATACTAACTAAATATTGGTGTGAATAAGAATAATAAGAAATCAGTTAGCTCAGCAGATCAGTGGCACTGTGCCCGAAATACTATATTACATGTACAGCACATGTCATGACATCTTTGTATGAATTCATATACAAATTGTATTTCTCGCTTATCATTTCTCTGTCACTCATTCATGGTGGAGGCAGAATATTTTGGGCTGAACCAATATTGAACCTATGAATTTTCTAGGTGTTAGAGACATCATAGGTGCATGATGCACAAAGTGTCTTCTCTCAGTGACGTCACATGTTCCTAGTGAATACAAAGGCTTTGTTCTTATACATGTTGGATAGAACCAGAGGATGACAGCCTGCTCATTGAGCATCCAGTGCAGTGTGACAAAGCAGTTAGTTATTTGTGCATTGTGGATAACTAATCACGTCAGACATGGAAGATTCATTAAGGGAGATTACAGCTCTCCAGTAAAAAGTAGCAGCTGGCCGAAACATTTGCTCATTTTGGCACAAAGCTATGTTTCTGAGGTTTTAACCAGAAATAAACACATGCTGATGAATCTACAGATAGGACTTGTGGATATTTTTTACTTGATTAATTGTACATATATCATCTCAGCAAATGGATGCAGTGTTATAGTGTAACAAATCCAAATGTTCTGTTTGCAAACTGTCTTCTGGATCAAATGTTACTGTTCTATCTGTTTATAACAGAATACAAATATGTATACACAACCACAAATAGCCTGATTAGTGCAGCTACTCAGAATAATAATTCACTCTTCTACACATATCACTTGCAGGATTGCTACATCCCTTATCTAAATACCTGTCACATACATCTAGTGGAGGCAGCCATTAGTCATGAGCAGTCACAAGCAACCAGGCAGCGGCTGTGCAGAAGCATGAGGCACTTGGGGAACTGACTGAGCCATACTCTGGAAATGGTAAAGCTTGACCCATTCTGGTGCAGAAAATCTGAACCGCAAGAAGGAACGGTATCTGGTCTTTAGGTCAACAGCACTTAGGTCAGCACTCATTAGGTTGACCACTATTGGTCAACATGCATTAGGTCGACATGGTCAGTAGGTCGACATGGCAATGGTCGGCACATGAAAGGTCGACGTGAATTTTATTTTTTAAATAATGTTTTATTTTTTATTTTTCATACTTTACGATCCATGTGGACTACAATTGGGAATAGTAACCTGTGCCAAGCGCAGGGGTAGCAGAGCGAGTCACCTTGCCCGAAGTTCGGGGACATGGTGCACTAATTGGGGTTCCCGGTCACTCTATGAAGAAAACGACACAAAAAATATATAAAAAACTCATGTCAACCTTTTCTATGTCGACCCAATGACCGCGTTGACCTAATTTATGTTAACACACCTTTACCATATAAATACAATAATTAAGGGCAGGCTATTACAATGGGATCCATATAATGTAAAAGACCCAGCTTCTCCGCCCAGAGCTGCCTGTGTGTTTTCTGTCTCCTGTAGGCTTCTTGTCGATTATTGTAGTTTTCCTTGGCAACTTTCTCCGAGGTGGAGCACTAGCTGATTTCCTCACTGTATTGGCATTATTGTTCAAGCAAGTGCTATGGGTCATATTTGGGTCAAGGTTTTATTAAAAGTGGACTTTCATTTAAATACACTTCTTGATACTTACACATATAAAAGTTACTCTGCATATCAGTATCTTTTACCAAACTAGCAATGTAACACCAGTATCATATTATCATTATTGTTATTATTACCAGTTATTTATATAGCGCACACATATTCCGCAGCGCTTTACAGAGAATATTTGCCCATTCACATCAGTCCCTGCCCCAGTGGAGCTTACAATCTATATTCCCTATCACATGTACATGCACACACATTCACACTAGGGTTAATATTGGTGGTAGCCAATTAACCTACCAGTATATTTTTGGATTATGGGAGGAAACCGGAGTACCCGGAGGAAACCCACACAAGTACAGGGAGAATACACAAACTCCACACATTTAGGGCCATGGTGGGAATCGAACCCATGACCTCAGTGCTGTGAGGCAGTAATGCCCATGATGCAAGTATAAAAAATGTCTTACAGGCACTGTGTGCACGCGCCAAAGGCACGCGCGCCCAAAAAATGGGTGTGGCCAAGTGGCACATGGGGCGTGGCCAATGAAAATGGGGGCGTGATACACATATGGGGGAGGGGGAGATACACATATGACCCCAATAGTGCCAGATACACATTGCCCTACATTGCCAGATATACATTGCCCCACAGTGCCAGATATACAGTTGTGCTCATAAGTTTACATACCCTAGCAGAATTTGTGATTTCCTGGCCATTTGTCAGAGAATATGAATGATAACTCACAAACTTTTCTGTCACTCATGGTTAGTGGTTGGGTGAAGCCATTTATTGTCAAACAACTGTGTTTACTCTTTTTAAATCATAATGACAACAGAAACTACCCAAATGACCCTGATCAAAAGTTTACATACCTTGGAGATTTTGGCCTGATAACATGCACACAAGTTGACACAAACGGGTTTGAATGGCTACTAAAGGTAACCATCCTCACCTGTGATCTGTTTGCTTGTAATCAGTGTGTGTGTATAAAAGGTCATTGAGTTTCTGGACTCCTGAAAGACCCTTGCATCTTTCATCCAGTGCTGCACTGACGTGTCTGGATTCTGAGTCATGGGGAAAGCAAACGAATTGTCAAAGGATCTGCGGGAATAGGTAATTGAACTGTATAAAACAGGAAAGGGATATAAAAAGATATCCAAGCAATTGAGAATGCCAATCATCAGTGTTCAAACTTTAATTAAGAAGTGGAAAATTAGGGATTCTGTGGAAACCAAATCACGGTCAGGTAGACCAACAAAAATTTCAGCCACAACTGCCAGGAAAATTGTTCGGGATGCAAAGAAAAATCCACAAATAACTTCAGCTGAAATACAGGACTCTGAAAACAAGTGGTGTGGTTGTTTCAAGATGCACAATAAGGAGGCATTTAAAGAAAAATGGGCTGCATGGTCGAGTCGCCAGAAGAAAGCCATTACTATGCAAATGCCACAAAGTATCCCGCTTACAATACTCCAAACAGCACAGAGACAAGCCTCAAAACTTCTGCAACTAAGTCATTTGGAGTAATGAGACCAAAATTTAACTTTCTGGCCACAACCATAAACGTTACATTTTGGAGAAACGCGGAGGTGGATCACTGATGTTTTGGGGATGTGTGAGCTACAAAGGCACTGGAAACTTGGTCAAAATTGATGGCAAGATGAATGCAGCATGTTATCAGAAAATACTGGAGGAAAATTTGCACTCATCAGCCCGGAAGCTGCGCATGGCACGTACTTGGACGTTCCAACATGACAATAATCCAAACAACAAGCCAAGTCGACCTGTCATTGGCTACAGCAAAATAAAGTAGTGATGAGCGGGTTCGGTTCCTCGGGATCCGAACCCCCCCGAACTTCACCCATTTTACACGGTTCCGAGGCAGCCTTGGATCTTCCCGCCTTGCTCGGTTAACCCGAGCGCGCCCGAACGTCATCATCCCGCTGTCGGATTCTCGCGAGATTCGTGTTCTATATAAGAAGCCGCGCATCGCCGCCATTTTCATTCGTGCTTTGGAGATGATAGCGAGAGGACGTGGCTGCGTTCTCTCAGTTTCTGTGTTCAGTGTGCTGCAAATATCTGTGCTCAGTGTGCTGCAAATATCTGTGCTCAGTGTGCTTGCAAATATCTGTGCTCAGTGTGCTGAAAATATCTACGTTCTCTGCCTGAAAAACGCTCCATATCTGTGTTGCATTGTAGAATATAGTAGGAGGACAGTGCAGAATTTTGCTGATCAGCAGTATATATATAGCAGTACGGTACAGTAGTCCACTGCTCTACCTCTGTGTCGTCAAGTATACTATGCATCCATACCTGTGCTGCATTTTAGTTGTGCGCAGTATATAGTAGGAGGACAGTACAGAATTTTGCTGACCACCAGTATATATATATATAGCAGTACGGTACAGTAGTCCACTGCTCTACCTCTGTGTCGTCAAGTATACTATGCATCCATACCTGTGCTGCATTTTAGTTGTGCGCAGTATATAGTAGGAGGACAGTGCAGAATTTTGCTGACCACCAGTATATATATAGCAGTACGGTACAGTAGTCTATTGCTCTACCTCTGTGTCGTCAAGTATACTACAAATGTTCAGTAAAATGACCCAAAAATCTAAATTAAAAGCGTCTGATGAGAAGCATAAACTTGCCAATATGCCATTTACGACACGGAGTGGCAAGGAACGGCTGAGGCCCTGGCCTATGTTCATGGCTAGTGGTTCAGATTCACATGAGGATGGAAGCACTCATCCTCTCACTAGAAAACTGCAGTGCCACTCCTATATGGGCCAGGTGTTTGTGTCGGCCACTTGGGTCGCTTAGCTTAGTCATCCAGCAACCTTGGTGCACCTCTTTTTTTCTTTGTATCATGTGCTGTTTGGGGACTATTTTTTGAATCGGCCATCCTGTCTGACACTGCAGTGCCACTCCTAGATGGGCCAGGTGTTTGTGTCGGCCACTTGGGTCGCTTAGCTTAGTCATCCAGTGACCTTGGTGCACCTCTTTTTTTCTTTGCATCATGTGCTGTTTGGGGACTATTTTTTGAAGTGCCATCCTGTCTGATACTGCAGTGCCACTCCTAGGTGGGCCAGGTGTTTGTGTCGGTCACTTGGGTCGCTTAGCTTAGCCATCCAGCGACCTTGGTGCACCTCTTTTTTTATTTGCATCATGTGCTGTTTGGGGACTATTTTTTGAAGTGCCATCCTGTCTGACACTGCAGTGCCACTCCTAGATGGGCCAGGTGTTTGTGTCGGCCACTTGGGTCGCTTAGCTTAGCCATCCAGCGACCTTGGTGCACCTCTTTTTTTCTTTGCATCATGTGCTGTTTGGGGACTATTTTTTTAAGTGCCATCCTGTCTGACACTGCAGTGCCACTCCTAGATGGGCCAGGCATTTGTGTCGGCCACTTGGGTCGCTTAGTTTAGTCATCCAGCGACCTCGGTGCAAATTTTAGGACTAAAAATAATATTGTGAGGTGTGAGGTGTTCAGAATAGACTGGAAATGAGTGGAAATTATGGTTATTGAGGTTAATAATACTATGGGATCAAAATGACCCCAAATTCTATGATTTAAGCTGTTTTTGAGGGTTTTTTGTAAAAAAAACACCCGAATCTGACGAAAAATTTTCAGGGAGGTTTTGCCAAAACACGTCCGAATCCAAAACACGGCCGCGGAACCGAATCCAAAACCCGAAAAATTTCCGGTGCACATCACTAGAATAAAGTGGCCATCTCAGTCTCCTGACCTCAATATCATTGAGCCACTCTGGGAAGATCTCAAACATGCAGTTCATGCAAGACAGCCCAAGAATTTACAGGAACTGGAGGCTTTTTGCCAAGAAGAATGGGCAGCTTTACCATCTGAGAAAATAAAGAGCCTCATCCACAACTACCACAAAAGACTTCAAGCTGTCATTGATGTTAAAGGGGGCAATACACGGTATTAAGAACTGGGGTATGTAAACTTTTGATCAGGGTCATTTGGGTAGTTTCTATGATTTAAAAGAGTAAACACAGTTGTTTGACAATAAATGGCTTCACCCAACCACTAACCATGAGTGAAAGAAAAGTTTGTGAGTTATCATTCATATTCTCTGACAAATGGCCAGAAAATCACAAATTCTGCTAGGGTATGTAAACTTATGAGCACTACTGTACATTGCCCCACAGTGCCAGATACAGAAATGCCCCCCACAGTGCCAGATATGCCCCCAGTGCCAGATACAGAAATTACCCCAGTGCCAGATACAGAAATGCTCCCACAGTGCCAGATATACCCCCAGTGCCAGATATGCCCCCAGTGCCAGATACAGAAATGCCCCCAGTGCCAGATACACATGTCCCCCCAGTGCCAGATATGCCCCCAGTGCCAGATACAGAAATGCCCCCACAGTGACAGATATGCCCCCAGTGCCAGATACAGAAATGCCCCCAGTGCCAAATACACATGTCCCCCCAGTGCCAGATATGCCCCCAGTGCCAGATACAGAAATGCCCCCCCCACAGTGCCAGATATGCTCCCAGTGCCAGATATGACCCCAGTGCCAGATACACATGTCCCCGCAGTGCTAGATATGGCCCAGTGCCAGCTACACATGTCCCCCCAGTGCCAGATATGCCCCCAGTGCCAGATACACATGTCCCCGCAGTGCCAGATATGCCCCCAGTGCCAGATACACATGTCCCCCCCAGTGCCAGATATGCCCCCAGTGCCAGATACACATGTCCCCTCAGTGCCAGATATGCCCCCAGTGCCAGATATGACCCCAGTGCCAGGTACACATGCCCCCCCCCCCCTGCTGCTCACTGCTGCTGCTGTCCTGTGTGTGAGGGGAGGAGAGCGCAGCGTGCGCCTCTCCTGCCCCTCAGTCCCCAGTGGCGGTGCGGGTGTCTACCTTCAATTCAGCGATGATCCAGGCCGGCGCGGAATTGAAGGTAGACACTGAGGGGCCCTCGCAGCAGCGGCGGTGAGCATCAGTGGAGGGAGGGAGGGAGCGTCGGCCCGTCGGCGGTGGGTACGGCGTACCCACGGCTAATTTCTTAAGGGTACGCCGTACCCACCCGTACCCGCCCACTTGCACTTGCACTTGCTGAGTAATGCTAACCATTACACCATCCGTACTGCCCATCATATGAAGTCCATTGAATAATACATGCCAACATTACCAATTTAAAAGTACCGCAACATGGTGAGGCAGAAAACCAGATAGACAATGTTAAAGTATTCAATAAGCAGGGTCCAAATACACATTAGAATTTTATAATAGTCCATTATTGTATACGTTACATAACATTTCAGGGCTAGTTGCTTCTGGCTATGACCCAGATCTACCTTAATCACACCCTAAGCAGCTTTGTCAGACATGTCTCCAATTTCTAGTACACTTACTTTATTTTGCATTGGGAAATATCAGGAAATTCCTTTAAAAATGTGAAATGGGTGTGGGTGTAATGGGAGGGGGTCGGGGAGGTGGGTGTTTAATGTTCATACAGCTTGTTTTAACTATATTTTATTCACAAACATGCTGCATGCCTAACTAAGCCATCTAGCAGGCATTTGATCTATTGAAACATTTGAGCATGTGTATGTGATAAGGCTGCAGATTTATAGGTCTTATCTGGTATCTATATGTCGCCCTTCCACAGTATATTTTCCCTCTCCCCCTACACTATATACCAGCTCTGAGAAAACATCTATTTCATTTGATCTATTTCACTAACTTCTCACACTTGTGAATGAAATCTTCGGAATTCCTCACATACACGCCTGGGACAAAAGCCATTTCTGTCTGACGTTTTTATCTTAGAAGTCAGCTTCACTTGCCAGTACCTCAATAAGATCAGTGACGGTAGCTTTTGATCACATTTTATCTAAATACAGATAAACTGTGAGAAAAACACAAGCAATGTACCCTTTTCACTGCTAATTCTCTCCTTGCCTAGCAGACGTCTCTCCTATTCAGGGCTATTATCACAAGTAGATGGATGAGAGACCGATCTTCCCAGCTTTCCAAACACGGCCCAATTCAATTTAATGCAATATTCTAAAACTAGTTCAAGGAGATTTATTTACATGTTTGGCTTCTGTGCACCATTTACAAAGTATACGTGTGATTGGATGGGTTTATTCTGCCATTGTTTATTGGTTTTACAATTTTATCTTGGGGTTACCCTTGCTGTCAGTAACGTGCAGTTACTAAATAATCCTACTGGTGTTACTCAGCCAACTAGCACTCATCAACTGCAAATGCCAACTGCACACAAGTTATAGGAGAGAAATTGCTGTCACCAACAGGTTCCTTCACTGGCACCTGGAACCACTTACCTGTAGGTGTTGTGTGTAGCCGCAGCATTACTTATTGGTGATTATGGCTGGTTCCTCCGGACTGATAATTTAGGATGAAGACCGCAGTTGGAACAGGCCGAGCATTGACTCAATGCAATGGGTTTGAAACAGGACAGCCAGGGAACAGATTAGAGTCTTATCCACAGATTACAGCAGGTAATAGGCATCATGCAGGATTTTGTAGAAAGAATTGTGTTTATTGCTTATGCACAGACTGTAGAAGGACAGTTACACATCACCATGAGGAAGTGACCTAGGTGAAATACTAAAAGTACACACTTTATATGGGGCACTGGTGCCCTTTTATTCAGTATATACACATATGTTGGTAGCGGGTAATCCAGTCCACACCTCTTTAACTAATCCAGATTTAGGGGGACATTTACTAAGCAGTGATAAGAGCGGAGAAGTGAGCCAGTGGAGAAGTTGCCCCATCAACCAATCAGCAGCTCTGTATCATTTTATAGTATGCAGATTATAGTGCTGATTTGTTGTCATGGGCAACTTCTCCACTGGCTCCCTTCTCAGCTCTTATCACTGCTTAGTAAATGTCCCCCTTAAGGGGGTACACACAGAGAGATCCATGTTTAAAATCTAAGCAATCTGACTAGATTGCTTAGATTTTAAGCACGGATCTGCCGTGTGTATGCCTCCCAGCGATAGCAATGCGCGGCATCGCCGGTGCTAGATTGAGCCTGCATGCTGGCTCAATCTAGCGGGTCGCTCACTTCAGCGCTGTGTGAAGTGAGCGGCCCCCCGTCCCCCCATCCCCTCGCTCAGCACATCGCGCTGTGCTGAGCGGGGGGAGAGATGTGTGCCGAGCGATCTGTGTTAACATCGCTCAGCACACATCTCTCCCGTCAGTACCCCCCCTTTAGTCCACTCTCCACCCTGGCACCACAAAATCTGGTCTGAGAGATTTAGGGCAAAATTTACTAAGCAATGGTTTGTAAATCCTTTATATTGTTGGGTAAGGAGAGCAGTGTGAAAGGGTACAATGCCGGGTGCCACCCGGGAAGAACCCGTTTCCAATTCCCGGGTTGGACCCGGCATTGGGACTTGAAAGGGGTATTACTAATGTCAAAACCGCAGAGAAAGCACACTTTAGAATAGAATAGAACAGAATAGAATATCAAAGCACCATCAATGTTTTAGATCACAGAAGCCCTGGACTTATGAAGCACCAGTTTTGAAACCCACCTAAAATCACTGGCAAACACCCTGAAAAAAATTACTAGCCTCAGACAGGCGTGTTTGCTAAAACAGCAGGTAAATTAATAGATTTTGACAGGCAACAATTGATTGACAGGAATATCATCCAATTAGGCTATGTAGGATTAACATGTCTCTCACCAGTCACAACTGGTCTTTAACAGAAATACATGAATAAATAAAAAATCTCAAACACACAATCACACTACACTCACGCACAAAAACACACACAGGACTATAAAAAAAATACTATATGGGATACAAACCTCAAATAGACAAATACAAAACAAGATAACATATATAAAACGTTCTCCTTCTCCACTTATACTCCTCACAAGTAGTAGACAGCAGTGGCGTGCGGTGAGGTCAGTGGCTGGTGAGGTACTGCAGCCATAATGTCCTCCGAATCCCGCCAATGACCCATACCGCCGCTGAGCCAATGCCCGCTACTGCCCCTGAGTCAATGCCCGCTACCCCCGCCAATGGCTTACAAACTCGCCCACACATCAACTGCCCCTGCACTCCACCACTAATTCGCATGTCAGTCCGATGCCCGCAGCCTGCCTGCTCATTAAACTTGTGATGAGAAGGCGGCTAATATATTGTAAATTTTTATAGAAAAAAAATAAATTAGTGTTTGGGACTGGGGAGGGAGTGGGAGGAGAACATGAATGCAATTTTGTTGTCCAGGGCTTCCATTAACTTAATAGCACCGTGGGTGTGGCGCTATTCAGTTAATGGAATTCCTGGACAACAAAATAGCCTGCAGTGGGTGACAGGGAGAGGGTGACGCTAGAGAGAGGGTGACAGCTGTGGGTGACAGGGAGTGGGTGATGCCAGGGAGAGGGTGACAGGAAGAGCGTGACGGCAGTGATAGGGTGACAGGAAGAGCGTGATGCCAGGGAGAGGGTGACAGCAGTGAATTATGCCAGGGAGAGGGTGGCAGCAGTGGGTGACAGGGAGTGACGCCAGGTAGAGGGTAATTGCAGGGAGAGGGCGCCAGGGAGAGGGTGATGACAGGAAGAGGGTGATGCCAGGGAGAGGGTGACAGGAAGAGCATGACGCCAGGGAGAGGGTGACAGCAGTGGGTGATGCCAGGGAAATGATGACGGGAGGGTGGCGGCAGTGGGTGACAGGGAGTGACGCCAGGGAGAGGGTGAAGATAGGAAGAGGGTGACAGTAGTGGGTGACAGGGAGAGGGTTACGCTAAAGAGAGGGCAACATTAGTGGGTGACAGGGAGAGGGTGATCTGCATTGCCCTGGACCCTTGAGGGCTTGTAACAGCAGTTGGATACCTTCCTGGTAGCAGACCAGACTATACTGGTACCAGTAACTTCAATCTAGCTCCACTGCCCGCCCGAGCACTACCCCTGTCGAGGTCTCCAACTGGTCAGAACAGAGATGCAGGGAGCAGTGGTTACTATGGGCTGCTGCCGCCCCCCCAACTTCCCCCCCCCCCCTCCCCCCCGCTCCAGCAGCTATTTCTATTACCGGTGCCTACAAACCCCCCCACCCCGAATCGCTGACACTCACCCAGGCTGGCACCGTGGGCTAAGCGCTGTCCAGCAGGTCCCAGGGGCCACCTGTAGTCGGGCCAGCTGTGACTGTGATCGCAAGTAGAGCACCATCCA
This sequence comes from Pseudophryne corroboree, assembly GCF_028390025.1. Lineage (NCBI taxonomy): Eukaryota > Metazoa > Chordata > Amphibia > Anura > Myobatrachidae > Pseudophryne > Pseudophryne corroboree. Next base: position 307,793,288 of record NC_086446.1, read on the forward strand.
GCATGGGGGGGTGTAAGGAGATGGGGTGCAGCAAGGGGGAAGGTGGCTGGGAGGAGGTGCAGCGAGGGGGAAGGTGGCTGGGAGGAGACAGTGCGAGGGCAGCTGATGTGGAGAGAGGTCACAGTATGGTCTGGCATAGCAGCGGCTGTGGGTGATAATACCCACAGCCGCCACCAGTGCCATGTAAAAGGATGTCTCTGAGGTAGACATACTCAGCAGCGCCCCTAAAGTACCGGCGCCCAATCACCTCTCCACAGTGACAGAGGCGTGCTTTCATATGGGCTGAAAGCACGCCCCTTGTCAAAGAGGCACTTCTACTAGTGCCGCTTACAGGGATTTTTTTTTAATGGGATTTTACTCCCCGCTGCTTGGCCCCGCCCCCCGCTTCTGGCCTCCAAAACACTTTTAACTCAGATAAAAATGATTAAAATAATACAAATATACTTATGACACAAAATCTGTGTCATAAGTATCTTCTTTGTATTATTTTAATCATTAATGACAGGGGAGGCACTGCCTCCTGACTGCACGTCCCTGGTAGACAGCTATCTGTTGCTATGATGTCAGATGAATTTTGTTTCTGTAAAATTACCGTTAAATGAATGTGAATACAATGGGGTAAATTTACTAAGATGGGAGTTTTATTTAAGATGGGATGTTGCCAATAGCAACCAATGAGATTTCAGGTATTATCTTCTAGAAGGTGCTAGATAAATGAGAAGTAGAATCTGATTGGTTGCCATGGGCAACATCCCATCTTAAATAGAACTCCAATCTTAGTAAATTTACCCCAATATCTTCTATTTCACATTGGTCTGTTTCTATTGTGTCAGTTGAATGTTGGTTCTATAAAAGCAACATTAAATGAATATTAATAGAATAGCTTCTAATCTTCAGTGGTTTCAATATAAACTGCTGCCAAATAGAACATGCCATAACACATCAAAATTGCTGCTTAGAAAATGCTATTAGACAAGAAACTGCTGTCAACTGATGGCAGTTTCTAGCATTTTTTTCAAATAACACCAAAACCGCCGATTAGTAAATTTTGCCCTTCATTTTTAAATCTCCAACGAAAAATTCTTCCTGGAGACCTGGTTCTGGAAACCTCCCTCCAAGCCTCAATCAGTCTCCTTGCTGTTGCTGTTGTGTTGGAGCCCTCCAAGCACAAGTTTAATGCTTATCTCCTGCAATTATTTTAATCCAGGAGACTCCACTGCAAGTTAATGCTAATGATTAGTGTTATAACATATCTCCCAACTGTCCTGATTTTCATGGGACAGTCTCAATTTTTGGGCAGTGTCCTGCGGTTTGGGGGCAGTTGGGAGGACTCCTGTCACTGCACACAGTGTCTATTCTTGGAAGAAAAAGGAATTGGGGGCATGGCCAGCAGGTCACAGAGTCCTCAATGTTGGGAGGTATGGTTATAATACACAGGTTTGAGGAAGTGCACATTCTTGCGCTGGTTAAAAGGCACCAACACTGGGCAGGGCGAATACAAGGTATCCAGAATGGGCCTCCCTTGCGAACCCAGTGATGGCATATTATGTTAATGGCATGTGGGGCTCCATCTGTGCAACAATAAAGGCTGGGAAAATCGACTGCATGGACCAGTAACATTCTATTGGTTCTTTGGCTTTAGCTTAGTCTGTATGAGCAGCCTTTGGAGAATGATAAAAGCAGAGGCATAAGGGTACAAGATTACTTTTGGCGCCATTGCATACTTGGCATGAATGTCTTCTGCCTGTTTGGTTAGTCCAGATGCATCTTTTCCTTTCTTTGCTCCCGTGTTCCCTTTTTTTCTTTTACTCTGGTTATTGTTGTTTGTTCTAGCACAAAATGAATGCAGTTTCCTAAGTAAAGTATCATTTTACACTCCCAGCTAATGTAAAAATGATCTGTATAAAAAGGTTTGCGAAAATGTAGGATCAGTGTATCTACTTTGGCGCAGGGGAAGAAAAGGTAAATATGTCAGTGATAAACACAAAAATTCGTATGTGTATTACTTTCCTAGATTTTTCTCTAAAATGAAACTTTGGATAGGTGGAGTGGTGTTGTTTTGCGTTGTTCAAGGTTAAGTTGTACACATAAAGGTTTCTTTAACCTCCTCAATGGCAACAGTGTCTGGGTTCAATCAACCAAATATTATAGGATAATTGAAGGACTGGGTGTCGTACCCTAACTCACACAATGATGGAAATGTAGACTCTTATCAAGGTTTCTTTCACTGTTGTCCAAACTGATTTCAGATGTACGTCAACGTCACATAATCGTCTCATATGTCGAACAAAAAATAGAAAGAGACAACCAATGTGTAGTATTATCTATGACTCAATTCCTGTGCAGAAATCAATGTCGTTAGTACATTCGTACCCTACTCACAATGAAGGCAGGAAGGTGATCGTACCCGTATATTTGATGGGAGCCGCAGGTGTTGAGAAAGCAGATTCCCCTGAGTCAGCCTTGAAAAAGGGACAGCATAGTCCCAAAACGCATTGGCCTTGCCCTGCTGTGCCTTATTCCATTATCAAGATGGATCTATTGCCCTGTTTTGGTGGCATGGTTTTTTTCAATAATTCCTGGTGTGATACAGCATCTGCATTGGATTTTGCTTTCTCTACATTTTGTTTAGCATATCCACTTGCTGAGAATCTATCTATAAGTCCCTGGGCTTGGGTCTGAAATGTTGCCTCATCTGTGAAGTTTCTCTTCAGTCGCTTGAATTGGCCTCCTGGAATGGATTGCAACCAATTTTGATGGTGACAACTATCCGCTGGAATGTAGCACTGTGAATCCGTCGGTTTCGTATAGGTCTTGGTGTTCATCCTGTCAGCTTCTATATAGATGGTGATATCAAGAAAATTTACCATTTCCTTACTTGTTTCGAAACTCAGTTTGATATTCCTATCATTATCATTGAGTCTAGTGCAAAAATCATTCAGGGATTCTTCACCTCCCCTCCAAATAAAAAATATATTGTCTATGTAATGAGCATAGGTCACCAGGTTCGTGCCATATGGGTTATTGGACCATACATGGTCCAATTCCCAAGTGCCTATGAAAAGGTTAGCGTAACTTTGCACGAACCTGGTGCCCATTGCCATACCTTTCTTTTGTACATAGAACTGATCTTTAAAAAGGAAAAAAATATTATTTAAAATAAACTGGATCCCTTCCAAAATCAAGTTCTGGAGATTTTTTTTCCAGATCCGAAAGCTCTAAAAAATGTTTCACCTCTTCTACACCATATGTATGATCAATCACGATGTAGATGGAGCTGACGTCCGCAGTTGCCAAAATGAAATCTTCTTTCCATTGTAGGGGTTCCAAAAGTAACAAAAAAATACCTAGTATCTTTCAAATGAGATTTATTCAACATTACTAATGGTTGTAAGTAAAAGTCTATAAACTTGGATAGATTTGCCGTAATGGTATTTACTCCTGAAATAATCGGTCTCCCCGGAGGATTGTTTACATCCTTGTGGACTTTGGGGAGTACATTGATGACCGGTGTTGTGGGTGTCTCATTGATAATAAATTTAGCTTCTTTCGTGCTTATAGTGTAGTTCTTTTCATATTGTTCAACCAATATTTTGAGTTTCAAAATGGTTGCTTCCGTTGGATCATTTCTGAGTCTTCTGTATGTAGTCATGTCATTCAATTGTCGCATGATCTCAGATTCATAATTAGTCACATCCATCAACACAACTCCCCGTCCCTTATCCGCTGGTTTAATAATAAGGGATTTCTCCTGCTTTAAATCTTGTAGGGACTTGCGTTCTTTGAAGGTCAAGTTTAACTTCTTCCTGTTGGCCTTTTGCATCTGTTCTAAATCCTCTAATACCAGTGCTCCAAAGGTTTCGATAAATGGACCTTGTACATATTTGGGATTGAAGATAGATTTTGGCTTAAAAGGAGTTGACTGAGGTTCCACATCTAGACTCTTATTGTCTTGATTTGCAAAAAAAATCTTTATACTTAGCTTTCTTAGAAATCTCTGGACATCCAGATACAGGTCGAATTAATTTGAGCTGTAACTGGGGACAAACTTCAATCTTTTTTCAAGGACCGATGTTTCACTGTGTGTGAGGATGTGGGAGCTAAGGTTGAAAATGTTCACTTTTGGTATTGGGATGGTGTGTTCATCGTTATCATGGGTATTAATGTGTTTGATTTTTTTCTTTTTTGTTCTTTTCCTCTGTTTTCGGACAAACGGTTTCTTTACACCTCCTCTTTTTCCTCTATAGCTTCTCTGGATCGTCTGTACCTGACCGGGGTCTGTCCTTCCCCAAAAAACGTGTTGATCTTCTCAGTTTACTCAAAGGAGAGAACCGATTCGTCAGTGGAAGTGGTTCCTTATCCAAATGGGATGACCTCCTATAGGATTCTTTAAATTATACACCTCTCCATTCTGGTGTCGGATCTCTTTGACCTCTGTCAAAATGGAATTCAATCAGAGATTCTCATCATTGTAATCTATCTGTCGATCTTGTCCTCTCCCATTGTGGTGTATATAGAGATGGACTTCTTTCTCTCAATTTTTTTCTTCTTCTCCCTGTGTGGACTGGTGGTCTGTATTTCTTTGCTGTCCTTAACTGTCTTCTTTGTTGGTGTTTGGTCTTGAAGTTCCTCCTCAAAAGTCTCCTCATTGTTGGTATACTTCTGTTGTTCCTCAATATCACTTTTATCCCTCTGGTATTTCTTCACTTTCTTCTCGATGAGGAGTTTCTGAGTTTTCCTTAAATTTAATTCTATTTTACTTTCCAGGACTTTGTACTCATTCGAATTTACATAAGGATCAACTAAAGATTTGTAAGTGGCTATCTCCCCATCCAATTTTTCTAGTTCCCTTTTTCTTTCTCTGATGATTCATTTCATCAAAGAAAGTGAGCACCTTCTAGGTTTTATTAATTTGAAGACCCCTAGGAATTAAGTTCTCCGCTAGATATTTCTCCAGGGTCATAACCTCCCACCATATTTTACATTCTTTCATTAGGATTACTGATAACTTATTCATCATCCCTGCCACATTGTCATCATGGAGATCAATGCATTCTGACTCATTTCCAAATACTTTCTCCAGCATGGCATTTCTCTGATCTCTACAGGTAAACATGATTCGCTATTTAGCGGATGGTAATAGAGTGCTGCCTTTGTTAGTATGTTCTCACGAATGGGTGAAAATACACAACTAAAATGGGTTCAAATTTGTAAGACACAGAACTTGGCGCAAAGGGGATGCGGCTTGTGGGATCACTGATTTAATTGGATTACACCACTATCCAAAATGTGTAAGAATGTTTGCAAAAAAAAAGGGTAGGATTAGTGTATCTACTTTGGCGCAGGGGAAAAAAAGGTGAAAGAAACCTTGATAAGAGTCTACATTTCCATCATTGTGTGAGTTAGGGTACGACACCCAGTCCTTCGATTATCCTATAATATTTGGTTGATTGAATCCAGACACTGTTGCCATTGAGGTGGTTAAAGAAACCTTTATGTGTACAACTTACCCTTGAACAACGTGAGTGGGGGTACGTAGAACAACGTCCATAGTTTCATTTTAGAGAAAAATCTAGGAAAGTAATTCACATACGAATTTTTGTGTTTATCACTGACATAATTTCCTTTTCTTCCCCTGCGCCAAAGTAGATACACTGATCCTACCCTTTTTTTTCGCAAACATTCTTACACATTTTGGATAGTGGTGTAATCCAATTGGATCAGTGATCCCACAAGCCGCATCCCCTTGCGCCAAGTTGTGTGTATAAAAAGGGTATCCACCTTCACTTTACTTTCATTTGTTGGCCTTTAAACCTTTTATAAGTACTTTGTTACTTTGTTTTATCTCTCTTACCTCTTACTGTGTTTTAAACACCATAATGTAGAAAAAGTGATGGGATCACTTACTACAAGGATTGTACATGCGGGTTGGGTTCGGTAGACTGGCAGTGAAGATGCCGGCAGTCTAAATACTGACCCCAGCATCTTGACAGGTCTTAATTCTGACAGGGGTTCAGCAGGAATGGAACCCTTATCCTAACCCTCTCTCTCCACAGCCTCACCCTAACCCAGCCTCCCTCCCCGCAGCTTATCCCTAACCCTCCCTCATCACAGCCTAACGTTAACCCCCTCCCCCCAACAGTCTAACCCTAACCATTCCCCAGCAGCCTAACCCTCCCCAGCATACTTACATTCAGGATCCCGGCGTTCGGAATGCTGGCGCTGGCATCCTGACTGCTGGGATCGCGAGTACTGGCATGCTGACTACATCCTGTACAAGCATGCTAATGATTATATATATATATATATATATATATATATATATATATATACATACAGTACTGTGCATATATAGAGATAGATAGATAGATAGATAGATAGATAGATAGATAGATAGATAGATAGATAGATAAAAGCATTTGAGGGAGATTGTGAAAGCAGCACCTGTGAGCCCATTAAAGTGGATGTGTAATGCTCCGCCTGAGCAATGTTGCCCAGTAATATCTATTTGTTGATATAAACGTAGATACTTTTCAGATCTTGTTCATGTATTGTGTTCTACTCACGTGTGGTCATAGGCGTGCGCAGCTAACTTTATTAGGGGGTGCGCTGCTGGAGGGGCGTGTCTAATACCACTTTTTTGGACGTGTCTAGCATCGCCTTTTGGGAGTGTCTAGCACCGCTCAGGGACATGTCTAGCACTATTTTACATTCTCTCAGTAAAATCACATGGCTTAATCTAATTTCTCCCTAGTTCCTAATGCTACAAGTAAATATAATACACCCCAGAGAAATAAAATAAGACATAATGGTGCGACCACAAGCCAGAACTGACGTCTACGGCATAATCCTGAGCCCTAGCTGCCGCTGCACCCGATCGCTGCTTACACTTCCCCAACCTATCCCTGACCCAGTGGTGGAACTAGCGAGTGGTGGGCCTAGGTGCAAGATTCACATTACGCCACACAAAATGAGGCAAAATTCATGTTATGCCACACAGTATGAGCCGAAATTCACATTATATCACACATTATAAGACAAAATTCACATTACACCACACAGTATGAGCCGAAATTCACAATTATGCCACAATTATCCCACACAGTATAAGCCGAAAGTCACAATATGCCACACAGTATGAGCCGAAATTCACGTTATGCCACAATTATCCCACACAGTATGAGCCAAAATTCACAATATGCTACACAGTATGTTCCGAAATTCACGTTATGCCACACAGTGCTGATGTATTAACCTGGAGAAGGCATAAGGAAGTGATAAACTAGTGATTAGTGCAAGGTGATAAACGCACCAGCCAATCAGCTCCAATATGTAAATTAACAGTTAAGAACTGATTAGCTGGTGCGTTTATCACCTTGCACTTATCACTGGTATATCACTTCCTTATGCCGTCTCCAGGCTTAATACATCTGCCCCAGTATGAGCTGAAATTCACATTACGCCACACAGTATAAGCCAAAATTCACAATATGCCACACAGTATAAGCCAAAATTCACAATATGCCACACAGTATGAGCCAAAATTCACGTTATGCCACACAATATGAGCCGACATTCAAGTTATGCCTCACAGTATGAGCTGAAATTCACATTACGCCACACAGTATGAGCCAAAATTCACAATATGCCACACAGTATGAGCCGACATTCAAGTTATGCCTCACAGTATGAGCTGAAATTCACATTACGCCACACAGTATGAGCCAAAATTCACAATATGCCGCACAGTATGAGCCGACATTCACAATATTCCATACAGTATGAGCCAAATTCACATAATACCACACAGAATGAGCCAAAATTTACAATATTCCATATAATATGAGACAAAAATCACATTTCATCACATAATATGAGCCACAGTCACAATATGCTACACAGTATGAGCCAAAATTCACAATATGCCAGGAGGAGGGGGCCCGTGTGCACTTTTGCGGAGACCAATTTAACTACTGCGCATGCGCAGAGGCCATTTTGGCAGTGATAATCACCGCGATTGTAGCGCCGATGCTGAACTCTGAAAGGTAAGTTTTCAAATATGGGCGCAGTGTGTGCGGCGTGGGCCCCCCTGAACCCAGGGGCCCGTGTGCACCACACACATTGCACCCATTATAGAAAATCCAATGTGCTGTATGGTATAAGGGTGTAAATGTAAGACATTTTATTTTGCTCACCAGTTTGCCTATGCAGCATCCTGTGTATAGAAAAGATAATCTACTAACACACACACACACACACACATATATACATACACACGTAATATCCCTCTAGGATTCCGGGCCAGCAGCGTGCAGGGACTTGCAGGGGCACTCTGTGCACGCGCGCCGGAGGCTTGCGTGTGGTCGAAATGGGGGCATGGCCGGCCGGGGAGGGGGAGCATCACAACTGGGGGCGTGGCAGAGTAGTCGGCATCAGTGATGGGTTTACCCTAAGCGCTTCCTTTCCTGTGGATAAATCTAGGCATCTATTCACGTGGTGGTGGCGGCACGGCAGACTGTTTTATCAGGGTGCTGTAGAATGGTCAGTGTGCATTTTGCCCTTTAAAAATCGGGCTAAAACAGCCTAGTGTGAACACTACACACACAAACACATGCGTGCGCGTGCACACAGACACAACAGTCTAAGGGCGGTATTCAAATTACTTATCACACCCAATCTCCTTTCTAAAGTGATCCCCGTTAAAGCACATATCGCGCCCATAGTAATCAGGTTTTGCTGCGTAACGTGCTGGGTGCCCTCGCTACCGCAGGGGTAGCGAGCTAAAATGATTATACCATGCCCATCAGCAGAAACAGAACGAGTGTGGAAGGGGGTGAAAAGAATTGAATACCACCCAAAATGTCCATGGAGGAAATCTTTAAAGCTCCTAATTGTTATTTATCTAGTACAGTCTTTGAAATGACCGTTAGTAGCTGATTGGATGCTTTGGCCGACTTCTCCACCTATCTTTCTCCAAGGCTTGATACATCTCCCCTCATATCACATGTGTGTACATAACAACTGACAGGCTTATGCCTCCTGCAAGTGTAAAGGGGCGTACACACGGGGAGATGAGTGCTGAGCGATCTATCACAGAACACTCAGCACACATTTCTCCCCCTGCTCAGCACAGCGCAATGTAAGCTGACGAGGGGAAGGGGGGGACGGGGTGGGGGATGCTCACTTCACCGAGCGGTGAAGTGAGCGATCTAGTTTGATTTGGCATGCATGCATGCCAAATCTAGAGCTGGCAATAGCGACATGCGGGACTGCGCATAGCTGTCACCGGCACCCTACACACGGAGCGATGTGTGCTTAATTTCTAAGCAATCTAGTCAGATGGCTTAGAAATTAAGTCAAAATCGCTATGTGTGTACCCCCCTTAAATATCCTTAAATTAAATCCTTAAATTGCAGCATGCACCAGAAACACCTAGCTTTTAATTTTCCTGAGTTTGGACAAATGTGCTAACTGATGGACTGCGGGACTATTATGATTTGATGGGTGTTTGTGAGGAATGTGTTTGTTGCCACTAACGGGAATGTTGGGAAGCATGTGCCACTCACTGTCACTCTGTGTTGGCAGCAATGGAGAGGCGTCAGCTGGGGAGGGATGATGGGGATGGCCTAGCACGTTAACATTTCTAGACACACCACTAAGTAGATATAGATATTATTATATACAGTTTGTATATCTAATCTCACGCACGATACAGTCTCAGTGGACACAGAGGACCCCAATCAAATGGCAAGTCATGTTATTTGAATTGAAAACGTTAAACTATAGTTCTGAAGGAAAACAGTCAAAATAAATAATTTTCGGTGGAAAATATAAATTAAAAAACAAAACAAAATGAGTAACATTAAAATGTGCTAATTGGCATACTTAAAGCAAGGCTGCCATCAGAAAATTGTGGGGCCCGGGACCGACATAATAGACAGCCCCCCCCCCACAAAAAAAGATTCTGTTGCACCACTCCACCCCTATGTACATACAGGTGGAGCATTGCGGACCTGCGGGAATGATTCACGGAGAGCTGATCCACAGGTAAAGCTTGTTTTAAGAAGTCCTCCCAGTGCATCAGTCCGCTGTTGTTGCGCAGCCCGGTGCAGCTCTCCAGGTATTGGCGGTAGGAGCCATGGGTGAGCCCCCCTTTCTGTAAGGGCCCGGGAATCCAGTCCCCGCAGTCTCCCCCTGATGGCTGCCCTGCCTTAAAGCATCCATAACAAGAAATGGAGCTGTTCTTGAGGTCAGGTGAAATGCATGCAATCAAGGGAGTAATTGTTGAGACCACATTGAGAGGCATATATAACAAGTGCTAGGCCTTCCCCTACGCCCTTTGTCACCAGTAAATAAAACTGCACTGCCACACTTACCATTGGCATTTGCATGCTGCACTCACTTCCCACAAGAAAACTTGCAGGTAGGCCCCACATTTGCAGCCATACAACCCTGGCGCAAGCAAAGAAGAGGATTTGGTAAGTGGGTAGTGTCGCAGTATTACATCCCTGCTAACAGATCACATTATCAGCAACATAACAGGAGTGTTCTGCGCACTGATCGAGGGTATAAGACACTCTGTTAAATGTCAGTGAATAAATAACCCTTCAGGGTTTAGCGTTTAAGATAAATCTGGTGAACAAAAAGTCTCAATAAGGTCAGTTGTCCAAAGATACTATGGTTAGTCCTTGTGTTGATCTCCCTAAATAATAGAAGATCAGACCAAAAATTAGAAACAATGTCCCAATCAAAAGATTTTTCCAACAAAGTCAGACGTAAAGTCTCTTATCTGGTCTCGTTCTTGGTCCTCCAATCACTTAAAAACGTAAACGTGATAAAACTTGGATTCAGTCAGCCCCACCGTTTTTCAATTCTTTGTCTCTGTCCTCAAATAATGGTACATGAAAGACAAATAACGGGGAATCATAGTGCAGACTTATAAAAGTTTATTTGAACACGTATACAATTAAAAGACTTAGCATGCGTACCCTCAGTGACCTTCGGTGGAAGGCACAGTTTTAGGCGTATAGGGGTAATAAAAAAGCTTCCCCTATTAAGCTTTACCTTCACCGAGTCCTGGGCCGCAGGAAACACCAACGCGTTTCAACCGGTATGGTCTTTATCAAGGTGTGTAAGGTGCATGGAGGACCAGATATTTAAAGGGAAACATAAACCACACCCATTTCCTGTTTCATGTTTCCCTTTAAATATCTGCGGCCCAGGACTCGGTGAAGGTAAAGCTTAATAGGGGAAGCTTTTTTATTACCCCTATACGCCTAAAACTGTGCCTTCCACCGAAGGTCACTGAGGGTACGCATGCTAAGTCTTTTAATTGTATACGTGTTCAAATAAACTTTTATAAGTCTGCACTATGATTCCCCGTTATTTGTCTTTCATGTACCATTATTTGAGGACAGAGACAAAGAATTGAAAAACGGTGGGGCTGACTGAATCCAAGTTTTATCACGTTTACGTTTTTAAGTGATTGGAGGACCAAGAACGAGACCAGATAAGAGACTTTACGTCTGACTTTGTTGGAAAAATCTTTTGATTGGGACATTGTTTCTAATTTTTGGTCTGATCTTCTATTATTTAGGGAGATCAACACAAGGACTAACCATAGTATCTTTGGACAACTGACCTTATTGAGACTTTTTGTTCACCAGATTTATCTTAAACGCTAAACCCTGAAGGGTTATTTATTCACTGACATTTAACAGAGTGTCTTATACCCTCGATCAGTGCGCAGGAATCTCGTTTGTGTTTTTATTGTACTTTGGTGATTGGTGTAAGTCACGTCTTATTTCTGCAGCCTGATTTTAAGCAAGGAGCGCAGGTGATTATCTATTATTTTTTGTATAACAGGAGTGTTACCTGCAAGAAATGGGTAGTGCTTAGGCTGGACTTGGCATGGGTGGATCTGAGCAGTCTTTGGGCATATCAGGGGACATGGCTTACTCTCCAATCAGGAATGTTGGCAATTTAAGAGCAATTTCCCTATCACAGACATGCCTTCCTGTGCTCCACTTAATGAAAATAATAAACTACTTCTGTCTGCAACTATAATATGACATGTTGTCCCATAAAAACAATTGCACGTCTTGCATTATGTATAGGTCCACCCAAAACTTTATGAATACGTTTTTTGGAATACCATAATTTAAACATTTATCTTATCTTACCTGGAGTCTGACATCACACCTGATGCAACAAGTCCCCCAATGTCTGCCACAGCTCAATGCCTGTATGTATAAGGCCACCACAGAATGACTGAGAAGAGTCCACAGATGTCTTCACTCTTCTAGCACCTACAAGTTATGAAGTTTTAAGTTATGAAATTCAGCTGAGTTCAGCCTATATCATTATTTATAAGTGGGGTGTAGCTTAGTCTCATTTTCCAATGCTTATTGCTTATGTCGTGGATTTTTGCTGTCATTTCTCTATGCATTGGAGCACAATGGAACAAGAGTAAACAGAGATTTTATTTTAATTACAAAGGGGTTTTATTTGATTAAACTTTATTTTACCATTGTTTCTGTTTTACATATTTATTTTTAATCTTTTGGTCTTGGGATAGCAAGATCGTCTCTGAATGGGTTTCAACCTTGATAATTAACCTAGATCCCAAGGCATGTGGTTTGAACAATTCGCCTATCAAAAACAGATCAAAATCAGAAATATTTAACTTTTTTTGATGGGGGTTTGCAAACCACTGCTTGATGCACTGTATGTTTTGTAGTTTTCAAAACCAACAATGTGGTTTGACCTTAGACTTTTTAACGTCATGTAGTAAAACGTGCAGCTTTGCCTTTTATATATTGCAAAGTTTGCAAATTGCAATAAAGAAAAAGTTGTTTGGGCCAAACATGCCTACATGACCACCCTCCTGAGATGTGTACAATCTTACAGTGGTGTATGGGCAGGGCCGGTTCTTGCCCTTGTGGCGCCCCGGGCAAATGATAGGGGCGTGGCTTAATATGGGGGTGTGGTCAGTCACCCCCCCCATTTGTAGCGCCGCTGAAAGGAAATAATAATTAAAAAAAAGTATACTTACTATACCCCGCTCCTGATTCCAGACATGCAGACCTCCGCCGGCGCCGCTCTTCTCCTCGGATCTATGGGAGAGACGTCAGTCATGACGTCTCTCCCATAGCACAGCATAGGCACTAGAGGTCAATTATGACCCCTAGCGTCTGTGCCACAATGCTGTGTGGTGCGCGATGACATCATCGTGCACCGCACAGCAAAGGTCCTCTCCATGAAGGGAAACTAGACGCTTAGCGTCTGATTCCCTTCACAGCGGGGGGGAAGGGACCAGCGCTACGAAGGGAAACCAGACGCGTAGCGTCTGGTTCCCTTCTCACAGTGGGGGGGGGCACTGCTGGGGGGCACACTGCACAGTGGCGGATCTTGCCATGGTGCGGTACCCTCCGGATGGCGCCGGCGCCCTCCGGAAGGCGGTGCCCCGGGCAAAAGTCCTGCTTGCCCGTGGCAAGATCCGCCACTGTGTATGGGCGAAGGGGGCAGGTCATAATAATGCTATTCATATTGGCTCACATACACAGCCGGTCTTAGGCATAGTTAAACTAGACAAATGCCTAGGGCATTTGGAATACTTGGTGGCACAAGCAGCTTCTGCTGATTAAAATGATATGCAGCGTGCCTATATTCTGTGTGTGACTGTGGCCAGGGGGCGGATTGGGAAATAAATGTGGCCCTGGAAAAATTTCTAGAAGTGGCCTCATGTGGGCGGCACCAGATCAACTGAAGGCGGGACCAATACAAAAGTAGGCGGGATTATTACTTCAAAATTTAATGTAGGCGGAGTTAAACCTACAAATGGCACAGCATGTCATATTAGCTGGACCTAACACATTAAAAAGTTTAGAAAGGATTGTGTTGTAGCAGAATTAGTTAAGAAATTAAACTTGGGGTAACATTTAATCCGCTGCACACTCACTAAATACATTTTAAAGCAATTATAGCTCCTTAATACTATGCTCTATTACAGTGGTTCTACAACTCGGTCCTCAGGACCCCAAACAGTGCATGTTATCCAGGTCACATACAAGGTGCACAGGTGTATTAATTTCTCACTAACACATTTTTAAAAGGTGGAGCTAATTATTTCACTTGTGATTCTGTGAGGAGACCTGGAAACATGCACTGTGTGGAGTCCTGAGGACTGAATTTGAGAACCTGTACTCTATTAAAAATAAGATTTTACTTACCGATAAATCTATTTCTCGTAGTCCGTAGTGGATGCTGGGGACTCCGTCAGGACCATGGGGGAATAGCGGCTCCGCAGGGGACAGGGCCCAAAAGTAAAAGCTTTAGGATCAGGTGGTGTGCACTGGCTCCTCCCCCTATGACCCTCCTCCAAGCCTCAGTTAGGATACTGTGCCCGGACGAGCGTACACAATAAGGAAGGATTTTGAATCCCGGGTAAGACTCATACCAGCCACACCAATCACACTGTACAACCTGTGATCTGAACCCAGTTAACAGCATGATAACAGCGGAGCCTCTGAAAAGATGGCTCACAACAATAATAACCCGATTTTTGTAACAATAACTATGTACAAGTATTGCAGACAATCCGCACTTGGGATGGGCGCCCAGCATCCACTACGGACTACGAGAAATAGATTTATCGGTAAGTAAAATCTTATTTTCTCTGACGTCCTAGTGGATGCTGGGGACTCCGTCAGGACCATGGGGATTATACCAAGGCTCCCAAACGGGCGGGAGAGTGCGGATGACTCTGCAGCACCGAATGAGAGAACTCCAGGTCCTCTTTAGCCAGGGTATCAAATTTGTAGAATTTTACAAACGTGTTCTCCCCCGACCACGTAGCTGCTCGGCAGAGTTGTAATGCCGAGACCCCTCGGGCAGCCGCCCAGGATGAGCCCACCTTCCTTGTGGAATGGGCCTTGACAGATTTAGGCTGTGGCAGGCCTGCCACAGAATGTGCAAGTTGAAATGTGCTACAAATCCAACGAGCAATCGTCTGCTTAGAAGCAAGAGCACCCAGTTTGTTGGGTGCATACAGGATAACAGCGAGTCAGTTTTCCTGACTCCAGCCGTCCTGGAAACCTATATTTTCAGGGCCCTGACAACATCTAGCAACTTGGAGTCCTCCAAGTCCCTAGTAGCCGCAGGTACCACAATAAGCTGGTTCAGGTGAAACGCTGACACCACCTTAGGAAGAAACTGGGGACGAGTCCGCAGCTCTGCCCTGTCCGAATGGACAATCAGATATGGCTTTTGTGAGACAAAGCCGCCAATTCTGACACTCGCCTGGCCGAGGCCAGGGCCAACAGCATGGTCACTTTTCATGTGAGATATTTCAAATCCACAGATTTGAGCGGTTTAAAATGTGATTTGAGGAATCCCAGAACTACGTTGAGATCCCACAGTGCCACTGGAGGCACAAAAAGGGGGTTGTATATGCAATACTCCCTTGACAAACTTCTGGACTTCAGGAACTGAAGCCAATTCTTTCTGGAAGAAAATTGACAGGGCCGAAATTTGAACCTTAATGGACCCCAATTTGAGGCCCATAGACACTCCTGTTTGCAGGAAATGCAGGAATCGACCGAGTTGAAATTTCTTCGTGGGGCCTTCCTGGCCTCACACCACGCAACATATTTTCGCCACATGTGGTGATAATGTTTTGCGGTCACCTCCTTCCTGGCTTTGACCAGGGTAGGAATGACCTCTTCCGGAATGCCTTTTTCCCTTAGGATCTGGCGTTCCACCGCCATGCCGTCAAACGCAGCCGCGGTAAGTCTTGGAACAGACCTGGTACTTGCTGAAGCAAGTCCCTTCTTAGCGGCAGAGGCCATGAGTCCTCTGTGAGCATTTCTTGAAGTTCCGGGTGCCACGTCCTTCTTGGCCAATCCGGAGCCACGAGTATAGTTCTTACTCCTCTACGTCTTATAATTCTCAGTACCTTGGTTATGAGAAGCAGAGGAGGGAACACATACACCGACTGGTACACCCACGGTGTTACCAGAACGTCCACAGATATTGCTTGAGGGTCTCTTGACCTGGCGCAATACCTGTCCAGTTTTTTGTTCAGGCGGGACGCCATCATGTCCACCTTTGGTCTTTCCCAACGGTTCACAATCATGTGGAATACTTCCCGATGAAGTCCCCACTCTCCCGGGTGGAGGTCGTGCCTGCTGAGGAAGTCTGCTTCCCAGTTGTCCACTCCCGGAATGAACACTGCTGACAGTGCTATCACATGATTTTTCGCCCAGCGAAGAATCCTTGCAGTTTCTGCCATTGCCCTCCTGCTTCTTGTGCCGCCCTGTCTGTTTACGTGGGCGACTGCCGTGATGTTGTCCCACTGGATCAATACCGGCTGACCTTGAAGCAGAGGTCTTGCTAAGCTTAGAACATTGTAAATTGCCCTTAGCTCCAGTATATTTATGTGGAGAGAAGTCTCCAGACTTGATCACACTCCCTGGAAATTTTTTCCCTGTGTGACTGCTCCCCAGCCTCTCAGGCTGGCATCCGTGGTCACCAGGACCCAGTCCTGAATGTAGAATCTGCGGCCCTTTAGTAGATGAGCACTCTGCAGCCACCGCAGAAGAAACACCCTTGTCCTTGGAGACAGGGTTATCCGCTGATGCATCTGAAGATGCGATCCGGACCATTTTTCCAGCAGATCCCACTGAAAAGTTCTTGCGTGAAATCTACCGAATGGAATCGCTTCGTAAGAAGCCACCATTTTTCCCAGGACCCTTGTGCAATGATGCACTGACACTTTTCCTGGTTTTAGGAGGTTCCTGACTAGCTCGGATAACTCCCTGGCTTTCTTCTCCGGGAGAAACACCTTTTTCTGGACTGTGTCCAGAATCATCCCTAGGAACAGCAGACGTGTCGTCGGAAACAGCTGCGGTTTTGGAATATTTAGAATCCACCCGTGCTGTCGTAGAACTACTTGAGATAGTGCTACTCCGACCTCCAACTGTTCTCTGGACCTTGCCCCTATCAGGAGATCGTCCATTTTCTTTGAAGAAGAATCATCATTTCGGCCATTACCTTGGTAAGGACCCGGGGTGCCGTGGACAATCCAACCGGCAGCGTCTGAAACTGATAGTGACAGTTCTGTACCACGAACCTGAGGTACCCTTGGTGAGAAGGGCAAATTGGGACATGGAG
The DNA here is from genome assembly GCF_028390025.1 of Pseudophryne corroboree. Classification (NCBI taxonomy): domain Eukaryota; kingdom Metazoa; phylum Chordata; class Amphibia; order Anura; family Myobatrachidae; genus Pseudophryne; species Pseudophryne corroboree. Next base: position 307,810,460 of record NC_086446.1, read on the forward strand.
GTAAGCATCCCTGATGTCCCGGGACACCATATAGTCCCCTTCTTCCTGGTTCGCTATCACTGCTCTGAGTGACTCCATCTTGATTTGAACCTTTGTATGTAAGTGTTCAACTATTTCAGATTTAGAATAGGTCTCACCGAGCCGTCTGGCTTCAGTACCACAATATAGTGTGGAATAATACCCCTTTCCTTGTTGTAGGAGGGGTACTTTGATTATCACCTGCTGGGAATACAGCTTGTGAATTGTTTCCACTACTGCCTCCCTGTCGGAGGGAGACGTTGGTAAAGCAGACTTCAGGAACCTGCGAGGGGGAGACGTCTCGAATTTCCAATCTGTACCCCTGGGATACTACTTGTAGGATCCAGGGGTTCACTTGCGAGTGAGCCCACTGCGTGCTGAAACTCTTGAGACGACCCCCCCACCGCACCTGAGTCCGCTTGTACGGCCCCAGCGTCATGCTGAGGACTTGGCAGAAGCGGTGGAGGGCTTCTGTTTCTGGGAATGGGCTGGCTGCTGCAGTCTTCTTCCCTTTCCTCTATCCCATGGCAGATATGACTGGCCTTTTGCCCGCTTGCCCTTATGGGGACGAAAGGACTGAGGCTGAAAAGACGTTGTCTTTTTCTCCTTTATACGGCAATACTTCCATGTGCCGTTTGAAATCTGCATCACCTGACCACTGTCGTGTCCATAAACAACTTCTGGCAGATATGGACATCGCACTTACTCTTGATGCCAGAGTGCAAATATCCCTCTGTGCATCTCGCATATATAGAAATGCATCCTTTAAATGCTCTATAGTCAATAAAATACTGTCCCTGTCAAGGGTATCAATATTTTCAGTCAGGGAATCCGACCAAGCCACCCCAGCGCTGCACATCCAGGCTGAGGCGATCGCTGGTCGCAGTATAACACCAGTATGTGTGTATATACTTTTTAGGATATTTTCCAGCCTCCTATCAGCTGGCTCCTTGAGGGCGGCCCTATCTGGAGACGGTACCGCCACTTGTTTTGATAAGCGTGTGAGCGCCTTATCCACCCTGAGGGGTGTTTCCCAACGCGCCCTAACTTCTGGCGGGAAAGGGTATACCGCCAATAATTTTCTATCGGGGGAAACCCACGCATCATCACACACTTCATTTAATTTATCTGATTCAGGAAAAACTACAGGTAGTTTTTTCACACTCCACATAATACCCTTTTTTGTGGTACTTGTAGTATCAGAAATATGTAACACCTCCTTCATTGCCCTTAACAAGTAACGTGTGGCCCTAAAGGAAAATACGTTTGTTTCTTCACCGTCGACACTGGAGTCAGTGTCCGTGTCTGTGTCTGTGTCGACCGACTGAGGTAAAAGGACGTTTTAACGCCCCTGACGGTGTTTGAGACGCCTGGACAGGTACTAATTGGTTTGCCGGCCGTCTCATGTCGTCAACCGACCTTGCAGCGTGTTGACATTATCACGTAATTCCTTAAATAAGCCATCCATTCCGGTGTCGACTCCCTAGAGAGTGACATCACCATTACAGGCAATTGCTCCGCCTCCTCACCAACATCGTCCTCATACATGTCGACACACACGTACCGACACACAGCACACACACAGGGAATGCTCTGATAGAGGACAGGACCCCACTAGCCCTTTGGGGAGACAGAGGGAGAGTTTGCCAGCACACACCAAAAACGCTATAATTATACAGGGACAACCTTTATATAAGTGTTTTTCCCTTATAGCATTTTAATATATATAGTCATATCGCCAAATAAGTGCCCCCCCTCTCTGTTTTAACCCTGTTTCTGTAGTGCAGTGCAGGGGAGAGCCTGGGAGCCTTCCCACCAGCATTTCTGTGAGGGAAAATGGCGCTGTGTGCTGAGGAGAATAGGCCCCGCCCCCTTTTCGGCGGGCTTCTTCTCCCGTTTTTCTGAGACCTGGCAGGGGTTAAATACATCCATATAGCCCCCAGGGGCTATATGTGATGTATTTTTAGCCAGAATAAGGTACTATCATTACTGCCCAGGGCGCCCCCCCCAGCGCCCTGCACCCTCAGTGACCGCTGCTATGAAGTGTGCTGACAACAATGGCGCACAGCTGCAGTGCTGTGCGCTACCTTATGAAGACTGAAAAGTCTTCTGCCGCCGGTTTCTGGACCTCTTCACTTTTCGGCATCTGCAAGGGGGTCGGCGGCGCGGCTCCGGGATGAACCCCAGGGTGAGACCTGTGTTCCGACTCCCTCTGGAGCTAATGGTGTCCAGTAGCCTAAGAAGCCAATCCATCCTGCACGCAGGTGAGTTCACTTCTCTCCCCTAAGTCCCTCGATGCAGTGAGCCTGTTGCCAGCAGGACTCACTGAAAATAAAAAACCTAACAAAACTTTTACTCTAAGCAGCTCTTTAGGAGAGCCACCTAGATTGCACCCTTCTCGGCCGGGCACAAAAATCTAACTGAGGCTTGGAGGAGGGTCATAGGGGGAGGAGCCAGTGCACACCACCTGATCCTAAAGCTTTTACTTTTGTGCCCTGTCTCCTGCGGAGCCGCTATTCCCCCATGGTCCTGACGGAGTCCCCAGCATCCACTAGGACGTCAGAGAAAACAAGGAATACCATCGCCACTAGCAGATCCTCCCGACCTACCACCGCTACTGCTACCACTACCACCACCAGACCTGCCACTAAGACATCATTATCATCATCATCATCATCATCATCATCATCATATTTTGACTTATTCGCTCCACACCAGTGTGTTCCTACATACCCACTATACAACGACATTACCCCATATACACTACACTACATGTCTGCACAACATCACTATACTGTACAGTTGTAGGTAGAATGGGAGGGCAGCGTTTAAATGACTGCAGGCATCTTTGTAACAGTGTATGTTTTTTGTCAGACACTAGCTACCACCTGCCATCCATTGCAAACAGGCTCTTGTGCATAGCGTGTGTTTGTGCCGCTGCTCTGTCGCTTAATTTAGTTAGTCAGCTCGCTGCAGAAAAGTTGGCGTGGCCATGCCAGCTAGCCATTTTCCCAAGTTTAGTCACGTTTGAGGCTTCCCAGCACTCCTGGAGCAGCAGGGCATGCCCCCAGTACCTCTCAACTATGAATAAGCACTCCAGTGCCATCCCCCTGTGTGTCTCTCCAGCGCCATCTTTCTGTGCGTCTCTGAATGGCGTTCCCCCAGCGACATCCACCTGTGCGTCTCCCTAGTGCCATTCCCCTGTGTGTCTCCCTAGTGCCATTCCTCTGTGTGTCTCCCTAGTGCCATTCCCCTGTGTGTCTTCCTAGTGCCATTCCCCTGTGTGTCTCCCTAGTGCCATTCCCCTGTGTGTCTCCCTAGTGCCATTCCTCTGTGTGTCTCCCTAGTGCCATTCCTCTGTGTGTCTCCCTAGTGCCATTCCCCTGTGTGTCTCCCTAGTGCCATTCCTCTGTGTGTCTCCCTAGTGCCATTCCTCTGTGTGTCTTCCTAGTGCCATTCCCCTGTGTGTCTTCCTAGTGCCATTCCCCTGTGTGTCTTCCTATTGCCATTCCTCTGTGTGTCTCCCTAGTGCCATTCCTCTGTGTGTCTCCCTAATGCCATTGCTCTGTGTGTCTCCCTAGTGCCATTCCTCTGTGTGTCTCACTAGTGCCATTCCTCTGTGTGTCTTCCTAGTGCCATTCCCCTGTGTGTCTCCCTAGTGCCATTCCTCTGCGATTCTCCCTAGTGCCATTCCCCTGTGTGTCTTCCTAGTGCCATTCCTCTATGTGTCTTCCTAGTGCCACTCCCCTGTGTGTCTTCCTAGTGCCATTCCTCTGTGTGTCTCCCTAGTGCCATTCCCCTGTGTGTCTTCCTAGTGCCATTCCTCTGTGTGTCTCCCTAGTGCCATTCCCCCGTGTGTCTTCCTAGTGCCATTCCCCTGTGTGTCTTCCTAGTGCCATTCCTCTGTGTGTCTCCCTAGTGCCATTCCCCTGTGTGTCTCCCTAGTGCCATTCCCCTGTGTGTCTTCCTAGTGCCATTCCTCTGTGTGTCTCCCTAGTGCCATTCCTCTGTGTGTCTTCCTAGTGCCATTCCCCTGTGTGTCTCCCTAGTGCCATTCCTCTGTGTGTCTCCCTAGTGCCATTCCTCTGTGTGTCTCCCTAGTGCCATTCCTCTGTGTGTCTCCCTAGTGCCTTTCCTCTGTGTGTCTCCCTAGTGCCATTCCTCTGTGTGTCTCCCTAGTGCTATTCCTCTGTGTGTCTTCCTAGTGCCATTCCTCTGTGTGTCTTCCTAGTGCCATTCCTCTGTGTGTCTCCCTAGTGCCATTCCTCTGTGTGTCTCCCTAGTGCCTTTCCCCTGTGTGTCTCCCTAGTGCCATTCCTCTGTGTGTCTCCCTAGTGCCATTCCTCTGTGTGTCTCCCTAGTGCCATTCCTCTGTGTGTCTCCCTAGTGCCATTCCTCTGTGTGTCTTCCTAGTGCCATTCCCCTGTGTGTCTCCCTAGTGCCATTCCTCTGTGTGTCTCCCTAGTGCCATTCCTCTGTGTGTCTCCCTAGTGCCATTCCTCTGTGTGTCTCCCTAGTGCCATTCCTCTGTGTGTCTCCCTAGTGCCATTCCTCTGTGTGTCTTCCTAGTGCCATTCCTCTGTGTGTCTTCCTAGTGCCATTCCTCTGTGTGTCTTCCTAGTGCCATTCCCCTGTGTGTCTCCCTAGTGCCATTCCTCTGTGTGTCTCCCTAGTGCCATTCCTCTGTGTGTCTTCCTAGTGCCATTCCTCTGTGTGTCTCCCTAGTGCCATTCCTCTATGTGTCTTCCTAGTGCCATTCCCCTGTGTGTCTCCCTAGTGCCATTCCTCTGTGTGTCTCCCTAGTGCCATTCCCCTGTGTGTCTTCCTAGTGCCATTCCTCTGTGTGTCTCCCTAGTGCCATTCCTCTGTGTGTCTCCCTAGTGCCATTCCCCTGTGTGTCTTCCTAGTGCCATTCCCCTGTGTGTCTCCCTAGTGCCATTCCTCTATGTGTCTTCCTAGTGCCATTCCTCTGTGTGTCTCCCTAGTGCCATTCCTCTGTGTGTCTCCCTAGTGCCATTCCCCTGTGTGTCTTCCTAGTGCCATTCCCCTGTGTGTCTCCTAGTGCCATTCCCCTGTGTGTCTTCCTAGTGCCATTCCTCTGTGTGTCTCCCTAGTGCCATTCCTCTGTGTGTCTCCCTAGTGCCATTCCTCTGTGTGTCTCCCTAGTGCCATTCCTCTATGTGTCTTCCTAGTGCCATTCCTCTGTGTGTCTCCCTAGTGCCATTCCCCTGTGTGTCTTCCTAGTGCCATTCCTCTGTGTGTCTCCTAGTGCCATTCCCCTGTGTGTCTTCCTAGTGCCATTCCTCTGTGTGTGTCCCTAGTGCCATTCCTCTGTGTATCTCCCTAGTGCCATTCCTCTCGGTGTCTCCCTAGTGCCATTCCCCTGTGTGTCTCCCTAGTGCCATCCCCCTGTGTGTCTTCCTAGTGCCATTCCTCTGTGTGTCTCCCTAGTGCCATTCCTCTGTGTGTCTCCCTAGTGCCATCCCCCTGTGTGTCTCCCTAGTGCTATTCCTCTGTGCGTCTCCCCAACACAATCCTCTTGTGTATCTCCACAGTGACATCCAACACAACGCTATCCCCCTGTGTGTCTCCCCAGAGCCTTCCTAGCACTTACTGACACCCCCTTTAAGGCTAACACACCATGACCAAAACCCCTGCTCCTCTGTATTGGATGCCATAGAGGGCATACCACATAATACAGAATGATATAGTCCCATCCAGGGTTGACACAATGCCCATACCGCCCACCCCGAGAGCCCTAATAACAGAGAACTCACAAGGCCTATACCCCTAAAGGACCCAGCACATTATTGACGCAAAACAGGTCCTGCATGAGCCTCTTCCTCCGGACCTCTGGACCCTGATGCCTGTAGTGAAACTTCATCCTCATACAGCCGCTGCTTTTGTCTGCCACCTCACACAGCCCCCTGCAGAGCCGCTGCAGTTGCTCTCCTCACAGACCTGACCCGGCAACCAATTATATTTCCTTAAGGAGAGAAGCAGGGATGGCAGCCCCTCCTACCCCTCTGACTGGACTGCTCCCCCCTCAGGCTTGAACAGTAGCGCGGCACAGACAGCGGGGCACACTCAGGGGACTGGCAGCATGCAGCAGCAGCATATAATGAGTCAATCTGACTCATTGTAATGCTGTCGGCACCTTCCCTGCGGTGGTCCTCGGCTGCCTTTCATTCACAAAAGCCGGGGCGGGGCCACAGATGACAGGCGGCCCACTCGTCTTTCGGCCCACCTGGGATCTCCCCTGTGAAGGCTATGGCCAGTCCAGGTCTGACTGCGGCTGTATCTGCATATGAAGTGCTACAATACAGTGTATTTCTGGAAATCACTGTAACGTAACATTTCGTATGCAAATACAGCCACAGTCGCACACAGAATATAGACATGCCGCAAATAATTTTAATCAGCAGAAGCTGCTTGTGCATCCTAGCCACATAGTAATGCAAAAAAGGCGCTCGACGTTAGCAGAGCTTCCAGCTGACTCATGCCAGATATCTCCTGCTGCATGGCTTATTGAGGCAAGATGTATGAGGTCGAGGACACATCTGTATCCAAGCAGAGGACACAGCATTAGCGGCCATGTGAGTGCTGTGTGCGAGTGGGTTGGTTGTGCAACAGTGTTCGACATATGTGTAAGGGGCATTATGTATGTCATGTGTATAAATGCATTAATAATGTGTGGCATATGAATGAGGGGCACTATGTGTGTCAATATGTGTATAAGGGCATTAATAATGTGCAGCATATATTTAAGGGACATTATGTGTATAAGGGCATTAATAAAGGTTGGCATAATGTGTAAGGTGCTTTATGTTTATAAGGACATTAACAATGGGGGTGATTCCGAGTTGTTCGCTCGCTCGCTGCTTTTAGCAGCATTGCACACGCTAAGCCGCCGCCCTCTGGGAGTGTATCTTAGCTTAGTAGAATTGCGAACAAAAGATTAGCAGAATTGCGAATAGAAATTTCTTAGCAGTTTCTGAGTAGCTCGAGACTTACTCACAGATTGCGATCAGATCAGGCCGTTTCGTTCCTGGTTTGACATCACACACACGCCCAGCGTTCGGCCAGCCACTCCCCCGTTTCTCCAGACACTCCCGCGTTTTTCCCTGACACACCTGCGTTTTTCCGCACACTCCCAGAAAAGTTGAAGGAAGAGACGTTTGTAATGGCCCACATACAGTACAGATATATAGCTATATACTTTTTATTAGGGGGATTTTGAGTGAGGACAATGATAAAATAAACTTCAAAGTGTCTCCATGAACCGTCATCGATCACTTTCGGTTATCTTTTCATAACAAATGGTTTTGTAAATGACGACTTTTCTGTATATTTTCCATATGCTAGTTATAAAGAAAACACATTCAGTATAATGTGTAAACATTAATTTGAACTTTTCATTATAAATTCAGTTTTAGATAAGACAGCATATCATAAACTATCAATTCATCATTGTGTGATTCTTTAATTCCAAAAATTCTTACTGAAAGAAGGAATCGCATCCTGAAAGGGGACGTAGCCTCACAGAAAAGGAGAATGGTCTTGTGTCATGCCTCCATTTTCATCACTCTTAGTGCTTGCCCAATTCTCCTCGAGTACTCCCGTGGGTGAGGATGGTGCTAAATTATGGAATGAAAGCAATTTAGCCCCGCCCCTTCACACAGTCGCTGCAATTCCAGTGATTATGGGGTCTATTCATAAAGCAGTGAAAAGTGTGGAGAAGTTAACCAGTGGAGAAGTTGCCCATGGCGACCAATCAGCATTGAAGTAACATTTATAATTTGCATACTATACAATTGTATGGGGCATTTGATTGGTTGCAATGGGTAACTTCTCCACAGGCTCAATTTCTCCACTCTTTTCCCTGCTTCATGAATAGACCCCCCCATATGCCCTCACTGACAGCAGCACATTCCTTCCTCGCTGACGGCAGCACATCCCTGCCTCTTTGACGACAGTGCACCCCTGCCTCTCTGACGGCAGCGCACCCCTGCCTCACTGACAGCAGCACACCCCTGCCTCACTGACGGCAGCACACCCCTGCCTCACTGGCGGCAGCACACCCCTGCCTCACTAACGGCAGCACATTCCTGCCTCACTGATGGCAACACACCCCTGCCTCAATGCGGCAGCACACCCCTGCCTCACTGACGGCAGCACACCCCTGCCTCATTGCGGCAGCACACCCCTGCCTCACTGACGGCAGCACACCCCTGCCTCACTGGCGGCAGCACACCCCTTCCTTACTGATGGCAGCACACCCCTTCCTTACTGATGGCAGCACACCCCTGCCTCACTGACGGCAGCACACCCCTGCCTCACTGACGGCAGCACACCCCTTCCTCACTGACAACAGCACACCCCTGCCTCACTGACGGCAGCACACCCCTGCCTCACTGACGGCAGCACACCCCTGCCTCACTGACGGCAGCCCACCCCTGCCTCACTGATGGCAGCACACCCCTGCCTCACTAACAGCAGCACACCCCTGCCTCAGTGACGGCAGCACAGCCCTGCCTCACTGACGGCAGCACACCACAGCCCAATGTCAGACTGGGGAATGAAGGGTTAGGCTCATGTTTAAGGGCCTGGCCATCTCTAGAGGGAGTGTGGCCAACTCAACAAAGAGGTTTGGCTAACCATTGGAGAGTGCATGGGCTGGGCCCCTTGATAAAAATATATAGTAAATACTGGTAATGTATTATGATAATATATGCCAGATTAATAATAGCAATGCACCATAGCATACCTCCCAACTTCTCACTGCATGGAAGAAGGACACCTGCGTGCACCACAAGCGTGTGCCTGAAATTACATCACAGCCTCACTGACAGCAGCACAACCCTGTCTCACTGACAGACATACACATTTCTGACTGAAAAACTTCAACTGTTATATTCATTTTTCATTAAAAATAAACAACCTATTCCAGTGGTTCCCAAACTTTCTTGAATCACTGCACCCTAGAGAATCAGCATTTTTCCACGGCACCCCTTGGATAAAAAATGTTTATTGATAAATTTAGAAAAAATATTAAATTAAGTAAATTGTGTCTACCTGTCATCCTTAGGTGCAGATATGTGGTGGTGTAGAGAGTTGTGGTTCTGATTGTCCACTTGTTTTATGACTGGCAGCCACTAGCACTGGTCTTGCATATCACATTGACCATAAATAATTTGATTTTGTCCTGAACCACCAACCCACACAAAGTTTGGGACCCACTGATCTATTCTGTACTATTTTTCCTCCTATTCTATATCTGTTTCACCCTATTTGACAGATAGGATAGTAAATGCAGCAAAAGTTGTAAAAACATGACAAAACCCCCCAAAAACATTTTTCATGTTGGCATTTTGACCCTGTCGACGTTTTGACTGTTGAACTTGTAATTATCTATCAACCACCTCCCAGGCTGTTCAGCTCAGCTTCAAATCATAACTGGAGTGTGTGTGTGTGGGGGGGGGCACCGTTTTCTCAGTAACCAGCTGCCATCTCCTCGGCTGTGAGGTGGAGCTTACTCATGGCTTGCTGGGAGGGAAGGAAGGGGTGGAAAGAGCATGGGATGGGACTCGGGAGCAGGGGCAGGGCAAGGGTGGTGCCGGTGGAGCTCATGCTCCAGGTGCCTGCTCCAGAAAGGGCACTGCAATCCCGCCATCGATGCTTCTGTGTGCAGTGAGTAGCGGTGCAAGTAAGGCAACCACCTTACTGCTGCCAGTAGCTACACAATGCCAATGGGCAAGTCACAGTGCTCAGTGGTGCAATACATGGCGGCTGCGCTGCGGGAGGCAAAGGAATGGATGCTCGGCTCCCCAGCGCCCAAGCCCAATCACATTATGACTGTCGAACAGGAGGAGCCACAGTGATAAGGAATTCAGCACTACAGAAAATCTGGGGACCAGGGCAGGAGAGATAAGTGTGGCTACTGGAGAGACACGGGGTGAAATGGCCTTGGAGAGACACAGGGGTGGGGCAACCATGGAGAGAAAAGGGGGAGGCCGAGAAAGACAGGGTGAGGGGAAAGATACTGGGTAAGGGGCAGGTTGAGAGAGAGTCTGGGTGAGGGGGTGGCTGAGAAACGCAGGGGGAGGAAGAGGCTGAGAGACACAGGGGAATCTAAGAAAGACACGGAGGGGGATGTTGAGAAACACGGTGAGGGGGAGGCTTATAGAGACACAAGATGAGGTGGAGGCTGAAAGACATGGGACAGGAGGCTGGAGTGATGGGGTAGAAGGCTGGAGATGCAGGAGGCTGGATAGACACAGGGGGCAGGATGTTGGAGAGATGGGTCTGGAGTGACAGGGGGCAGGAGGCTGGAAAGACAAGAGGAAGGAGTAACAGAACAGGAGACTGTAGAGGACATTGGGCAGGAGGTGACATGGGGCATGAGTCTGTTTGAACCTCTATTGTATGATGATGACATTGGTTATATTCCTACACAAACAGGCATCTTCTGCACCATGTGATCTCTACTTGAATAGTGGATACCGACAAAAGACGTTGTCATCCCAGGGAGGATCAATTTCTTCAGACGTTCCACATGCAGAGAAACCATCATATAGTTAAGGTGTATTTTTATTTAGTACACATAAAGCTGTGGATTGTACAAGTGCAATTACTTTAGCTGCACTGACTGTTTCACAGCAGACCTATAATTGCTGTTGTGTCTGAAAGCAGGGGAGAACTGTGGCACTGGATGCGGCTTATAAGCTTTGCAGCCGTATCCAGCATCATTTTAAAGAATGTTTCAACATTTTGGTTTTGCCAGCCAGGGGTGTATCTAGGGGTCTGAGCGCCCCTGGCAAAGTAAGGAACTGGCGCCCCCCACCTCCCCCATCCAGGGACACAGAGGGGGAGTTACAGATAGGCTGAGGTCAGGGACACTGAGGGAGAATTACAGGGAGGGTGCGGGTAGGGACAATGAGGTGGAGGGCTTACAGGGAGGCTGAGGTCAGGGACACTGAGGGGCAATTACAGGGAGGATGTGGGCAGGGACACTGAGGGGGAATTACAGGAGTGTGCGGGCAGGGACACTGAGGGGGAATTACGGGGAGGGTGTGGGCAGGGATACTGAGGGGGAAGTCACAGGGAAGCTGAGGTCAGGGACACTAAGGGGGAATTACAGGGAGTGTTCGGGTAGGGCAAATGAGAGGGAGGGGCTACAGTGACGCTGAGGTCAAGGACACTGAGGGGCAATTACAGGGAGGGTACGGGAAGGGAAACCGAGAGGGAATTACGGGAGTGTGCGGGCATGGACACTGAGGGGGGTGTCACAGGGAGGCTGAGGTCAGGAACACTGAGGGAGAATTACAGGGAGGGTGCAGGTGGGGACACTGAGGAGGAATTATGAGGAGGGTGCGGGCAGGGACACTGAGATGGAATTACGGGGAGGGTGCAGGCAGGGACACTGAGGAGGAATTACGAGGAGGGTGCGGGCAGGGACACTGAGATGGAATTACGGTGAGGGTGCAGGCAGGGAGACTGAAGGGGAATTACAAGAAGTGTGTAGGCAGGGACACTGAAGTGGAATTATGGTTAGGGTGCGGGTAGGGACACTGAGAGGAAATTACGGGGAGGGTGCGGGAAGGGATACTGAGGGGGAATTATGGGAAGGGTGCGGGCAGGGACACTGAGAGGGAATTACAGGAGTGTATGAGTAGGATTACTGAGGGGGCAGTTACAGGGGATGGTGCGGGCAGGGACACTGTAGGGGAATTACAAGGAGGGTGCAGGCAGGGACACCGAGGGGATATATGCACACATACATACAGTTAAAAACCTCTCCCTAGGTGTGATGGCAATACATGTCCCAGCAAATCCAGTTGACAAGGTGTGCTGGGATTTATAGTCTCAACACAGCTGGACAGGCAGTCACTGGCCTAGATACCTCTCCATACAGAGCTCTTTGTAAGCTGTGATCCAGACTGCCAAGATAGACCATGCAGTGCAGCTACGGTAACTCAGAAAATGTACAGGTATGCTCATGCTGCACTGCTGACTGGTGCTGATTGTAGTTGCTGGTGTTTGGTGACAAACCGCGTGGGACCAATGAGAAGGGGAGCGGATGAGGAAGAGGAGGTGCCTCGCCCCTCTCCATACCTGGAAGTGCCCCGTACTCACACAGAGAGTGTCAGAGTGCAATACGCTTCATAGAGTCCGGCAGTGGATGAGCACTGCTAAGGGATGTACTCAGTGAGAACTACTATGTCATTTTATCCCCTGGCATGGGTGGCACTGCCGGGCGGCGCTACTCCCCCCCCCCCCCCCCCCCCCCTTTGGCCGGCGCCCCTGGCAAGTGCCATCCTGGCCAATAGGAAGATACACCCCTGTTGCCAGCGTCCTAGGCAGCTACCTAAGGTTGATATGTCATGTGACACTGATGAGGAAAGCACTGTGCATGCAGAACACAGAGCTACGGCAAGCACTGAGTCAATAGTATAGTGCTGAGCGGCTGTGGTGTTTTGGGGGAGTCTCTGCCAGTCTCCCTCCACTATGTTTTTTCCTGAAGGCAGGAATGAAAGAGTTTGAGACTGTTTGTGAGTGACTCAGATAGAACTGACTGCAGAGTTACACAGGTGCGATGGCCACTGTTTACATCAGGAAAAGCTGAGCTGCACCTGATCTGCTGCAGCGTGTGGCACTCACTCCTACAGTGGTACATTGAAAATGTTTACAGCCAATGGTATTCATTTCTAGAATCTACTATTCAGCATTACTGCAAGGTTCAAGTTTTAGAATGTACAGTTAAAGTAGTACATTCCTAGCAACTGTCACAATTTTGGTGGGAGTGTCCTAATTCGAGGGCTCTACAATGCTTCACAAAGCAGAGGACTTGGATTGTGGAATTGTGCCCACAATAGGGCACTACTTCCATATCTAATGGCATACAGTGACCGCTGGTCCTGTCTGAGTTATTGCATACAAAGCACTTTGTATAAGGCACACGGGTGTGGTTCATCAAATCGACAGTGTCTAGGTCGACAATGTTTAGGTCGACCACTATAGGTCGACAGTCACTAGGTCGACATGGATGGAAGGTCGACAGGGTTTCTAGGTCGACATGTGCTAGGTCGACAGGTCTAAAGGTCGACATGAGGATTTTATTTTTATTTTTGGTGTCGTTTTCTTCGTAGAGTGACCGGGATCCCAAATTAGTGCACCGCGTCCCCTCGCATGGTGCCTTCGCTCCGCTACCGCTTCGCTCGGCACACTTTACCGTTCCAATCGTAGTCCACGTGGATCGTTAAGTATGAAAAAAATCAAAAAGAAAAAAAATGTGAAAAACTCATGTCGACCTTTAGACCTGTCGACCTAGCACATGTCGACCTAGAAACCCTGTCGACCTTCCATCCATGTCGACCTAGTGACTGTCGACCTATAGTGGTCGACCTAAACATTGTCGACCTAGACACTGTCGATCTTCAGACCGGATCCCCAACAGAGCATCATATCATACTCCATTTATGTTTTAATTAATAAAGAGTGTTTCTCCTTTAAAACAATTATATATTTTTTTCCATATCTCTTCCAGAATGTAACCGTGACCTGTTTTTGTACACGAACTTATGCCAATGTGGTCTTGACCACAAACTCTGTAAAACTGCAAGGATATGTAATAGAAGCTTTTTCTGAAAATCTATCATCAACATTTTGGATAATCATATTTATGTTTAAATAAAGTCTTGAAATGGCAACATTCTATACATTTCACTGTATCATCATCTTTGAAATAATGTTCTCCACATGGTTAGTGTTTTGCAATTCATGTCTGTGTCCTCTTCTGTAAATCTCAAACTGTTGTTATTTTAGGGGTTTTGCTACACCGCGACCACTGTTGTCCTGAGGCCCATGCATCCTGATTTTCCCAGGACAGGTCTTAATTTTGCTACAGGACATGTGATACTTGGAAAACTAATTTTGTGAATGTAAAATTAATTTCACCGATCAGTTCTGTGGTCTCATGACTGTTGCGTCATCAGACCCACCAACTTAAAACATTTCCTTACAGAGTTATTATCATAAACTAATAGGTCTAACTCCAATGTAACATAAAAGCTATGCATCAACTAAATAAGCAAAAAAAGCAGCAGGGAAAAGATCGTATTTATTATGTCCATATGCTCCCCGAGTCAGAGGCATTACAAGGGTTATGTCAGGTGCACTTACACCTATATACACTTACACACACCTATATACACTTACTCACAACTAAATCAGAAACAGGAGAAATCTTTATTAATATATGTTTTTATAACTCATTAAATATTTGTTTTAAATAAAATACAAATAAGCCTGTAATGCAGTATTTGTAATCTTCTTTCTCATGTAGGAATGATAGTAGCAAAAAGAACCTTGTTATGAAGTATTGCTTAAACAAAAATGTTTTCTGGGTGGGTTGACATGTTGAACTGTCAACAAACAGTCCCTGGTGGCAGGGTCGGATTAAGCCTTGGGGGGCGCAGGGCACTTAAGACAAGGGGCCCCTGGGGAATTGGGAGGGGTTTATATGAGATTGTGTTTACCTCCCAACATGACCCATTCCAGGAGGGACAAAATGCTCTGCTCCTGCACTTCCCTCTTAACATATGATTGGTGTCATCTGTGTTAAACTATTTAATTCATGAGACAGGTATTCCAACACCGAAGAGGAGGGGATGCTGGGATCGCTGGGTCACTTACAGCTTTCTCCCCCCTCTTATCTCTACTCTGGTAGGGAAGCTACATCGGTAGGTCATGAAACCTGATACTCCTATATCTCTGCCTGCACTGCATACTGTCCTCACATTCTGGCTGCCTGGTTTTGCCGCTGCACAAGAGGGAGAGCTAATGACGTCAGTGTGCTCCAGCAGGGGGGCCCCTGACAGAAGGGGGCCTGGGGTACAGTATCCCTTGCAACTCCCCCTTAATCTGGCTATGCCTGGTGGGTTAGCGGTGTCTTATCTGGCTGCAGTATCTCCTGCGTGCTTTGATATTAAATTCTGTTCTATTCTAAAGTGTGCTGTCTCAACAATTTTGCAGCAGATTTGGATTTAGTTAATCACTGGATTGCAATGCTGCCACAAAACTCTATTATAATGCTCTGCTTAGTAAATTTTGCCAAATGTCGGCTTCGTAAATTTGACGACACAGACATATCTTCATCAAGCACTCTAAAATGATCTATATGTACCTGGCACACACAGGGGCAGATGTACTAAGTCTTCGAGAGTGATAAACCATCAACCAATCAACTATCATTTTTCAAACACAGCCTGTAACATAGCAGTTAGGAGCTGATTGGCTGGTACTTTATCTCTCTCCAGTTTATCACTCGACAATGCTTAGTACATATCCCCCATAATCCTTTGCTGAATTTAGTTTAGTCCTCCATTAACACAGTTCAAATATCCAAAGAGATGCTTTTAGCTTGCTTGAACAGCTTTACACAATCCCAAAACTACAAATCTTGTCCAAATTAAAAAGAAAATAAAAAAAGACAGAGTTCAGAAGGGCCCTGTGGGGCCAGACTTAACTGTTTTTGTAAGCTCAAAACTGTTATGTTTTCGATAAATTCCATGGGAAGGAAGACGCTAAGTTTCGTCTGGCGATGATCTTATGACCCCATTCTGTGGATAATAATGTTTTAGTTTTGGGATATGAGCTCACGTTCTACCAGAGTGTAATTTCTATTTGTGTCCATTCTCCTAGAACTGTACACCACCATTTGGGCTTTTTTTCATATTTCTAACATAAACCAGAAAGTCTCATAACTGAAAGTAACTCAGTCCCTGGTCTTAAACCAGTAACATTTATAAATAACCTGATGTGGTATGTGGTATCAGTAGAGAAGATTAATACAACTATCTATACATCAGACAGATGTAAGAAGTGTATAGGGTATGTAGGTTTCAGAACTTCAGTACTGTCCTCAATGCTTTGCTCTCCATATATAGATGAGTCCTCCTACACTGTTGCTCTCAGCATGACAAATAGCACCTCTTGGTACTGTAGCCAGTCTGCGCTGCCATAGGGCAACCCTTATCCTTCATGTTCCTTTGTTTTTTTGTGTGGGCTGCAAATGTGTACGCAATTGTGAATGAGTTTACAATGGCTCCAGTGGGCATCTCTTTTCATTCCTAGGCGGCAGCTTCACTTGCTAACTTTAGCAGCTCCGTAGCCAAGAAAATAGGAATTTAATATCTACCGGTAATTCCTTTTTTTCCTACTCCATAGTGGATACTGGGGTCTTGTACTTAAGTACCATGGGGTATAGATCGGGTCCACTGGAGCCTGGCACTTTAAAAACCTTTAGTGTGTGTATGTGTGTGCTGGCTCCTCCCCTCTATGCCCCTCCTACCAGACTCCAGGAAAACTGTGCCCGAGGAGACGGATATAATATGAGAGAAGAAACATTACCACAGCGGTGAGGCAACAAGCCAACACACAACCATAAACGAAAAGGAGGGCGCTAACTAGAACAGAGGATAGCAACACCAACCTTACCAGGATAGCACAGCTATCCCAACAACATAATGGGACCGTAATGCTGGTCCAACCAAAAACTTACATGGGTAAGCAGGAACGAAGCACTGAAGCAGGCGCCCAGTATCCACTACAGACTAGGAGAAAAGGAATTACCGGTAGGTATTAAATTCCTATTTTCTCTTACGTTCTAGTGGATACTGGGGTCTTGTACTTTAGCACCATGGGGAAGTCCCAAAGCTCCCAAACAGGTGGGAGAGTGCTGAGACCGCTGTAAAACCGCCTGACCAAACTGAAGGTCATCCTTGACCAAGGTATCGAACCTATAGAATTTAACAAACGTGTTCAAACCAGACCAAGTTGCAGCTCGGCACAATTATAGGGCCAATACACCCCGGGCAGCCACCCAGAAAGACCCCACCGACCTCGTCGAGTGGGCCTGAATAGACGCCGGCAAAGGCAGAGCCAACAAAGAATAGGCCTGTTGAATGGTCGACCTGAGCCAGCGAGCAATAGATTGCTTAGAAGCCGGCCGACCAATCTTGGAGGCATCATAAAGGACAAACAGCGAGTCAGATTTCTGATGACGGGCCGTCCTTTTGACATAAATATTCAGAGCCCTGACCACATCCAAGGACTCAGGACCAACGGAAGCGTCAGACAATACTGGAACCACAATAGGTTGATTCACATGAAAAGTTGACACCACTTTCGGCAAAAACTGAGGACGGGTCCTAAGTTCCACCCTGTCTTCATGAAATATCAAATAAGGGCTTTTACAGGATAAGGCCCCCAATTCAGAGACACGTCTGGCAGATGCCAATGCCAATAACATCACTGTCTTCTAGGTGAGAAATTTTAACTCTACCCTATGTAAGTGTTCAAACCAGTCCGATTGGAGAAAGGACAGAACCGCATTGATGTCCCACGGAGCCATGGGAGGTACAAAGGGCAGTTGCATATGAAGAACTTCCTTTAGGAAGGTCTGTACTTCTGGCAACAAGGCAAGCTGTTTCTGGAAGAAAATAGAGAGTGCAGAAATCTGGACTTTGATGGAGCCTAACCGTAGGCCCATATCTACTCCCACTTGCAGGAAAAGTAGAAAACGACCAATTCTAAATTCCATGGGATAAACTTTTCTACCTTCACACCAGGAACATACTTTTTCCAGATACGATGATAATGTTTTGACGTAACTATCTTCCTGGCTTGAACCATGGTGGAAATAACCCGGGAGGGAAGACCCTTTCTTGCTAGAATCTCCCTCTCAACTTCCAAGAAGTCAAACGTAGCCACGGTTTATGTACGCCAACGCCGTGGTATTGTCCGATTGGAGCTAGATCACCTGATCCTTCAGGAGATGGGAAGCTTGCAGAAGAGCATCGTAAATTGCTCTGAGTTCCAGAATGTTTATCGGCAGAGCAGATTCCTGTCTCCACCATATCCCCTGGAACTGGGCCCCTTGGGTCACAGTCCCCCACACCCGGAGGCTGGCATCCGTTGTCAGGAGAATCCACGAGTGGATATTGAAACTCCTGCCCTCTACTAGGTGAGGAACTTGTAGCCACCATAATAGAGAAATCCGGGCACTCGGAGATAAGGTCACTTTCTGATGCATGTGAAGGTAAGACCCGACCATATGTCCAGCAGATCCAGCTGAAATGGTCGGGCATAAAATCTGCCATATTGGATTGCCTTGTAAGCAGCCACCATCTTTCCCAGTAATCGGATGCAAAGATGTATGGATACCTTGCGAGGACTGAGCACCGAACGAACCATAGCCTGGATAGCCAAGGCTTTGTCCATCAGGAAAAACATCTTTTGAGACACTGTATCGAGTATCATTCGCAGGAACTGAAGATGTTGGATCGGTTCCAGGTGTGATTTTTGAAAATTTAGGATCCACCCATGATCCGTAAGCAGACGAGTTGTCAGATCGATGTTGTGCAGTAGGCGCTCCCTGGACACAGCCTTTATTAGGAGATCGTCCAAGTAGGGGACTATGTTAACTCCCATCATGTGCAGTTGCAGCATCATCTCCGCCATGACTTTGGTGAAAACCCTCAGAGCTTTGGACAGGCCACAGGGCAAGGCCTGAAACTGGAAATGGTCATCCAAGGTGGTGAACCTGAGATAAGCCTGATGAGGGGGCCACATGGGAATGTGCAGGTAGGCATCCTTGACATCCAAAGACACCAGGAACTCCCTCTAGACCGGACACCACTGCCCGTAGGGATTCCATTTTTAACTTGAACACCCGCAGAAATGGGTTCAGAGACTTCAGGTTCAAGATGGGTCGCACCGAACCATCTGATTTGGGAACAACAAAAAGACTGAGGTAAAAAACCTTGTTGCGTGACAGACGAGGTACAGGAACCCCTACCCCCGTCTGCAAAAGTCTTTGAATAGCCTCTTGCAAAGTAACTTTTGTGCGGGTAAAGCTGGTAAGCCCGGCCTGAAGAACCTGTGAGGAGGGAGTGCTTGAAATTCCATCTGGTATCCTTGGGAAATGAGATCCCTCACTCAAGGATCCCGGCAGGACTTTGCCCACACGTGGGCGAAGTGATGAAGACGAGCACCCACCTGAAAATCATGCCTTGTGCCTCATTTTCATCTGTTCCTGCCAGGCAAGTCTGGTACGCATATGGGTGTTGGCAATCTGCATGGGTGTCACCATTGAAGTACATAATTCCTTACAAAGGTCCACAGTGACCAACAGTAAAGTCTACACTCCTGTTGTAAATCCTATCAAATTGGACTGACTGAACTGGATCCATTACATCCTTGTGAATTCCTGATATTACCTCTGCTTTAAAAACTAGAGTGCTTCATTAATGTTGTATCCATAGATAATGCTAAGATTGCATCCTGCGCTAGCAGCCAGCTGGCATTGGTCTGTGTCATTTTCTCGTGGTAAGTGGAGCTCATCGTGCAATAGCCTCCATTCACCCAGTAACCATGTGAAAGGATGTGAGAGCTGGAAGGTCAGATTTGGTGAGGGCACATAGAGAACTAAAGTACATGGTATAATGTCACTTTGTCCATTCAGTAGGAAACAGATGTTTTGTTTTGCTCTCTCTTCTGCTTCATCTTATTTGAGGCATAGAGCTATGTTTTGGCATTAAAGCATCCAGCTGGAGTGCAGACAGCAAATGTGTTTACTGCTCAAGTGTCTTATATCAAACAGTGCTCTTAAAATTGGGAAGAATGAAGTCTCTAAAGCAGTCATGAACTCACATGTCAACTTCCTACAGTAAATGCTCCAAAACCATGTGTGCTCAGGGTTGCTGACTTTGTGCATTAAATACAATAAAGGTAATTTGAGACAAAAAGGACAAAAGTACCTTATAGTCTAATGCTTCAAATGTAATCCATAGCTGGCACTTAGCAGTGAGTAGTTGTTGGGGCAACTGCTGGACACTAGCTGAATCTCAGGAACAAGACTTTAGGAGGTCTTAATCTACTCTATAGCAAGCCTATGTTCCTGAAGAGCACAATATGTTCACAGGTACTTGGATCCATCCAGAACTTTAGAAAACTTTAAAATAGTAGGTACCGTACTTATTTCAGTGTCAACTTTCTGTAAGATAATAATAATAATTATCATTATTTTATTTATATAGCCCTCTTTCTGCAGTATGACTCAAGGCGCTTAAGAGATAGAATGAACATAATACATCACAGAAACAATGAAGTAGAGAAAAGCTTTTCATAAAATACAGAGCATGGAGATACTAAAGGGACATTATGGAAATGCTTGAGTAAACAGAAAAGTCTTGCGTCTGTTTTTGAAGGATTCTAGACTCTCGAACTGTGCATGGTTAAAAGCTCAACCCCCAGATGGATTCTGTGAGATTCTAGGTACAGCTAAAAGTCCTTCATATACAGATAGTGGTAATCAAGTGTGGCAATATGGAATCAGAAGCAGCTTCAAGTACCTTGGGCACTGATTCACAATTCAACATCTTACAGTTAGCTAATGGATGGAATAGAGAGTGGGTGTTATGTGACTGGAATGGGGCTGGTTGGTTAATAACCTGGCAGCTGCGTTTTGTACCAGCTGTAAGCGGTGCAATTCTTTTGCTGGGAGACCAAGGTAGGGGATCAAGCTTTGCAGTAGTCTAATCGAAATGAGACAAATGCATGGATGACTTTTGGCAGATCATCAGAGGTAGTTAAGTACTTGATTCAATAGAGCCTTGGAAGATACTAGATGGCCTGCCGAGTGCTTGTTTCACTGTCATTTGGGCTTTCAGTGGACAAAATAATAAACAGGTACAGGCCAAGGGTTAAACCGGGCAGTAGACAAAGCTATCAAATCAGACAAGCTACTGGTTTGGGCCGGCGGCAAGTAAGCTTATATCAGTAAATGCAGACAAAGGTCAGTAGGTAGCAGAAAGCAGGTAAGGCAAAAATCTGGAAGTAATTAATAAAGAATGTTTGAGCAGCTTACAGTAACTCGGCAGAATGAGAATACTATCCTTAGCATTGAGGTTCTTAGGAGCGAGCCCCCCAAGCGAGATTGATGGAATTACGATCACGTGACTGCCAATAAACCTGTAAGTGGTATTACAATTGCTTAGCAACAAGCAGCTAGAACTAAAAAAAAGATGGCAGCATCTACCTGCGTGTGAGCCACCCACCACCATGGATGGATGAATGCTTTATAAAAACATACTTTACATAATTCCCTTTGTGAACACAATTTAGATTAAAAGTTTTGACTGAAGTTTTATATCAAAGTTCAGCATTTATAGTTGAAAAACAAAATCTATAATGAAGGCCAGGTACACATGTTCACCCAATGGTGGCAGCATTACATATAAGGCAACAGATAAGTACATATGGGCCTAATTCAGATCTGATCGCAGCAGCAATTTGTTAGCACTTGGGCAAAACCATGTGCACTGCAGGGGGGGCAGATATAACGTGCAGAGACAGATTTTGGTGGGGTGTGTTCAATCTGAAATCTAAATTGCAGTGTAAAAATAACACAGCCAGTATTTACCCTGCACAGAAACAATATAACCCACCCAAATCTAACTCAGCACATGTTACATCTGCCCCACCTGCACTGCACATGGTTTTGCCCAACTGCTAACAAATTTGCTGCTGCAATCAGGTCTGAATTACCCTCTATGTTTCATTTCTTGCACTAAAATCCACAGTATTACAAACATCTGTACCTAAATATATGAGGTAAGTTGTGAGCCTCGGTTGGTACGATGGTGACAGCAAAGTAGAAGATCTAACTGACCCCTCTATTGCAGAAGCAAAGCACATACACGCAATCTGTTTTTTATCCAGGCAAGACAAGGAAACTGCGTGTGTGGATTATCAGCTCAGCCATGAATTGAGTCAGATGATAAATCCAGGAATAAGGTGATAACAAACATGTGAAGGGCAATTCCAGACAAAGCTAAAACTACAGTGTTATCGGGAAAACTAGTTCAATGTGTTTTCCGTTATTAAATAAACAATGTTCTCTATTTATAACTTGAGTTTATTTCAAATGTATATGTAACGTAGTCATTTCTCTGCATATTTTGTATATGTATATATATATATATATATATATATATATATATACAGTATATACACATTTATATAAAAGTGGGCTTTGTATTGCTGTTTGCGCAGACAAGCTTATTACGAATTACCATGCAGACAATGTACAAGTATATCTAGAAAACAAGCAATAATGGAAATGCTATCTCACCTTGGAGTACTTGCAATTTGAAATGACAGTATTTATTTTAGTAATAAAAAGATTAAAATTCAGGCACAAAATAAATGATAAGAGCCAACCTTGATAATTTCATGTATAGCTGCTCCTTGTTTACCCTTGGTATTGGGTACAGTTTCACAGGATATAAATACTAGTATACACAATGCCTGGCCTGTAAGTACCCATCCAAGGCAACACCATAGGGATGCAGGATGTTGCACCAACAAGATCAGCAGACATGGTGTAATCAGGGGATGGTTGAGCAGGGGGGCAGGGTGCCATCTGCCCCTGGGGCTAGTGCAATTTAAGTGTTCCAGGGTTGCCTAACTGCTTAGGCAGGCAAAGGATGCTCCTGCTCACCCTGGCTACTGCTCGGCTAGAGACAGATATAGAGTAGCACAGGTGCAAGATTTATTTGTAAACTCGCACATAATTTAATGTAAATACAGTATATAGGTACTGCCCGTTATTTCATTAGCTATTTCAACCGCACCCACATTACACAAACCACACGCCCAATATTATTGTCATGCCCATTTTTGGATTGCATTCCCTGTGAAAATCTGGGCCACTTACTAGAGATGAGCGGGTTCGGTTCCTCGGAATCCGAACCCGCCCGAACTTCAGCTTTTTTTACACGGATCCGAGCGACTCGGATCTTCCCGCCTTGCTCGGTTAACCCGAGCGCGCCCGAACGTCATCATGACGCTGTCGGATTCTCGCGAGGCTCGGATTCTATCGCGAGACTCGGATTCTATATAAGGAGCCGCGCGTCGCCGCCATTTTCACACGTGCATTGAGATTGATAGGGAGAGGACGTGGCTGGCGTCCTCTCCATTTAGATTATAAGAGAGAGAGATTTACTGGAGCTTAGGACTAGGAGGAGTACTGTAGAAGTGTAGAGAGTGCAGAGAGTTTACTAGTGAGTGACCACCAGACAGTGCAGTTTATTTAATATATCCGTTCTCTGCCTGAAAAAAGCGATACACACAGTGACTCAGTCACATACCATATCTGTGTGCACTGCTCAGGCTCAGCCCAGTGTGCTGCATCATCTATATATATTATATATCTGTCTGACTGCTCAGCTCACACAGCTTATAATTGTGGGGGAGACTGAGGAGCACTGCAGTGCCAGTTATAGGTTATAGCAGGAGCCAGGAGTACATAATATTATATAGTGAGTGACCACCAGACAGTGCAGTTTATTTAATATATCCGTTCTCTGCCTGAAAAAAGCGATACACACAGTGACTCAGTCACATACCATATCTGTGTGCACTGCTCAGGCTCAGCCCAGTGTGCTGCATCATCTATATATATTATATATCTGTCTGACTGCTCAGCTCACACAGCTTATAATTGTGGGGGAGACTGGGGAGCACTGCAGTGCCAGTTATAGGTTATAGCAGGAGCCAGGAGTACATAATATTATATTAAAATTAAACAGTGCACACTTTTGCTGCAGGAGTGCCACTGCCAGTGTGACTGACCAGTGACCTGACCACACTGACCACCAGTATAGTTAGTAGTATACTTATATTGTGATTGCCTGAAAAAGTTAAACACTCGTCGTGTGACTTCACTTGTGTGTTGTTGTTTTTTTTATTCTATAAAAATAAAACTCATTCTGCTGACAGACAGTGTCCAGCAGGTCCGTCATTATATAATATATAATATATACCTGTCCGGCTGCAGTAGTGATATATATATATTTTTTATATCATTTATCATCCAGTCGCAGCAGACACAGTACGGTAGTTCACGGCTGTGGCTACCTCTGTGTCTGCACTCGGCAGGCAGTCCGTCCATAATTGTATACCACCTAACCGTGGTTTTTTTTTCTTCTTTATACATACATACTACTACGACATCTCTTTATCAACCAGTCTATATTAGCAGCAGACACAGTACAGTATGGTAGTTCACGGCTGTGGCTACCTCTGTGTCTGCACTCGGCAGGCAGTCCGTCCATAATTGTATACCACCTAACCGTGGTTTTTTTTTCTTTCTTCTTTATACATACATAGTTACATAGACATCTCTTTATCAACCAGTCTATATTAGCAGCAGACACAGTACAGTACGGTAGTTCACGGCTGTGGCTACCTCTGTGTCTGCACTCGGCAGGCAGTCCGTCCATAATTGTATACCACCTAACCGTGGTTTTTTTTTCTTTCTTCTTTATACATACATAGTTACATAGACATCTCTTTATCAACCAGTCTATATTAGCAGCAGACACAGTACAGTACGGTAGTTCACAGCTGTGGCTACCTCTGTGTCTGCACTCGGCAGGCAGTCCGTCCATAATTGTATACCACCTAACCGTGGTTTTTTTTTCTTTCTTCTTTATACATACATAGTTACATAGACATCTCTTTATCAACCAGTCTATATTAGCAGCAGACACAGTACAGTACGGTAGTTCACGGCTGTGGCTACCTCTGTGTCTGCACTCGGCAGGCAGTCCATAATTGTATACTAGTATCCATCTCCATTGTTTACCTGAGGTGCCTTTTAGTTGTGCCTATTAAAATATGGAGAACAAAAATGTTGAGGTTCCAAAATTAGGGAAAGATCAAGATCCACTTCCACCTCGTGCTGAAGCTGCTGCCACTAGTCATGGCCGAGACGATAAAATGCCAGCAACGTCGTCTGCCAAGGCCGATGCCCAATGTCATAGTACAGAGCATGTCAAATCCAAAACACCAAATATCAGAAAAAAAAGGACTCCAAAACCTAAAATAAAATTGTCGGAGGAGAAGCGTAAACTTGCCAATATGCCATTTACGACACGGAGTGGCAAGGAACGGCTGAGGCCCTG
Source organism: Pseudophryne corroboree (assembly GCF_028390025.1). Classification (NCBI taxonomy): domain Eukaryota; kingdom Metazoa; phylum Chordata; class Amphibia; order Anura; family Myobatrachidae; genus Pseudophryne; species Pseudophryne corroboree. The sequence goes on from NC_086446.1 coordinate 307,835,509, forward strand.
GCCTATGCTCATGGCTAGTGGTTCAGCTTCACATGAGGATGGAAGCACTCAGCCTCTCGCTAGAAAAATGAAAAGACTCAAGCTGGCAAAAGCAGCACAGCAAAGAACTGTGCATTCTTCGAAATCCCAAATCCACAAGGAGAGTCCAATTGTGTCGGTTGCGATGCCTGACCTTCCCAACACTGGACGTGAAGAGCATGCGCCTTCCACCATTTGCACGCCCCCTGCAAGTGCTGGAAGGAGCACCCGCAGTCCAGTTCCTGATAGTCAGATTGAAGATGTCAGTGTTGAAGTACACCAGGATGAGGAGGATATGGGTGTTGCTGGCGCTGGGGAGGAAATTGACCAGGAGGATTCTGATGGTGAGGTGGTTTGTTTAAGTCAGGCACCCGGGGAGACACCTGTTGTCCGTGGGAGGAATATGGCCGTTGACATGCCAGGTGAAAATACCAAAAAAATCAGCTCTTCGGTGTGGAGGTATTTCACCAGAAATGCGGACAACAGGTGTCAAGCCGTGTGTTCCCTTTGTCAAGCTGTAATAAGTAGGGGTAAGGACGTTAACCACCTCGGAACATCCTCCCTTATACGTCACCTGCAGCGCATTCATAATAAGTCAGTGACAAGTTCAAAAACTTTGGGTGACAGCGGAAGCAGTCCACTGACCAGTAAATCCCTTCCTCTTGTAACCAAGCTCACGCAAACCACCCCACCAACTCCCTCAGTGTCAATTTCCTCCTTCCCCAGGAATGCCAATAGTCCTGCAGGCCATGTCACTGGCAATTCTGACGATTCCTCTCCTGCCTGAAATTCCTCCGATGCATCCTTGCGTGTAACGCCTACTGCTGCTGGCGCTGCTGTTGTTGCTGCTGGGAGTCGATGGTCATCCCAGAGGGGAAGTCGTAAGACCACTTTTACTACTTCCACCAAGCAATTGACTGTCCAACAGTCCTTTGCGAGGAAGATGAAATATCACAGCAGTCATCCTACTGCAAAGCGGATAACTGAGGCCTTGGCATCCTGGGTGGTGAGAAACGTGGTTCCGGTATCCATCATTACTGCAGAGCCAACTAGAGACTTGTTGGAGGTACTGTGTCCCCGGTACCAAATACCATCTAGGTTCCATTTCTCTAGGCAGGCGATACCGAAAATGTACACAGACCTCAGAAAAAGAGTCACCAGTGTCCTAAAAAATGCAGCTGTACCCAATGTCCACTTAACCACGGACATGTGGACAAGTGGAGCAGGGCAGGGTCAGGACTATATGACTGTGACAGCCCACTGGGTAGATGTATGGACTCCCGCCGCAAGAACAGCAGCGGCGGCACCAGTAGCAGCATCTCGCAAACGCCAACTCTTTCCTAGGCAGGCTACGCTTTGTATCACCGGTTTCCAGAATACGCACACAGCTGAAAACCTCTTACGGCAACTGAGGAAGATCATCGCGGAATGGCTTACCCCAATTGGACTCTCCTGTGGATTTGTGGCATCGGACAACGCCAGCAATATTGTGTGTGCATTAAATATGGGCAAATTCCAGCACGTCCCATGTTTTGCACATACCTTGAATTTGGTGGTGCAGAATTTTTTAAAAAACGACAGGGGCGTGCAAGAGATGCTGTCGGTGGCCAGAAGAATTGCGGGACACTTTCGGCGTACAGGCACCACGTACAGAAGACTGGAGCACCACCAAAAACTACTGAACCTGCCCTGCCATCATCTGAAGCAAGAAGTGGTAACGAGGTGGAATTCAACCCTCTATATGCTTCAGAGGTTGGAGGAGCAGCAAAAGGCCATTCAAGCCTATACAATTGAGCACGATATAGTAGGTGGAATGCACCTGTCTCAAGCGCAGTGGAGAATGATTTCAACGTTGTGCAAGGTTCTGATGCCCTTTGAACTTGCCACACGTGAAGTCAGTTCAGACACTGCCAGCCTGAGTCAGGTCATTCCCCTCATCAGGCTTTTGCAGAAGAAGCTGGAGACATTGAAGGAGGAGCTAACACGGAGCGATTCCGCTAGGCATGTGGGACTTGTGGATGGAGCCCTTAATTCGCTTAACAAGGATTCACGGGTGGTCAATCTGTTGAAATCAGAGCACTACATTTTGGCCACCGTGCTCGATCCTAGATTTAAAGCCTACCTTGGATCTCTCTTTCCGGCAGACACAAGTCTGCTGGGGTTGAAAGACCTGCTGGTGACAAAATTGTCAAGTCAAGCGGAACGCGACCTGTCAACATCTCCTCCTTCACATTCTCCCGCAACTGGGGGTGCGAGGAAAAGGCTCAGAATTCCGAGCCCACCCGCTGGCGGTGATGCAGGGCAGTCTGGAGCGACTGCTGATGCTGACATCTGGTCCGGACTGAAGGACCTGACAACGATTACGGACATGTCGTCTACTGTCACTGCATATGATTCTCTCAACATTGTTAGAATGGTGGAGGATTATATGAGTGACCGCATCCAAGTAGGCACGTCACACAGTCCGTACTTATACTGGCAGGAAAAAGAGGCAATTTGGAGGCCCTTGCACAAACTGGCTTTATTCTACCTAAGTTGCCCTCCCACAAGTGTGTACTCCGAAAGAGTGTTTAGTGCCGCCGCTCACCTTGTCAGCAATCGGCGTACGAGGTTACATCCAGAAAATGTGGAGAAGATGATGTTCATTAAAATGAATTATAATCAATTCCTCCGCGGAGACATTGACCAGCAGCAATTGCCTCCACAAAGTACACAGGGAGCTGAGATGGTGGATTCCAGTGGGGACGAATTGATAATCTGTGAGGAGGGGGATGTACACGGTGATATATCGGAGGGTGATGATGAGGTGGACATCTTGCCTCTGTAGAGCCAGTTTGTGCAAGGAGAGATTAATTGCTTCTTTTTTTGGGGGGGGTCCAAACCAACCCGTCATATCAGTCACAGTCGTGTGGCAGACCCTGTCACTGAAATGATGGGTTGGTTAAAGTGTGCATGTCCTGTTTTGTTTATACAACATAAGGGTGGGTGGGAGGGCCCAAGGACAATTCCATCTTGCACCTCTTTTTTCTTTTCTTTTTCTTTGCATCATGTGCTGATTGGGGAGGGTTTTTTGGAAGGGACATCCTGCGTGACACTGCAGTGCCACTCCTAAATGGGCCCGGTGTTTGTGTCGGCCACTAGGGTCGCTAATCTTACTCACACAGTCAGCTACCTCATTGCGCCTCTTTTTTTCTTTGCGTCATGTGCTGTTTGGGGAGGGTTTTTTGGAAGGGACATCCTGCGTGACACTGCAGTGCCACTCCTAGATGGGCCCGGTGTTTGTGTCGGCCACTAGGGTCGCTAATCTTACTCACACAGCTACCTCATTGCGCCTCTTTTTTTCTTTGCGTCATGTGCTGTTTGGGGAGGGTTTTTTGGAAGGGACATCCTGCGTGACACTGCAGTGCCACTCCTAGATGGGCCCGGTGTTTGTGTCGGCCACTAGGGTCGCTAATCTTACTCACACAGCTACCTCATTGCGCCTCTTTTTTTCTTTGCGTCATGTGCTGTTTGGGGAGGGTTTTTTAGAAAGGGCCATCCTGCGTGACACTGCAGTGCCACTCCTAGATGGGCCCGGTGTTTGTGTCGGCCACTAGGGTCGCTAATCTTACTCACACAGCTACCTCATTGCGCCTCTTTTTTTCTTTGCGTCATGTGCTGTTTGGGGAGGGTTTTTTGGAAGGGACATCCTGCGTGACACTGCAGTGCCACTCCTAGATGGGCCCGGTGTTTGTGTCGGCCACTAGGGTCGCTTATCTTACTCACACAGCGACCTCGGTGCAAATTTTAGGACTAAAAATAATATTGTGAGGTGTGAGGTATTCAGAATAGACTGAAAATGAGTGTAAATTATGGTTTTTGAGGTTAATAATACTTTGGGATCAAAATGACCCCCAAATTCTATGATTTAAGCTGTTTTTTAGTGTTTTTTGAAAAAAACACCCGAATCCAAAACACACCCGAATCCGACAAAAAAAAATTCGGTGAGGTTTTGCCAAAACGCGTTCGAACCCAAAACACGGCCGCGGAACCGAACCCAAAACCAAAACACAAAACCCGAAAAATTTCAGGCGCTCATCTCTACCACTTACTTGAGTCTACCACCCAGGCTGAAAGTTGCCAGCCAGCACCTGGGTGTAATGACTTGCGTGCATACCATAGGTAATCAGTAACCCAGTTCCTTTCCATGTTGATACAAAAAACACGAAGAAAAACTTGGTTCATTTATGTGGAAACCAAGATATTGAAATAAACAATTTTCTCTAACGTCCTAGTGGATGCTGGGGACTCCGTAAGGACCATGGGGAATAGACGGGCTCCGCAGGAGACTGGGCACTCTAAGAAAGATTTAGTACTACTGGTGTGCACTGGCTCCTCCCTCTATGCCCCTCCTCCAGACCCCAGTTAGAATCTGTGCCCGGACAGAGCTGGGTGCATTTTAGTGAGCTCTCCGGAGCTTGCTAATAAGAAAGTATTTTAGTTAGGTTTTTTATTTTCAGAGAGCTTCTGCTGGCAACAGACTCTCTGCTACGTGAAACTGAGGGGAGAGAAGCAAACCTACTAACTGCGGCTAGGTTGCGCTTCTTAGGCTACTCGACACCATTAGCTCCAGAGGGATCGAACACAGGACCTGACCTTGTCGTCCGTTCCCGGAGCCGCGCCGCCGTCCCCCTCGCAGAGCCAGAAGTCAGAAGCCAGCGGGTTGAAGCAAGAAGACGTCAAAATCGGCGGCAGAAGACTCCTGTCTTCATATGAGGTAGCGCACAGCACTGCAGCTGTGCGCCATTGCGCCCACACTAACCCACACACTCCGGTCACTGTAGGGTGCAGGGCGCAGGGGGGGGCGCCCTGGGCAGCAATTGATTACCTCCTGGCAAAAAGCAGCATATATACAGTTGGACACTGTTATATGCATGAGCCCCCGCCATTAATTTTACACAAAATCGCGGGAGAAGCCCACCGCTGAGGGGGCGGGGCCTTCTTCCTCAGCACTCACCAGCGCCATTTTCTCTCCACAGCTCCGCTGAGAGGAAGCTCCCCAGGCTCTCCCCTGCAGAAGCACGATAGAGAGGGTGAAAAAGAGAGGGGGGCACATAAATTTGGCGTAAAAACAATATATACAGCAGTACTGGGTTAACACTAAGTTACTGTGTGATTCCTGGGTCATATAGCGCTGGGGTGTGTTCTGGCATATTCTCTCTCTGTCTCTCCAAAGGGCCTTGTGGGGGAACTGTCTTCAAATAGAGCATCCCCTGTGTGTGTGGTGTGTCGGTACGTGTGTGTCGGTACGTGTGTGTCGACATGTCTGAGGTAAAAGGCTCCCCTAAGGAGGAGATAGAGCAAATATGTGTGTGAGAGGGTGTCTCCGTCGACAACGCCGACACCTGTTTGGATATGTGTAAGTGCTGAGGTGAATTTATTGCACAAAAGATTAGAGAATAGACAGGAAATCTACCCATGTCTGTCCCTATGTCACAGAGACCTTCAGAGTCTCACAATGCTCACTATCCAAAATAATAAACACTGATATCGACACGGAGTTTGACTCCAGTGTCGACTACGATAATGCAAAGTTACAGCCAAAATGGCTGAAAGGTATTCAATATATGATTATTGTAATAAAAGATGATTTGCATATCACTGATGACTCATTTGTCCCTGACACAAGGGTACACATGTTAAGGGGAAGAAAGCTGAGGTAAATTTCCCTCCTCTCATGAGGAAAAAGAGCGGGAATCTCCAGACAAGAGACTGCAGCTTCCCACAAAAAATTCTCAGGCAGTATCCTTTCCCCACTAGGGCCAGGATGTGATGGGAATCTTCCCCTAGGGTGTCACGTTTGCACAGAAGGTAGCACTAGCTATTCTCAGGGATACTGCAGATAGCGTGCACATTCTAGTACACTACTCAGACCGGCGATTGTGAGATTGAGACCCTAGTATGCATTTAGATATATATATATGTGTATATATAGAGATATATATATATTAAAGATGCTGTCTTAAGAGATAGGTATATATATATATATAAAACATGCCCGAAGAGACATGAGTATACTGGGTCCTAGAGTCAAAGCTATGTCGATTTCTGCTTGACGTGTCCTGTAGAATGTGCAATGGACAGATGATGCCGACTTAAGAGGCATATGGAAGGCTGAGGATTGTGTGGAGAAGGGTTCTCGGACCTGGTCTCCACAGCTATAGCTGGTAATTCTGATATTTTGCCTTATATTCCTGCACAGCCTAGGAGAGCACAACATTATCAAGTGCAGCCTTTCGAATAAAGAAACAAGAAAGTCCGAGGTGCGTCCTTTCTTGCCAGAGGCGGGGGCAGAGGGAAGAAGCTGCACAACACAGCTAGTTCCCAGGAACAGAAGTCCTCCCCGGCCTCTACAAAGATCCACCGCATGTCGCTAGGGCTCCACAGGCGGAGCTAGGCCCGGTGGGGGCACGCCTTCGTAAGTTCAGCCACAAGTGGGTTCACTCCCTGTTAGATCCCTGGGCAATAGATATTGTGTCTCAGGGATACAAGCTGGATTTTGAGAAGATGCCCCCTCACCGACGGCCCTGCCAGCTTCCCCCCATGAGAGGGAAACAGTGTTAACTGCAATTCACAAATTGTATCTTCAACAGGTGGTGGTCATGGTTCCCCTTCTTCAACAAGGAGGGGGTTATTATTCGACCATGTTGTAGTCCCTGAAACCAGAGGCTTCGGTCGGACCCATATTGAATTTCAAATCCCTGAACATATACCTGAAAAGGTTCAAGTTCAAGATGGAATCGCTAAGAGCGGTTATTGCAAGCCTGAAAGGGGGAGATTTTATGGTGACTTGGGACATAAAGGATGCATACCTTCATGTCCCCATTTATCCACCTCATCAGGCGTACCTCAGAATTGCGGTACGGGATTGTCATTACCAATTTCAGACGTTGCCGTTTGGTCTCTCCACGGCCTTGAGAATATTCACCAAGGTAATGGCGGAAATGACGGTGCTCCTGCGGAAGCAAGGTGTCACTATTATCACGTACTTGGACGATCTCCTCATAAAAGCGAGATCAAGAGAGCAGTTGCTGAACAGCGTATCACTTTCTCTGGAAGTGTAACGGCAACACGGCTGGATTCTATATATTCCAAAGTCGCAGTTGGTTCTTACAGCTCATCTGCCTCTCCTAGGCATGATCCTAGACACAGACCAGAAAAGGGTTTATCTTCCGATAGAGAGAGCTCAGGAGCTCGTGTCACTGGTCAGGAATCTATTAAAACCAAAACAGGTGTCAGTGCATCACTGCACTCGAGTCCTGGGAAGGAGGGTGGCATCATACGAGGCCATTCCCTTCGGCAGGTTCTCTACGAGGACCTTCCAATGGGACTTACTGGACAAGTGGTCCGGATCACATCTTCAGATGCATCGGTTAATCACCCTATCCCCCAGAGCCAGGGTGTCTCTCCTGTGGTGGCTGCAGAGTGCTCACCTTCTCGAAGGTCGCAGATTCGGCATTCAGGACTGGGTCCTGGTGACCACGGATGCAAGCCTCCGAGGGTGGGGGGCAGTCACACAGGGAAGAAATTTCCAAGGGCTGTGGTCAAGGCAGGAAACTTGCCTTCACATCAATATCCTGGAACTAAGGGCCATATACAACGCCCTAAGTCAAGCGGAGACCCTGCTTCGCGACCAACCGGTTCTGATTCAGTCAGACAATATCACCGCAGTGGCTCATGTAAACCGCCTAGGTGGCACAAGGAGCAGGGTGGCGATGGTAGAAGCCACCAGAATTCTTTGCTGGGCGGAGAATCACGTAAGCGCACTGTCAGCAGTGTTCATTCCGGGAGTGGACAACTGGGAAGCAGACTTCCTCAGCAGGCACGACCTCCACCCGGGAGAGTGGGGACTTCATCAAGAAGTCTTCGCGCAGCTTGTAGGTCGGTGGGAACTGCCACAGGTGGACATGATGGCATCCATCCTCAACAAAAAGCTACAGCGGTATTGCGCCAGGTCAAGAGACTCTCAGGCGATAGCTGTAGACGCACTGGTGACACCGTGGATGTTCCAGTCGGTTTATGTGTTTCCTCCTTTTCCTCTCTTACCCAAGGTGCTGAGAATCATAAGGAAAAGAGGAGTGAGAACAATACTCATTGTTCCGGATTGGCCAAGAAGGACTTGGTATCCAGAGCTGCAAGAAATGCTCACAGAGGACCCATGGCCTCTGCCTCTAGGGCAGGATCTGTTGCAGCAGGGACCTTGTATGTTCCAAGACTTACCGCAGCTACATTTGACGGCATGGCGGTTGGACACCGGCCCCTAGTAGAAAAGAGGGTTTCCGGATGTGGTTATTCCTACGCTGATAAGGGCTAGGAAGGATGTGACGGCTAAACATTATCACCGTATACGGCGAAAATATGTTGCTGGGTGTGAGGCCAGCAATGCCTCTACAAAGGAAGTGCAGCTGGGCCGTTTCCTTCACTTCCTACAGTAGGGAGTGACTTTGGGCATAGAATTGGGGTCCATTAAGGTCCAGATTTCGGCCCGATCCATTTTCTTTCATACAAAAACTAGCTTCTCTACCTGAAGTTCAGACGTTTGTAAAGGGACTGCTGCATATTCAGCCCCTTTTTTGTGCCACCAGTGGCACCTTGGGATCTTAACGTGGTGTTGAGTTTCCTGAAATCTCACTGGTTTGAGCCGCTTAAGACCGTGGAGTTAAAATATCTCACGTGGAAAGTGGTCAAAAATTGGCGGTTTTGTCATGTAAAAGCCCCTATGGTTTTCCATATGGACAGGGTAGAATTACGGACTCGTCCGCAATTTCTGCCAAAGGTGGTGTCATCTTTTCATGTGAACCAACCTATTGTGGTGCCTGCGGCTACTCGTGACTTGGAGGATTCCAAGTTACTAGATGTAGTCAGGGCTTTGAAGATTTAGGTAGCCAGATCGGCTGGAGTCAGGAAACCTGACTCGCTGTTTATCCTGTATGCATCCAACAAGCTGGGTGCTCCTGCTTCAAAGCAAACTATTGCTCGCTGGATCTGTAACACGATTCAGCAGGCTCATTCTGCGGCTGGCTTGCCGCCTCCAAAATCAGTAAAAGCCCATTCCACAAGGAAGGTGGGCTCTTCTTGGGCGGCTGCCCGAGGGGTCTCGGCATTACAGCTTTGCCGAGCAGCTACTTGGTCTGGTTCAAACACTTTTGCAAAGTTCTACAAGTTTGATACCCTGGCTGAGGAGGACCTTGTGTTTGCTCATTCGGTGCTGCAGAGTCATCCGCACTCTCCCGCCCGTTTGTGAGCTTTGGTATAATCCCCATGGTCCTTACGGAGTCCCCAGCTCCACTAGGACGTTAAAGAAAATAAGATTTTACTCACCGGTAAATCTATTTCTCGTAGTCCGTAGTGGATGCTGGGCGCCCGTCCCAAGTGCGGACTTCTTCTGCAATACTTGTATATAGTTATTGCTTAAATAAGGGTTATGTTATGGTTGCATCAGGTTTGTCTGATGCTCTGTTGTTGTTCATACTGTTGACTGGTTATGTTATCACAAGTTATACGGTGTGATTGGTGTGGCTGGTATGAGTCTTACCCTGGATTCCAAAATCCTTTCCTTGTACTGTCAGCTCTTCCGGGCACAGTTTCCTTAACTGAGGTCTGGAGGAGGGACATAGAGGGAGGAGCCAGTGCACACCAGTAGTACTAAATCTTTCTTAGAGTGCCCAGTCTCCTGCGGAGCCCGTCTATTCCCCATGGTCCTTACGGAGTCCCCAGCATCCACTACGGACTACGAGAAATAGATTTAGCGGTGAGTAAAATCTTATTTTTTCCATGATATAGTTTAAGTCTGTTATATTCTAGTGTTTGCTATGTTTACATACAGTTATGTGTTTGGCTTATCACATTGGAGAGTGAGTGTCTAGTCTTTATACTGTTCTTCTAAATATATGTTGACTGTTGTTTAGTGGCACCTTTTAGAGCACATTATTTTTGTATCATCAAACAGATTGCCATGACAATATAAAAAAGGTGTATAATTAAAAACAACACTTTATAAGTTACTAAACATGGTATGAATGAATGACCAATATTCTGCTGTAAACAGTACATAGTATAACATTTTCATAAATAATATCAGATAACATGAAAATGATAATAGCATAGCTTAGTAACAGATTTTAATACTTAAGTTCATTTTCTGGGGGTTGGTATTTGCTCCAACCATATATGAATTCCATTGTTCTGTTTGGCCTAATCAGTGTCAAGGGACAGCCATGGGAAGTGTGCTGGCTCCCACATATGTCTGGCTAGATGTGCAGCGTAAAACACTGATAATCTCTGTGTGAGCCAGATCAAAAAGTGTGAATATTTGAAAGTCATACTAATAATATGCGTCAAGGAAAGAGGTTAGACTTTGAGAATGTTTTGAGATAACTGGATAATAACAATCCAAAGTAATTATGTTTTTGTCAAAAGCTGTTATAACACACATTAATAGAAAACTACAGCCAAATAACTGTCCCCTGCATGGAGATATCGATCTTCCAAAACACAAGAAAATGGTTACAGCCAATTATAGAGCTTAAAAATAAATAATATACATGAGAATTATACATGAGAATAGAAGGAAGAGATTATTATTATTTTTTATAAGAAATAGAATAAGAATTTATTACATAATGGGAGAAAATCCCATTGCCGATTTGAATTATGACCCAAAGCAATTTTAAACTCTGCTATATTTTACTGTTGCACTCATGTACAGTATGTACTCATCATAACTATTAATTATTGAACATTTTCTGTAAAGGTTTGTTGTATACGTGTTTGTTTGACACATTTGTGCCCTAAAGCAAGCAAGAAAAGATGCAAGCATTTACATGCAAGTGTTCTGCCAAACACATCTCAAGTAGTATATGCAATTTCACACCATATAGCAGCCACACTATTGAATTAAGAGGATCAGTGTGATATCCCGGCTGTTGGGATCCCGGCGGCGCTCTACATGCTTCGGGCCGAGTGGCGGCCTCCGGTTCGCCCCAGGGTTATATTCCCTCTCAGGTTGTGGAATGGTCCAATACCCAAAGTGGGGATTCCAGCCGGTATTTCACCAGGTGTCGGGATTCTGGCGTTGGCATCCTGACAGCCGGGATCCTGACAGCACGATAAATTGACTGCCTCCCGAATTAAGTACTATCAGCAGTAGGTGTCAATCCACAAGTAGTTAGCTAGTGCTTTTGCTGATGATGATGATCATCATCATCGCTTCTCGTTTCAGCCCTTCAACGCCTGTAAGAGAGTCACCTGACAGGTGTACAGTATATGCATGTACTACTTAACTAGCGAGTAATAATCTCCTTCCATACTTGGCCTACACTTGCTTGCCCCCTTTCTTCCCCTATTCTGCCTTTTCAAACATGAGGAATTGCAAGTGTAATATATAGCAAAGTGGAATGTAAGCTTTCATGAATGTTAACTTTCTTCTTTTCATTACTCCCTTTGATGGCACCAAATCCTACGGTTTTCTGCTGCCCTGATACTTATTTAAGTGCTGTTTACTGACCCAACTACAGTATGTTTATATACCCTGTACTTGTCCTATATTGTATTGAACTGTAAGTCACTGTCTTCATGTTTTGCTTATTTGTTTACTCTGTACATGGGCACTGCGGAACCTATGTGGCACCATATAAAGAATAATAATGATGATAATAATAATAATAATATGGATGTACAGCATGTACACTAATTTTTGTTGCGTATGTGCAGTGTGGGAATGCGGATTTTACACAAGAAGAGGTATATCCAACTCTGGAATGATGGAAGAAGTCACACCCTAATGTAACAAAATCTTGAACTTGCTTGGTCTTTGTGATCTGGACTCTATAATTTCCAAGACATCTTTCTAATAGTCATTTAACATCCCATTTTATGGTCCATCCTCTTCCCCGATCTCTGATTTGTTATAGCCTTGAGAAGTGTGGCTGCTTTTCAGGTGTCCTCAATGTGTTGCTTTATGGTGTGCAAAGAGATTATTAATCCTTTTGAAACAAACATTAATGGGGAATACTTGGCAGCTTTTGGACATGAGGTTCTGCTGCTTGTAGAGCTGCCCCACAATGAAAGATCAACAGTGAATGTCTGTGTATACAGAGAGCACATTCACCAGAGATTAATTATCCCTATTCATTGGTACTTTCAAATGCACAATTGAAGTTACCTTGGTGTGACTCACCAAGGATACTGTACCTGATATGTGCCAGTGTGTACAAGGGTTTACAGTGATCACTGCTTTTTCCCGACTCCTCACTATTCTGAGTCTACATCTCCCGCTGTGGCCTACATAGCCTCATGGTTTAAAGAACAACCATTTTAATAAAAAGGCAGAGACATTTGTCCTAGGCCAGAATAACCGGAGGCCAGCTACTAGGTTATCTTGTAATGTATTCTGCACAGGAGAGGTCCTATAAAAGAAAAAGGAATATTCTCCTCAACCTTAAATTACCAGACCCTAGATTTCCTTTACCCTTACATGTTCCTATGCCTTATAGCTGCCTAAATCTTACCAGTCAGTCAATAACCCTAACATAATCTAATATTTACCAATTCATAACTCTCACATGCCCTTAACCTTTACCAGTCCTCCTAACCCTCTTCCAGACCATAACCCTTACATTTCACTAGCCCTTAAATGTGCCTAACCCTTACTAGTCAATAACCATAACATATCGCTAACATTTACCACTCTATAACCCTAATATGCCCTTAACCTTACCTTAGATTTCTTGCAGTGGCCCCTAGGCTGCAACCTGTCAATTGGAGGGGGGGCCACCGTTCCAGAAAACAGTGGTGTTTTGGCCATACCGAGGCCAGTGGCTGTGTCCTTGGACGCTGCTTCACTGGCCACATGTACATGAAAACACACTGCCCTGAGTAACTTGAGGGATTCTCAGATGGGCGATGTTCATGCAGAGTGGGCCGATGTTGCATCTTTGGTTGTACCAGCGCATTACAGAAGCCGGCAGGTGGCGTATCATTACACTAGATGCCTCCTCGGCATTAGAATATTTTAGCACAGCCGCAGCTGTTGTCCCAATGCAGTCATCTCTGAATCAGTCCCTTGTCTCTAATATCACCCAGGTGTTCATTGTGCTTTATAAACTAATAACTATCAAAATATGTTATCTATATAGTCACCAGAATTAATGAAAGTTCAGCGTAATGAAAAGGTAAAAAATTTGGGAGTTGCAGTTGAGCAGTCTTCCTGCCGGTGTGTGATGGAGCAGCGCTGTCCTCCTGGAGACTCAGAGAGGATTAGAGTGTCTCTGGCCGGTTTAGCAGGGTGCCATCTTGTCTCAGCCATGTACTAGAAAGTAAATGAAAGAACAAGCAATGTCAGGGAAGGTAAAGAAATGTCATGTAGTGGTTTTGCTCTTCCACTCAGAAAAATAGGATTTTGGTGCTTACCAGGTAAATCCTTTTCTTTGAATCCATAGGGGGCACTGGAGTACTCTTGGGATATGGATGGCTTCCATAGGAACAAGGCACTGAATAGTTAAATTTCGAACTCTCCTCCCCTCCATATCCCAGAGTACCTCAGTGTTCTTTACTGAGCAGAACAGGAGCTATAGCGAGGTTGACAATGGAGAATTACATATAACATAACGGACAACAATAAAGTTGACACATAACGTGACTGACAACTAAACAGTTGGCACTATAACCGCTAGAACTTGAAACTTTGAACCAGTCGGTGAAAATGTGTTACCATAAGATCCTCTAAACTTACGACAAACCAGGTAATACTGCTCTGATTGGGCGTCCAGTGCCCCCTATGGATTCAAAGAAAAGTATTTACCTGGTAAGTACCAAAATCCTATTTTCTTTTTCATCCACTAGGGGTCACTGGAGTACTCTTGGGACGTACAAAAGTTTCCCCCTTGGGCGGGAGAGCTGTTTGGAACCTGTAACACTAGGCGGCCAAAGCTAGATGCTGATGCCGCAAACGTATCAAACTTATAAAAGCGCACAAACGTGTGCACTGATGACCATGTAGCCGCACGGCAAAGCTGCGTCGTAGAAGCCCCATGACCAGCTGCCCACGAAGTTCCCACAGAACGTGTGGAAAGAGCTGTTACTGATGTAGGCGGCTGTAACCTAGCATAAAGGTAAGCCTGACGAATGGTCAGTTTAATCCATCTGGATAAAGTCTGCTTAGAAGCTGGCCAACCCATCTTGGCAGCATCATAGAGAACAAACAACGTATCCGTCTTCCGAACTGTAGACGTTCGGGATACATAAACGCGTAATGCGCGTACCACATGCAAGGTTCCAGAATTTCCTGTCAACACAGGAACTACTATTGGTTGAGTGATGTGAAATGATGACACTACCTTTGGTAAGAAAGTGGAATTCGTCTGAAATTCCGCTCTGTCATCATGAAACACCAAATACGGTGGCTTGCATGACAAGGCACCCAAATCTGAAACACGCCTTGCCGAAGCTAAGGCTTGTAGAAAAATTGTTTTCCAAGTGAGAAACTTTATATCCACTTGTTGTAAGGGTTCAAAATATGAAGACTGTAAGAAATCTAAAACCAGATTCAAGTCCCATGGCGCTGTAGGTGGAATGAATGGAGGCTGTACTCTGAGGACTCCTTGCAGAAAAGTGTGTACCGACGGCAATAGAGCCAATCGTCTTTGAAACTAAAATTGACAACGCAGATATCTGCACCTTTAGTGTAGATAAACGCAGTCCTCCATCTAACCCTGTCTGTAGAAATAACAAAAGACGGGATAACTTGAAAGATGAAGTCGGAAACTTCCGATCTTCACACCAAGCTATATAGACACGCCAAATTCTGTAATAATGAGCTGCCGTAACCGGCTTCCTAGCTCGTAACATGGTTGGTATAACAGATTCTGGAATGCCCTCTCTTCTTAAGAGGGTGGTCTCAATAGCCACCCCGTCAAACGCAGCCGCGCTAAATCGGGGGAAAAGGAACGGACCCTGTTGTTACAGGTCCGTACGTAGTGGGAGCGGCCAATGATCGTCTGCGAGTAGTCCGCGGAGATCCGAGAACCAAGCTCTCCGAGGCCAATGAGGCGCCACTAGTATTACTGTGACGGACCCTCTTTTGATCCGTTTTAGCAACAGAGGGAGCAGCGGAAACGATGGAAACAGATACACGAGGCTGTACGGCCACGCGATGGTGAGAGCATCCACCGCCACTGCCTTTGGATCTCACGTTCTGGACACATACTGGGGCGTTTGGTGATTGTGGCGAGATGCCATCAGGTCCACTTGAGGGTAACCCCACCTCTGGACCAACATGTGAAACACTTCTGGATTTAATGCCCATTCTCCTGGATGAAAATCCCGACGGCTGAGATAATCCGCCTCCCAGTTGTCCACTCCCGGAATGAACACTGCCGACAATATCACTTGATGATGCTCGGCCCAATTGAGGATTCGAGCTACTTCCCACATTGCCATGCGGCTTCTCGTTCCTCCTTGTTTGTTGATGTATGCGACCGCCGTCGCATTGTCTGACTGCACCTGAACAGTCTGAGACCGAAGCATGTACACTGCTTGTCGTAGCACATTGTAAATTGCCCGGAGTTCCAGGACATTTATAGACAGCAATCTTTCGTGATCCGCCCAGAGACCCTGGAGCTGACAATTTTGAACTACAGCTCCCCAACCTCTGAGACTCGCGTCCGTCGTTAGAATAATCCAATTCCAGGCGCCGAACCGTTTTCCTGCGGTTAGATTGTGTACTTTGAGCCACCAGAGTAGAGACACTCTGGCCCGTGGCGACAACCTCACCCTGTGGTGAATCTGCAGATGCGAGCCCGACCATTGTGCGAGCACATCCAGTTGAAAAGGATGTGAGTGAAATCTCCCGAACTGAAGCGTTTCGAAAGCCGCCACCATTGTGCCTAAGAGGCGAATGCACAAATGTACCGAGACTGTGCGTGGCTTGAGCACTAAATGTACCAGATGACGAATGACCTGTACTTTCTGTTCTGGTAGGTAAATTCTTTGATTTACCGTATCGAGAATCATACCTAGGAATTGAAGTCGTTGAGACGGAATCAGATGTGATTTCTTGAAGTTGACAATCCAACCGTGCTGAACCAGTACATTGTACGTTAGCAACGCATGTTGGAGGAGCATCTGGTGAGATGAAGCCTTGATGAGCAAATCGTCCAAGTACGGAACTATTATCACTCCCAGGGATCTGAGATGAGCTATCATCACAGACATCACCTTGGTGAATACCCGGGCGCTGACGAGAGGCCAAACGGTAGAGCCTGAAACTGATAATGGTTCTGCCGTATTGCAAACCGCAAGAACCTCTGATGAGGTGGCCAAATCGGAATGTGTAAATACGCATCCTTGAGATCCAGTGCAATCATGAATTCCTGTGGCTCTAAACCTGCAATTACTGACTGCAGAGATTCCATCTTGAATCTGTAGTAAGTGACGTACTGATTGAGACCCTTTAAGTTCAATATTGGCCTGACCGAGCCATCCGGCTTTGGTACCACAAACAGACTGGAATAATAACCCTGACCTTGTTGGTGTACAGGGACCGGAATCAAAACTGCTGCATCCAGCAGAGACTGAATGGCAATTTGCAGAACCGCCCACTTGTCGTCCGACACAGGCAGTCCTGTCTTGAAAAACCGCAGTGGCGGGAGACATTCAAACTCTATTTTGTAACCTTTTAACACTAAATTGCGGATCCACCCATCTGTGGACGTCTGGAGCCACGCCAACTGGAACGTCTGAAGGTGTGCTCCCACAATTGGAGATCCGAGATGGGCTGGGAGCCCGTCATGCCACTGGCTTGTCAGTGACCTTAGCGTCCTGACGACTGGTGTTGGTTTGTTGGAAACCACGTCCTCGACCTCGTCTACCAGGCATGGCTGTTCCTCTGCCACGCCCGCGAAAGGACTGAGGTCTAAAGGATTTGAACGCAGGTCCAGAGTATCTCCGTCTAGGTACTGTTGGAGGCAATGGTAAGAAAACAGACTTTCCTCCCGTGGCCTCAGAAATCCATTTGTCCAATTCAGGACAAAACAACTTCTCGCCACCGTAAGGTAACGCCTCTATAACTTTTTTGACCTCCGCCTCCGCTTGCCAAGACCGCAGCCAGAGTGCTCGTCGTGCTGTAACTAGCGAGGATGAAAGGCGAGAAGTGAGCTGACAGACGTCAGTAGAAGCTGTACATAAATAATCAGCAGCTTCCCAGATTTGATCAGCGAGAAGTATAAGGTGATCGTCACTTAAGGCAGACATGAGTTTTGTTATCCATACCATTAACGCCTTAGTTACCCAAATGCCAACCAACCCAGGTCTAAGCAACACTCCTGCTGCTGTATACATGGACTTTAGCATAGCTTCTATTTTACGGTCCGAAGGGTCTTTAAGCGTAGTTGCAGTTGGTACTGGTATGGTTAATTTCTTTGTAAGTTTAGACACAGATGAATCCACCAATGGCGGATTCTCCGATGTAGCTGTCACAGACTCTGGAAATGGGTAACTAGACTTAAATCTGCGAGGTATAGAAAACCGTTTATCCGGATTCTTTCGTGTTTCTAGTAACATCTTATTAAGAGATTCCGAAACAGGAAAACACATTGGAGTTCTCTGTCGTTTAGTAAAGACGACCTCATCATTTGTCAGAGGCTCCTCAGTTTCTGTAAACTTCAGAGACTGACGTACCGCTCTGATGAGATTATCAATGCCTGGGCTGTCAAAATCGTCACTATCTGACTGCTGGTCTACTTCGCCCTCCTCACCGTCATCTTGCGCAAAGAGGTATGGCATAGAATCGTCAGAATGCAACATAGCAGAAACTGGTAAATCATAAGACAAATGAAATTTCTCCCTTTTACCCAAATTGGACTTGGACTTTTGGCAAGGCTGAGACCCCTCCGGTAGTTCTAGCGGTCTCACCCTAGACTCAGATCTTGCCACTTCCCGCTCTTATCGAGCGGCGGCCAATTCTGATTGCAATCCAGCCATAACCTGTGTTAGCATAGCCCATGGAGGGTCCGGGGATGAAACCGGCTTTGTAACCGGAGTCAAACTTGTATTCATAGCTGAATCCACAAAACATACTGTACATGTGGTAGATCCATCCGGTAATACATTCTTACAGACATGGCAGTGAAACTGCTTTTTTGTTATGCTGGTGCCTTACTCATTATGCAGACAGACAACACAAAATACAAAGACAGACAACTTGCACGACTCAGTAAAATTGTACTAAGGTGTCTCTCTATATATATTAGAGATGAGCGCCTGAAATTTTTCGGGTTTTGTGTTTTGGTTTTGGGTTCGGTTCCGCGGCCGTGTTTTGGGTTCGAACGCATTTTGGCAAAACCTCACCGAATTTTTTTTGTCGGATTCGGGTGTGTTTTGGATTCGGGTGTTTTTTTCAAAAAACACTAAAAAACAGCTTAAATCATAGAATTTGGGGGTCATTTTGATCCCAAAGTATTATTAACCTCAAAAACCATAATTTACACTCATTTTCAGTCTATTCTGAATACCTCACACCTCACAATATTATTTTTAGTCCTAAAATTTGCACCGAGGTCGCTGTGTGAGTAAGATAAGCGACCCTAGTGGCCGACACAAACACCGGGCCCATCTAGGAGTGGCACTGCAGTGTCACGCAGGATGGCCCTTCCAAAAAACCCTCCCCAAACAGCACATGACGCAAAGAAAAAAAGAGGCGCAATGAGGTAGCTGTGTGAGTAAGATTAGCGACCCTAGTGGCCGACACAAACACCGGGCCCATCTAGGAGTGGCACTGCAGTGTCACGCAGGATGTCCCTTCCAAAAAACCCTCCCCAAACAGCACATGACGCAAAGAAAAAAAGAGGCGCAATGAGGTAGCTGACTGTGTGAGTAAGATTAGCGACCCTAGTGGCCGACACAAACACCGGGCCCATTTAGGAGTGGCACTGCAGTGTCACGCAGGATGTCCCTTCCAAAAAACCCTCCCCAATCAGCACATGATGCAAAGAAAAAGAAAAGAAAAAAGAGGTGCAAGATGGAATTGTCCTTGGGCCCTCCCACCCACCCTTATGTTGTATAAACAGGACATGCACACTTTAACCAACCCATCATTTCAGTGACAGGGTCTGCCACACGACTGTGACTGATATGACGGGTTGGTTTGGACCCCCCCCCAAAAAAGAAGCAATTAATCTCTCCTTGCACAAACTGGCTCTACAGAGGCAAGATGTCCACCTCATCTTCACCCTCCGATATATCACCGTGTACATCCCCCTCCTCACAGATTATCAATTCGTCCCCACTGGAATCCACCATCTCAGCTCCCTATGTACTTTGTGGAGGCAATTGCTGCTGGTCAATGTCTCCGCGGAGGAATTGATTATAATTCATTTTAATGAACATCATCTTCTCCACATTTTCTGGATGTAACCTCGTACGCCGATTGCTGACAAGGTGAGCGGCGGCACTAAACACTCTTTCGGAGTACACACTTGTGGGAGGGCAACGTAGGTAGAATAAAGCCAGTTTGTGCAAGGGCCTCCAAATTGCCTCTTTTTCCTGCCAGTATAAGTACGGACTGTGTGACGTGCCTACTTGGATGCGGTCACTCATATAATCCTCCACCATTCTATCAATGTTGAGAGAATCATATGCAGTGACAGTAGACGACATGTCCGTAATCGTTGTCAGGTCCTTCAGTCCGGACCAGATGTCAGCATCAGCAGTCGCTCCAGACTGCCCTGCATCACCGCCAGCGGGTGGGCTCGGAATTCTGAGCCTTTTCCTCGCACCCCCAGTTGCGGGAGAATGTGAAGGAGGAGATGTTGACAGGTCGCGTTCCGCTTGACTTGACAATTTTGTCACCAGCAGGTCTTTCAACCCCAGCAGACTTGTGTCTGCCGGAGAGATCCAAGGTAGGCTTTAAATCTAGGATCGAGCACGGTGGCCAAAATGTAGTGCTTTGATTTCAACAGATTGACCACCCGTGAATCCTTGTTAAGCGAATTAAGGGCTCCATCCACAAGTCCCACATGCCTAGCGGAATCGCTCCGTGTTAGCTCCTCCTTCAATGTCTCCAGCTTCTTCTGCAAAAGCCTGATGAGGGGAATGACCTGACTCAGGCTGGCAGTGTCTGAACTGACTTCACGTGTGGCAAGTTCAAAGGGCATCAGAACCTTGCACAACGTTGAAATCATTCTCCACTGCGCTTGAGACAGGTGCATTCCACCTACTATATCGTGCTCAATTGTATAGGCTTGAATGGCCTTTTGCTGCTCCTCCAACCTCTGAAGCATATAGAGGGTTGAATTCCACCTCGTTACCACTTCTTGCTTCAGATGATGGCAGGGCAGGTTCAGTAGTTTTTGGTGGTGCTCCAGTCTTCTGTACGTGGTGCCTGTACGCCGAAAGTGTCCCGCAATTCTTCTGGCCACCGACAGCATCTCTTGCACGCCCCTGTCGTTTTTTAAAAAATTCTGCACCACCAAATTCAAGGTATGTGCAAAACATGGGACGTGCTGGAATTTGCCCATATTTAATGCACACACAATATTGCTGGCGTTGTCCGATGCCACAAATCCACAGGAGAGTCCAATTGGGGTAAGCCATTCCGCGATGATCTTCCTCAGTTGCCGTAAGAGGTTTTCAGCTGTGTGCGTATTCTGGAAACCGGTGATACAAAGCGTAGCCTGCCTAGGAAAGAGTTGGCGTTTGCGAGATGCTGCTACTGGTGCCGCCGCTGCTGTTCTTGCGGCGGGAGTCCATACATCTACCCAGTGGGCTGTCACAGTCATATAGTCCTGACCCTGCCCTGCTCCACTTGTCCACATGTCCGTGGTTAAGTGGACATTGGGTACAGCTGCATTTTTTAGGACACTGGTGACTCTTTTTCTGAGGTCTGTGTACATTTTCGGTATCGCCTGCCTAGAGAAATGGAACCTAGATGGTATTTGGTACCGGGGACACAGTACCTCCAACAAGTCTCTAGTTGGCTCTGCAGTAATGATGGATACCGGAACCACGTTTCTCACCACCCAGGATGCCAAGGCCTCAGTTATCCGCTTTGCAGTAGGATGACTGCTGTGATATTTCATCTTCCTCGCAAAGGACTGTTGAACAGTCAATTGCTTACTGGAAGTAGTACAAGTGGGCTTACGACTTCCCCTCTGGGATGACCATCGACTCCCAGCGGCAACAACAGCAGCGCCAGCAGCAGTAGGCGTTACACGCAAGGATGCATCGGAGGAATCCCAGGCAGGAGAGGACTCGTCAGAATTGCCAGTGACATGGCCTGCAGGACTATTGGCATTCCTGGGGAAGGAGGAAATTGACACTGAGGGAGTTGGTGGGGTGGTTTGCGTGAGCTTGGTTACAAGAGGAAGGGATTTACTGGTCAGTGGACTGCTTCCGCTGTCACCCAAAGTTTTTGAACTTGTCACTGACTTATTATGAATGCGCTGCAGGTGACGTATAAGGGAGGATGTTCCGAGGTGGTTAACGTCCTTACCCCTACTTATTACAGCTTGACAAAGGGAACACACGGCTTGACACCTGTTGTCCGCATTTCTGGTGAAATACCTCCACACCGAAGAGCTGATTTTTTTGGTATTTTCACCTGGCATGTCAATGGCCATATTCCTCCCACGGACAACAGGTGTCTCCCCGGGTGCCTGACTTAAACAAACCACCTCACCATCAGAATCCTCCTGGTCAATTTCCTCCCCAGCGCCAGCAACACCCATATCCTCCTCATCCTGGTGTACTTCAACACTGACATCTTCAATCTGACTATCAGGAACTGGACTGCGGGTGCTCCTTCCAGCACTTGCAGGGGGCGTGCAAATGGTGGAAGGCGCATGCTCTTCACGTCCAGTGTTGGGAAGGTCAGGCATCGCAACCGACACAATTGGACTCTCCTTGTGGATTTGGGATTTCGAAGAATGCACAGTTCTTTGCTGTGCTGCTTTTGCCAGCTTGAGTCTTTTCATTTTTCTAGCGAGAGGCTGAGTGCTTCCATCCTCATGTGAAGCTGAACCACTAGCCATGAACATAGGCCAGGGCCTCAGCCGTTCCTTGCCACTCCGTGTGGTAAATGGCATATTGGCAAGTTTACGCTTCTCCTCCGACAATTTTATTTTAGGTTTTGGAGTCCTTTTTTTTCTGATATTTGGTGTTTTGGATTTGACATGCTCTGTACTATGACATTGGGCATCGGCCTTGGCAGACGACGTTGCTGGCATTTCATCGTCTCGGCCATGACTAGTGGCAGCAGCTTCAGCACGAGGTGGAAGTGGATCTTGATCTTTCCCTAATTTTGGAACCTCAACATTTTTGTTCTCCATATTTTAATAGGCACAACTAAAAGGCACCTCAGGTAAACAATGGAGATGGATACTAGTATACAATTATGGACTGCCTGCCGAGTGCAGACACAGAGGTAGCCACAGCCGTGAACTACCGCACTGTACTGTGTCTGCTGCTAATATATAGACTGGTTGATAAAGAGATAGTATACTCGTAACTAGTATGTATGTATAAAGAAAGAAAAAAAAACCACGGTTAGGTGGTATATACAATTATGGACGGGCTGCCGAGTGCCGACACAGAGGTAGCCACAGCCGTGAACTACCGCACTGTACTGTGTCTGCTGCTAATATATAGACTGGTTGATAAAGAGATAGTATACTCGTAACTAGTATGTATGTATAAAGAAAATAAAAAAAACCACGGTTAGGTGGTATATACAATTATGGACGGGCTGCCGAGTGCCGACACAGAGGTAGCCACAGCCGTGAACTACCGCACTGTACTGTGTCTGCTGCTAATATATAGACTGGTTGATAAAGAGATAGTATACTCGTAACTAGTATGTATGTATAAAGAAAGAAAAAAAAACCACGGTTAGGTGGTATATACAATTATGGACGGGCTGCCGAGTGCCGACACAGAGGTAGCCACAGCCGTGAACTACCGCACTGTACTGTGTCTGCTGCTAATATATAGACTGGTTGATAAAGAGATAGTATACTCGTAACTAGTATGTATGTATAAAGAAAGAAAAAAAAACCACGGTTAGGTGGTATATACAATTATGGACGGGCTGCCGAGTGCCGACACAGAGGTAGCCACAGCCGTGAACTACCGCACTGTACTGTGTCTGCTGCTAATATAGACTGGTTGATAAAGAGATAGTATACTCGTAACTAGTATGTATGTATAAAGAAAGAAAAAAAAACCACGGTTAGGTGGTATATACAATTATGGACGGGCTGCCGAGTGCCGACACAGAGGTAGCCACAGCCGTGAACTACCGCACTGTACTGTGTCTGCTGCTAATATAGACTGGTTGATAAAGAGATAGTATACTCGTAACTAGTATGTATGTATAAAGAAAGAAAAAAAAACCACGGTTAGGTGGTATATACAATTATGGACGGGCTGCCGAGTGCCGACACAGAGGTAGCCACAGCCGTGAACTACCGCACTGTACTGTGTCTGCTGCTAATATATAGACTGGTTGATAAAGAGATAGTATACTCGTAACTAGTATGTATGTATAAAGAAAGAAAAAAAAACCACGGTTAGGTGGTATATACAATTATGGACGGGCTGCCGAGTGCCGACACAGAGGTAGCCACAGCCGTGAACTACCGCACTGTACTGTGTCTGCTGCTAATATATAGACTGGTTGATAAAGAGATAGTATACTCGTAACTAGTATGTATGTATAAAGAAAGAAAAAAAAACCACGGTTAGGTGGTATATACAATTATGGACGGGCTGCCGAGTGCCGACACAGAGGTAGCCACAGCCGTGAACTACCGCACTGTACTGTGTCTGCTGCTAATATATAGACTGGTTGATAAAGAGATAGTATACTCGTAACTAGTATGTATGTATAAAGAAAGAAAAAAAAAACCACGGTTAGGTGGTATATACAATTATGGACGGGCTGCCGAGTGCCGACACAGAGGTAGCCACAGCCGTGAACTACCGCACTGTACTGTGTCTGCTGCTAATATATAGACTGGTTGATAAAGAGATAGTATACTCGTAACTAGTATGTATGTATAAAGAAAGAAAAAAAAACCACGGTTAGGTGGTATATACATTTATGGACGGGCTGCCGAGTGCCGACACAGAGGTAGCCACAGCCGTGAACTACCGCACTGTACTGTGTCTGCTGCTAATATAGACTGGTTGATAAAGAGATAGTATACTCGTAACTAGTATGTATGTATAAAGAAAGAAAAAAAAACCACGGTTAGGTGGTATATACAATTATGGACGGGCTGCCGAGTGCCGACACAGAGGTAGCCACAGCCGTGAACTACCGCACTGTACTGTGTCTGCTGCTAATATAGACTGGTTGATAAAGAGATAGTATACTCGTAACTAGTATGACTATAAAGAAAGAAAAAAAAACCACGGTTAGGTGGTATATACAATTATGGACGGGCTGCCGAGTGCCGACACAGAGGTAGCCACAGCCGTGAACTACCGCACTGTACTGTGTCTGCTGCTAATATAGACTGGTTGATAAAGAGATAGTATACTACTAATATTATATATACTGGTGGTCAGGTCACTGGTCACTAGTCACACTGGCAGTGGCACTCCTGCAGCAAAAGTGTGCACTGTTTAATTTTAATATAATATTATGTACTCCTGGCTCCTGCTATAACCTATAACTGGCACTGCAGTGCTCCCCAGTCTCCCCCACAATTATAAGCTGTGTGAGCTGAGCACAGTCAGATATATATATACATTGATGCAGCACACTGGGCTGAGCAGTGCACACAGATATGGTATGTGACTGAGTCACTGTGTGTATCGTTTTTTTCAGGCAGAGAACGGATATATTAAATAAAACAAACAACTGCACTGTCTGGTGGTCACTGTGGTCGTCAGTCACTAAACTCTGCACTCTCTTCTACAGTATCACAGCCTCAGGTCAATCTCTCTCTCTCTCTCTCAACCCTAATCTAAATGGAGAGGACGCCAGCCACGTCCTCTCCCTATCAATCTCAATGCACGTGTGAAAATGGCGGCGACGCGCGGCTCCTTATATAGAATCCGAGTCTCGCGATAGAATCCGAGCCTCGCGAGAATCCGACAGCGTCATGATGACGTTCGGGCGCGCTCGGGTTAACCGAGCAAGGCGGGAAGATCCGAGTCGCTCGGACCCGTGAAAAAAAACATGAAGTTCGGGCGGGTTCGGATTCAGAGAAACCGAACCCGCTCATCTCTAATATATATATATATATATATATATATATATATATAATCTGGCCAAGTGCAGTGCACGCCAGTCTATATGAAATCTGATCCCAAATTCCCACTAACACCCCTGCGCCTTCTGTGGAGTAGAGATGTAGTACAGGAATGTCTGGAATCACAACAGGAAGAAACAGGAAGCATGGTTAAAATGGCCCCCCCATGCTTACAGTATAAAACAAAGTGCAGATTATAACTTCCCAAACAGATATAATCAGTGAATATCCTGTTAAAAAAGGCTTAATAGCCTCTCTATCTAATAACCCATGCAGCGTTCTGCTGCTGCTATGGGCACACTCTCCCCCCTTGTGTGTGTGCTCCCCCCCCCCCCCCCCGTACTCCGTGTACCGCTATCTATTACACGGAGCCGGGGATTACCTGCGGGGAGCTGAGGTAGAGGAAGCCGGGGAGCTGAGGTAGAGGGAGCCGGGGAGCGGTAGCGGGAGCCGGGGAGCGCACTGCATAGAGCCGTGGAGCGGCGGCTATGCATGGTGAATGCGGCCGGCGCGGCTCTGTGAGCGGCGGGAGGCAGCACAGCGGCGGTGACCAGGTAGCGGCGGCGGGCCATCACATAGCGGCGGTGTTCCTGGAAGCGGCAACGGGCAGCTACAAACAACAGTGTCCCCACACAGCGGGGCGGCAGCGTGAGCTGACCGCCCCATCCCCAACATACCTGGACGCCTTGTAGTGAGGGCTATGACGGGGCTTCTTCTGCAAGCTCCGTCCAGCTTCTCCTGCAGGTAGTCCTGCACGTGGCTGTGAGGGAGCTCTTTTTAGAGAGGCCCGACATGCCAGTAGCTGCTTGTAAGCAGCTTCCACTATCCCGGACCCACGCCTATTGGAAGGGGGGAAGGGATGTGAAAAATGTTGTAAAAATAAAAATATTCAAAAAGTAGTGTGGATAACTCCACACAAGCCTTGTTGCTACTATGAGCACAGAAAAAACACTGAGGTACTCTGGGATATGGAGGGGAGGAGAGTTCTAAATGTAACTATTCAGTGCCTTGTTCCTATGGAAGCCATCCATATCCCAAGAGTACTCCAGTGACCCCTAGTGGATGAAAAAGAAACAGGTATTACTCCACTCACTCAGCAAAAGACTAATGGCAGTGTGCATATTTGCATTCAGTCCTACATGTCTGGTAAAACCTCACATCTGCTTAAAGAATATTATTAAGACAACTGTGTTATTCCAGTTACTTTATTTCCAGTTTGTGTGCCTTAAATAAAGCCAATAAATCCATGCATGCAGAGAGTCTATTGAGTAGCAATGGCACACAGTACTTAGGGCTGGTGCTACCCTATGGACAGGGCCGTAACTAGGTGTGTGCGGAGTGTGCTCTGCACACTGCAGGGTAGGGGGCGCTGTTGGCAGCACTTGTCAATTATGAATTATCTAATTACTTTTACTTGCAGCTTCCCCCCTTTTTGAAGCCCAGCATCTCCTGACAGCCCTGTCTCTTACCCTGACCTCTTCTGTCGCTAATACCTATACAGCATTTATGGACTTGACTTGATGGCTCTTTGTTGTTCAGTCGCACTTTATTACATTTTGGGATGCTGATGTACCCAGGATTCTAACCGTTGCCTTTGACATTGCAGTCAGACACTCTATTCATTGAGCTATCTGTCATTGCATAGAAAGCTAGAGAATTCCAAGCTGGAGAGTTTTAACTATTTGAAGCTTGCCTTGTACTTTATGAAGGGGTGATCAGCGTTACAGCTGGGCAGATCTATGTAGTGTGTGGCTGCAAGTGATTAGATGTGTAGTTGCACACTTCATGGATCTGCTCGATTGTGGTGCTGGTTATTTTTTTACAGGGTATAGGTAGCTTTTAAAAATCTCAATTTTACGCAGGATCAAGTGGTACGGTGGGTGGAGTGTTTGGCTGGGATACAGCAGGTTGTGGGTTTGAGTCCTTGGTGCGGCAGTATATTGAAATGTGTTATTTAATGACGAGTATTGTGGCTGAATGGCAGCAAGCTCTCTGACTGAGTGCATGAATGTGGTATAGAGAGGATGTGTCCAAATCCATTTTCTTGCATTGTACTATAAATGTGTGTGCATATGTCATGCCCATTCCCTGCAAAGCATACCCCATACGTTCCTATTGGAAAAATGGGGGGGGGGGGGGGGCGGACCAAAAAGTTTAGTTATGGCTCTGCTTATGGAGTGAGAGTGAAATCACCCCCCATCATTCATTTTTCATGGTACATGCTTAGGCAGCTCCAGCAAACACACCCTCTTCTATTGTTTATTACTGGGAAATATAGGTTGGTGAAAATCATATGACAAGAATGACTAACATGAACATGAAATAACAGCAAGTGGGTGGGATTGCAACGCCCCACCAAACTCTGTAAGTACTGAATAGCAGGGTGTGGTAATGCACTTCACCTCATCATGTCCCCACCCCTCTGTATGTTCCTCATGGCAGGTCCCAGCTCACCTTGCAGTCCCTCTCTCAGGAGCAAGATGGGATGTCAGAGCAAAATCTCCTGGATGTTTTCCACCTTATGGTTAGGTTTACCATACTATCCCTTTAAACTGGACACTTTCACCTGGTTTTAAGCAGCCACAGAACCTGTGTAATTCATGAGTGTCCCGGTTTAAAGGGATAGTAGATTCACAGTTACAGAATATCTTTACTCAGAGAGTAATATAGAGAGACGGAAATCAGGCTTGAGACAGAATAAGATGGAGGGGGAATGTAATAGGGTGTGAGCATGGCTGCAACTGGGGTGGCCCTAAGGGGGCATGTGCCCCAGGTGCAGAATCTGAGATGGTGCAGAGATGGGTACTCTACCTCCCCTCCTTCCTCTTAGCCCTAAGGGGATACCTTCTGTCGGGTCAGAGAACCCTCACACTGCAGGCACCCGCTCCCCAGCACCACCAATGAAACTCTCCCTCCTCGGCAACTAGAACACTAATGAATGGGGCAGGGGTGGTGACCAAGCACTCTCCAGCTGCCCCCTTTCATTTCCCAAGCGCTGGTCCATGGCCGCTCACACACTTTTGTGCCTGTGTAAGCGATGTCTACCCCCAGGGCTGTTCCCCAGCACCTCCCCCTTCCTGCACACAGCTCCACCAGAGGAGGACAGTGCCTTAAGCGGCTACCTACTGCCGGGTACCAGAATACTCACTGCAGGTGCCTGCTCCCCAGTACCACCAATGTGGAATCCTGGGAAACCAACCCTCCTGGCAACTATAACACTTATGAATGGGGCGGGGGTGGCTGTTCACACACTCATGTCCATGTGTACACTATGTCTGCCCCAGGCCCTGTTCCTCAGGGTTTCTCCCTTCCTGCACGGAAGCTCCACCAGAGGAGAACAGGGCGAGAGAAAGCAGCAGCAGCCGATAATTACTCAGAGCACTGAGGTGAGGTCTCTATACGCCAGGACAGCTGCTGCCTCCCAAAGTGTGGTCCTGGTCCAACTTGCATCTAGGGCTTTGTAGTCCTACAGCAGTTGGCCAGTTGGAGTCCTCTCCCCAGTGTGTGTGATACCGTGATTGCATGGCTTATATCAGGTATATAACACCAGCAAGTCCTAAGGACTCCTCTCTGCAGCCAGGATAACCCACATTGTGTGTCCCTCTCCCCAGAAAGTTGGTACTAGGTCCTGACTGGCATACTGGGCTTTGTAGTTCTACAGCAGTTGGCCAGAGTCCCCCACAATACTGTATCTGAGGTGCATGTTAGTTTTCTTGTCTTTCTTCCTATATTTTTTTCTAGGGAATGTGTTCTGGATGCACCCTGACGGTGCCGGTTGTCACTTTGCCAACTATTTATTACTGTGTTTTTAACATGGTTCCAAAGTGTGTGTATGTGTGCATGGGGGGCACCAAATTACTGCCTTGCCCGGGTGCCAAAAATCCTAGTGAGAGAATCAGAAAGTGAGAGATTTTGTGAGATTTCTTCTGGGTTTTTTTTAAAAGTGGCAATCATTAGCATGGCAAAACTAGATTGATTTTGCCACATAAATGATTACGAATTTAAAAAAAAGTGGAGAATTCTCCCAAAATCTGTTTGCAGCAGCTTTGCAATTAATGTCCTTAGGAATGCAAATGCAGGAGGAGATGTATACCACCTCATCCCTGCATTTGCTTTCTCAGCCTTGCCATCGCAATGTGCCTTCCGAGGCCAAGGTAACTGCGTCTTCCGACGCAGTCCTTGGCCTTGCCACTCCTGGAAAACAGGGGCGACACCCGTTTTCCCCAACGCCGGCCGCCCCTCCCCACGGACGCCTCTGCCTGTCAATCAGACAGATTAATTTGCATATCTGAGCTGCAATCGCGGGACTCAAAAATTTGGGAAATGTAGTAAGGATCCCTAATTCACTAAGGATTGCAAATGCAAAGCTGCAGTCCTCAGCAATGCAAATGCAGGAGGAGGTGCACACTACCTCCTCCCTGCATTTGCGAAGTTTGCAATGTTCATCTGCGAACGCAGGCTGTTAGCTTCAACTTCTCAGCCTTACCGTCACAGTGCGACTTCCGAGGCCAAGGTAACTGCATCTAGTGATGCAGTCCTTGGCCTCGCCACTCACGGAGAACAGGGTGAGACGCCCCCGTATTCCCTAATCCGGCCGCCCACATCCATCCCTGAGAATGCCTCTGTCTGCCAATCAGTTGGAGGCGTTTGCATGTCTGCGCCGTGATCACAGGACCCGTTCTGCGCAGGACTCAAACATCAGAGACATGCAGTAAAGATCGCATCAATGATCCTTACTGAATTAGCCCCTGAATCCCATAATCTGTAACAATGCAACAGAATCTGTTAAATAATGAACATGTGAATTCCATGCAAAGAAAATGAATGGTGTACACCAAGAGGTGGTACATGAAGGGAGAAAACCAATTACATATATATCACTAAATATCATCCCTGTACAAGAGCCATGTCAGAATAAAGAAACATGGTTAATTATCCATAGACTATATCTGCTATTAATCCATTTAACTACTTGTTCACCTTTCAGTGTAATTAACCTAAAATTGTACAAATAGCTTTCAGATGTAACAGATGCATTTCACTGCATGTGGTTTATATATTTTTTGTAGCCCTGGTTTATGGGGACAAGCTGTGGGATGTTCCAGTCCCTTCTGAGAAGTTCCTTGGTTCTGGAAAAATGAATTGGGAGCCTCAATGTCAATACCAACTGCGCCACCTGCAGGATGGAGCACGTATTTCTGCAATTTTGCCGCCCAACATAGAAGGTCATTGGATTTCAACAGGGTAAGAGAACTGCATAAAGCCTATGGAGGTAATTTACAAAACGTACAAATGTGGCCCCTGCAGTAATTTTCCGTTTTTCCGCACGAGACTATATGAAAGCTTGGCATATGCCTACATTCCTGTTTTTGGAAATTACCTTAGAAAATGGAGATGAGCCTATTTTTATGGTATTGAAATTATTGTTCGAAATGCAGATGATGAGTAAAATTGCCAAAGTCCAGCCTACTACTACTTTAGGATCCTCTTTTACTTCCGCAGTACCTCCTAACAGCTGCATTTTGTTCACCAGTCCCTTCCCCCTCACAAAATTCCAGGGTCTGCTTCGTGCAGCCATTTTACCCAGGGTGCCCTTGTTCTTCTCGAAGCTTAGGCAGAAGTATGTAGTGGAATTATAAGTGGAAGTGGAATATTATAAGTGGAATAGTGTGTTGTGGTTAATGATTGATTCAGGATCAACCTAAAAGTTGACAGCATGGTTCAATACATAAACAGGTCTCATTATGAGAAAAACAATGGGGAAGCGCTATTTAATCTGTTAGTAGATTTAATTATATAATATTTTATAACATATCACTATAGTTGATTCCGGCCAGCATCAATACAATAAAAAATAAAAAAACATAAAAAACTTTTATATTTCAATATTACTTAAAATTCACTGTTTAAGATAATGACCTGTACAGCTGCACCAAGAACTGATAAGCAACAAAGTCTCTTTCCTATATTCTTCAGTGATACTTTGTACCACCTAAGCACTCAGCACATTTTCAATTTCCTCCATAAGCCCAATGTAACATACAAGTCATGCGTTTATTAAAATTAGGATTAGTACTTGCACTTAGCAGCTGTTAACTCTGTAATGTAGTTAGTAGTTTCTCAGACTTGCCTCCCAATTAGTATATAAAACGTTCATGCATGGCCATGCAACATGTATTAAGCAGTCCAAAACTCTTTCTAAACGGGTTAATTACCAGAGTATAATTGTAAACTGTTCAGCAGCTTATCACAGACACGGTTTGTATAATAGCCCTCCCGGCTGCCGCTCTTCTCATCAGCCTTATCTGGAGTCCGTGTGTGGTCACTTTTCACCTCCTTAACCCCTTTAAGCAATGGGGTAAAAAGATAGCCAGCCGGCTGATAGGTGAATCTCCACTGTGTCCTGCAATCTGCGGCTTTAACACTAGTAAACACTCAGCATACCTCCCAACATGACCCTCTCCGGGAGGGACAGCATTATGACCAGTACCTGATAACCAAGTGTAATGACACTGTCAAAATAGCTATTACAATGATGGCATGTCTATTCTTCTAGTCTTGTATTTTACTGTATTACATATTTGCTATATTTCCAATCAATGGGAAACCCCCTCTTGAGGTACTCATGAATTTGTCCAGTTTTAGCTTGATAAGTTGAAGTCGCTTTGAGCAAAGAGAAAAATTGTCCAAAAACGCACCAAAGATTATGCACTCCTGGTTTTATATACATTAATGGTGCTTTCAATGATAATGTGTTCACTGCGGGAGGCAATCACGAGACCGCCGGACGGGATCCCAGCGGTCACTGCCAATGCTGGAATCTCGACAAACGGTGAAATGCTGACCCCAGAATACTGGCGCCTCAAGATTTTCTCTCTCTGTGGGAGTCCATGAAACCCATAGAGCAGTGATTTTCAACCTTTTTTTACTCGCGGCACACCGAACAATATTTTAAAATTGCCAAGGCACACCATCAGTTCCCCACAGAAAAAAAACAAAAAAAACACATTGGCCGTCACAGTAAAAAAAAAATCCACACATACATTGGCCTACACAGAAAAAACAATCACATTGCTCCCCACATAAATCATGTTGCTCAATACATAAATCCTATTACTCCCCACATAAGTCAATCACATTTCTCCCCACATAAATCATGTTGCTCCCCACATTAATCATTCACATTGTTCCCCCCATAAATCCATAAATCCTTATTCTCCCCACATAAATCCTATTGTTCCCCGCAGGAGAAATAAAACAACAAATATTAACCCCTACCGGTCAGCTGTCCTCCTCCCTGTCCCTCAGTGGCGGGGGTTGTTCATAGTGGAGTGCTGCGAATACTGAGCAGCGGGCGGTCGGGCACGTGTGGATGTGGGTGGGCAAGGAAAGCTGTGTATGCATGCAGGAATTGGAAGATGTGTATGCAGGCGGGTGGGCTGGCTAGGTGGTGAGACACGGCGGCCGTGACCTATGATATCACACCGCCATGTCTTCAAGGCATAGGTCAAGGCCAGAGCACGACTGATCCTCTAAGAAGAGCCCGGGTCAACAGTTCACTCTGGAGGTGCAGAAAGCTGCTCTGGCTCCGCGGCACACCTTGCAACTGGTTGCGGCACACTGGTGTGCCACGGCACACTGGTTGAAAAAGCCTGCCATAGAGGGAGAATATAACCTCCCATGGCGAACGCAGCGAGCCCTGCAAGGGGCTTTCTAGCGATCACACAGCTGGCAGCATACTGGTGGCCGAAATGCCTCTGTCAGTATCTTGACAGCCGGCATCCCAGCCACCAGTAAATAGTATATATTCCGTTCACTACATAGTGAATGCAGCTTGCGATCACTATGAGCAGTCCCCTGTGAAATGCAGGGCAGTATTAGGGCTATATTCAATAAGAGTCGGAAACTGCCGCCTTGTCGGAAAGACGGCAGTTTCCGACTGGTTAAGGTCGGAAGGGGTTCCGACCTATTCAATAGGAGCACATTTTTTCCGATAAGTCGGGAAACCCGACTTGTCGGAATGCTGTCGGAAAGCAGGTGGATCGGCGGAATACCCGCTGATCCGCCTGCTGCTGTCGGAAACGGGGCCAAATCCGACAGGTTTTGGCCCCCTTTCCAACAAACTCAATCCGACTTGAAAACAAGTCGTATTGAGGTGAGGAGACGGGGAGCGGTGCGGCGGGCTACGGGGATGATCGTACCTGCAGTGCCTCCTCCGCCGCCGCACAGGTCACTCCCACTGCCAGCTCCCACCGCCGCTGGAAGCTCCCCCGCCGGCTGCCGCACACTACCCCCCCACCGGCCGCTGCAAACTGCTCCCCACACCGTTGCTGTCAGCGCACCCGGCAACCGCTGACAGCAGCGGCAGGACAGGACACAGGGAACGGCCAAATCCGACAGTCGGATTTGGCCGCTCTTTGAATAGGGGTTGTCGGGTCCATTCCGACAACTGCATGTCGGAATGCACCCGACTCTTATTGAATATACCCCTTAGTATTAGAGGCTGGGTCTATCAGGCAGCCTGTAAGAGCTGTAAGGCTGGGAGGAGGATGCTGGGCCTGCCTCCAGCTTGCTACCGCACCTGTGCTAGACTAACATAGGGACATTCTTTTGTATTTTAAACTCCTATACCTCCAAACTATATTAAGGTGACTTGTAGATATTGTAACATTTGCCTGCTTTGGTGCTTAAATAAACATTTATTGAAACTGCTAACTTATTTATTCTGGAGTTGGATGTTTCAGCGGACTTATATGAAGTGGGTTTAAAAAGTCAGAATTGGAATTTGCAAAAATGCTTAGTCAATTGTTGCTGCGAATAATAAAGACTGGAGGAAAATGATAAAAGCATTTATTTGTGCAGATGCTGTAACATATGTTTTATTTTAACTCTACCACTTTTAGATGTGAAGTCCGACCTGGACCAGAATTTCTTACCAGATCCTACATGTTCTATCCTAATCGTTTGTTTAAAGCTCTCCAATTTTACTACATGGATCCCCAGTGCCATCAGCCGTCCTATTCTCTGGTGATCAAGGGAAAACTGCGCTTGCGCCAAGCATCATGGATAATGAGGGGAGCTACAGAGGCAGACTATCACTTGCACAAAGTTGGAATTGTGTTTTACAGCCAGGAGGCCATGAGTAACATTAAAGCACAGATGAACAGGACATGTGCTGATTTTGTATCCACTGGCAGGACTTGGGCACCAGGAAGAGTATATGAGCTTCTCAGTGACAAAGCAGATAGAGACTGTACTGCTGCCATTAACTTCACTATGCATGAGTTAAGCCTGGTGAGACTGGAAAAACAATACAACTCTCAGCAGATGGGCGGACTGGTAGAGAAGCTGTTTCTGGGAGACATCCACACAGAGATATCGGAAAGAATCCACTACCGACCAAATGGATACCAGCTGCCACTACAGAGTGCCATGGTGAGTATCACCTACACCAAGCTTAGGAAACATACAGTATAACCCTACCTCTGCAGAACTACAAGCCCTAGCAAAGTGCTGGCAGGGGATCCTGGATGTCCCCTTTTCATCTACTTTAAACTACCTAAAGTGCTAGGCTGAGGGGGCTTACAGGCCAGAAGAAGGCTACCACGTAAAAGTACTACAGCATATGTTGGCACTACATAAATGTTTGCAAGTAGAAAAAAATGTCTTATAGGTACTGTGTGAGTGCAAAAAAATGGGTGTGGCCAAATGCCACATGGGGCATGGCCAATGAAAATGGGGGCGTGACACACATATGGGGGGAGGGGCAGATATACATATGACCCCAATAGTGCCAGATACACGTTGACTCACTGTGCCAGATACACAAATGCCCCCAGAGTGCCAGATATACATTGCCCCCCAGTGCCAGATACACATTACCCCACAGTGCCAGATACACAAATGCCCCCAGAGTGCCAGATATACATTGCCCCCCAGTGCCAGATACACAAATTCCCCCACAGTGCCAGATATGCCCCCAGTGCCAGATACAGAAATGCCCCCAGTGCCAGATACACGTCCCCCCAGTGCCAGATACACATGTCCCCCCATTGCCAGATATGCCCCCAGTGCCAGATACATATGTCCCCCCAGTGCCAGCTAAGCCCCCAGAACCAGATATACATACCCCCCCCCCCCCTTCCACTGCTGCTCACCGCTTCTGCTGCTGTCCTGTGTGTGTGTGAGGGGAGGAGAGTGCAGCGTGCGCCTCTCCTGCCCCTCAGTCTCCGGCAGCGGTGCGGGTGTCTTCCTTCAATTCACCGCCGATCCGTGAGCCAATCAAAGCTTGCGGTCCGTGAGCTCTGATTGGCTCACGGGCGGCGCTGAATTGAAGGAAGACACTGAGGGGCAGGAGAGGCGAACGTTGCACTCTCCTCCCCTCGCAGCAGCGAAGGGAAGGAGCGGTGAGGAGTGACGGCCCGTTGTCGGTGGGTACGGAGTACCCATGACTAAATTCTTAAGGGTACGCCGTACCCACCGGCTTGCACCACTGGACCTACTGTCCATGCGGTGGGGACAGCCATTTAGTGGCCAGACACAATATTCTTGAAAGGACTGAATGGATTAGGTGCTAGTGGCATCACTTCAGCATGATCTATATAGATAACACACTGCACATCCCCATTTGAGAATAATCATTGCAGAATCCAGACCGTAATGCAAAAAAATAGGAAAAACGATTTAAGCCCTTATAATGTATAAAAATGTATTACTTTCATGCAGATCTTGATAGCTACCTGTAATTTAAAAAAAATAGGATTTTAATTACTTACCAGTAAATCGTTTTCTCATAGTCCGTAGAGGATACTGGGGTCCATATTAGTACCATGCAGTGGCGTAAGGTTGTCCCAATTGCCCGGAGGCAAGAAAAATATTGGTTATATATACACATACACACACACACACACACACACACACTTGCTCCTGCATAGCAAGCCTGCAGATTCTAACTACATGAAGCTACTACAAAACCATTGCAACTAGGCAGATCTATGTAGGGGTCCAGCCACACACTACATAGATCTGCCCAGTCACTCACAATGCTGATTATTTCTCTGTGCAATTAATTTGCAAGTGTCATATCCAGGATTAGAACCCACAACCTATTACACTGGAAGCATGCACCTTACTGACGGATATATCTGCTCTTGCAGAGCCGGCCCTAACCAATATGATGCCCTAGGCAAGATTTTGGCTGGTGCCCCCCTAGCACCACCGCTGGTTCCGCCTCTGACCTTGCACCTCTTTTCCAGCACCATCACCCCTCACCCATAGCAGTCCTTATTTTGGGGTTTGTACCCCCTATATTTTAAATAGGAACAGTTCGCACATTTGGCGCACAGCCCAAAAAGGGGTGTGATTTTGATGGCAAGGGGCATGGCCACACAATAGTAACCCCAATTCCAATTACGCCACATAGTACTGCAACTTTATTCACATTTTATCATGCAATAGTGTCCATAATTCATATTACATCCCACAGTAGTATCACTTTACCTTATAAACGTTACTCCTCACAGTAGAGCCCCTTATTCACATTACATCACACTGAATTGCTCCTTATTCACATTACACCATACCCTATTGCTCTTTATTCACATTAGATGAAACAGTAGTGTCCTTTCTATACGCAATGCCACATAGTAGAGCACCTTATACACATAATGCCACACATTAGTAATGCATTTATACACATAATTCCACACAGTAATGCCCCTTACACATATGAGACACATTATTAATGTCCTTATAAACATAATTCGCCTTAAACATTATGACAACCTTTATTAATGCCCTTTTACACTTAATGTCCCTTACACATATGCCGCACATTATTAATGCCCTTATACACATAATGACATGTATAGTGCCCCCTACACATTTGCTGCACATTATTAGTGCCCCTATACACATAATGACACACATACAGTAGTACCCTGTTACACATATGCTGCACATTATTAATGCCCTTATACACGTAATGACACACAGTGCCCCTTACACATATGTTGCACATTATTAATGCATTTTTACATGACACACGTAATGCTCCTTACACATATTCCGAACACTACTGCACAACCAACCCACTCACATGCACACAGCACTCACACTGCCACTAACACTGTGACCTCTGCCTCTGCTTGGATACAGATGTGTCCTCCCAAATCTTGCATCAATGCTAACGTCGGGCACCTTTTTTTATGAAAATGCATCTTATTTGCAATGCATTGGTATGTGGCTAGGATGCACAAGCAGCTTCTGCTGATTAAAATGATATGCTGCATGCCTATATACTGTGTGAGACTGTGGCTGTATCTGCATATGAAATGCTACACACAGAATATAGGCATGCCGCATATCATTTTAATCAGCAGAAGCTGCTGATGCCCCTATGCATATCAAATGCCCTAGGCAATTGCCTAGTTTGCCTATAGCTATGGCCGGCTCTGTGCTCTTGCATAGGAAGTATGAGAATCCTAACTATATGAAGTTACTTGTAATTGTCAGAGAAATAATTTCATATAGTTAGAATTCTCATGCTTCCTTTATAGGAGCAAATAGCTTTATCAGTAAGTTGTCTGCTTCCAGTGTATCTATAATAAAGAGGGTGTGATTTGTAAGGTGTAGTGACTAGTGGGGGAGTCTGCTACGGAAGAGTTACCGGCTGCTGTCAATGAACTTAATTGATTAATGTCGCTGAACACATGGAACAGGAGGAGAGGTGCCCCCCTTCAAAGCAGGAGCCCGGCGGCAGCTGACTCCGTTGCCTCCCAGAGTTCTGCCTCTGGTACCATGGGTATAGACGGGTCCACTAGGAGCCATGGGCACTTTTAGAATTTAAGTGTGGGCTGGCTCCTCCCTCTAGGCCCCTCCTACCAGACTCAGTCTAGGAAACTGTGCCCGAGGAGAAGGACATACTTTGAGAGAAGGATATAAAAGGATAGTGGTGAGATTCCGAACCAGCACACACAAACTAGAGGAAAGCCAAGCTAACCAAACTTTAAACCAGTAACAGCAACCACTAAACCAACAATACTTAACCAAGTAACAGTGCAGGAAGAAACGAAGCACTGGGCGGGCGCCTAGTATCGTCAATGGACTACGAGAAAAGGATTTACCAGTAGCTGCTCGGCAGAGCTGTAAAGCCGAGACACCCCAGGGCAGCCACCCAGGAAGAACCCACCGACCTAGTAGAGTGGGCCTGTACAGATTTTGGACATAGCAAACTTGCTGTGGAATAAGCATGCTGGATAGTAAGTCTGATCCAGCGTGCAATAGTTATAAAGAACAAACAGCGAGTCCGTATTTCTGTGATGAGCTGTTCTTTTCACATACTCCTTCAAAGCCCTCGCAGCATCCAAAGACTTTGAGTTGTCGGTAACAACTGGGACAACAATAGGTTGGTTGATGTGAAACACCGACACCACCTTAGGAAGAAGTTGCTGACGAGTTCTGAGTTCAGCCCTGTCCTCATGGAAAATTAAATAGGGACTTTTGTGAGACAAAGCCCCCAGCTCAGACACACGTCTTGCTGAAGCCAAAGCCAACAGTGTGACGGTCTTCCACGTAAGATATTTTACGTCCACCTCCTGTAACGGCTCAAACCAGTCCGATTGGAGGAAATGCAGCTCCACATCGAGATCCCAAGGTGCCGTGGGAGGCACAAAGGGAGGTTGGATGTGCAGAACACCCTTCAAGAACATCTGGACCTCAGGGAGAGAAGCCAATTGTTTCTGAAAGAAAATGGACAAGGCCGAAATCTGGACTTTTATGGAGCACATATGTAGGCCCACATACACTGCTGCTTGTAGAAAAAGCAGGAACCGTCCTAAATGGAATTCCTCCACAGAAAATTTTCTGCTGTCACACCAAGAAACGTATTTCTTCCAAATATGATGGTAATGCTTAGACGTTACCCCCATTCCTGGATTGGATCGTAGTCGGGATAACCTTGTTAGGGATCCCTCTCCTGGCTAGAATCAGCCGTTCAACTTCCATGCAGTCAAACGTAGCCGCGGTAAGTCCTGATAGACGAATGGGCCCTGTTGCAGAAGATCCTTGCAAAGAGGTAGAGGCCACGGATCTTCAAGGAGCATCTCCAGAAGGTCCGCGTACCAGGTCCTTCTTGGCCAGTCCGGAGCATTTAGAATTGCTTGAACCTTTTCCCTTTTTATTCTCTTCTTGGGATCAGAGGAAGTGGAGGAAACACGTACACCATCTAATAGACCCATGGAGTCTTCAGGGCGTCTATCGCCACCGCCTGTGGGTCTCTCGACCTGGAACAATACCACCTGGGCTTCTTGTTGAGACGAGAGGCCATCATGTCGATCTGTGGATATCCCCATCAACTTGTCAAGCACCTGAACACTTTCGGCCCCACTCCCCCGAGTGCAGGTCGTGTCTGCTGAGGAACTCTGCTTCCCAGTTGTCTACTCCCGGAATGAAAACCGCTGACAATGCCACAGTGTTTCTTTCTGCCCAAAGGAGAATTCTTGACACCTCTGACATTGCTGCTCTGATTTTCGTTCCGCCCTGTCGGTTTATGTACGTTACTGCCGTCACATTGTCCGACTGGACCTGCATGGCCCGATCTTGAAGAAGAATGTGAGGCCTGCAGAAGGGCGTTGTATATGGCCCTGAGTTCCAGAATGTTGATTGGAAGGATGACTTCCTGACTGGACCATCTTCCTTGAAACTGCACCCCCTGAGTGACTGTTTCACAACCTCTGAGGCTTTGCGTCTGTGGTTAGTAGAATCCAGTTCTGAATTCCGAACCTCCGACGAGGTGAGAAGTCTGTAGCCACCACAGAAGGTAGATCCTGGCTTTTTGCGACAGACGGATCCTCTGGTGCATGTGAAGATGCGATCTGGACCATTTGTCCAACATATCGAGGTGGAAGGGTCTTGCGTGAAACCTTCCGTATCGAAGAGCCTCGTAAGAGGCCACCATTTTCCCTAGAAGTCGAATGCATAGATGCACAGATATCTGGGTTGGCTTCAGGACATCCGGAACCATCGACTGGATTACTAATGCCTTTTCCAACGGAAGGAACACCTTCTGCTACTCCTTATCCAGTATCATTCCCAGGAATGGGAGCCTCCGTGTTGGCTCTAGGTGAGATTTCGGAAGGTACAGAATCCACCCATGATCCTGGAGAAGTCTGGTTGAGAGAGCAATGCTGTCCAGCAACCTTTCCCTGGACGGTGCTTTTATCAGATCGTCCAGGTACGGAAATATGTTCACTCCCTGTTTGCGGAGTAGAAGCATCATCTCTGCCATCACCTTGGTGAACACCCTCGGTGCTGTGCTGTGGCAGGGCCTGGAACTGGTAGTGACAGTCCTGCAGTGCAAACCATAGATAAGCCTGATGAGGCGGCCAGATCGAAATGTGAAGGTACGCATCCTTGATATCCAGAGACACTAGGAATTCCCCTTCCTCCAGACCTGAGATCAACGCTCTCGGAGACTCCATCTTGAATTTGAACACTCGTAAATACGGGTTCAACGACTTGAGGTTCAAAATCGGTATTACTGAACCGTCCGGTTTCAGTACTACAAACAAGTTGGAATAGAACCCCTTGTTTAGCTGATGAGGTGGAACTGAAAATATTACGCGAGTCTGTACCAGTTTTTGGATGGCATGTTGTAAAGTTATACTTGCCTCTTGTGAAACTGGTAAGCCTGATTTGAAGAATGTGTGAGTTGGGAGCTCTTGGAACTCCAGTCTGCAGCTCTGGGAAAAAAGATTTTGACCAGATTTGACTGAAGAATTGTAGGCGTTCTCCCACCTGACAGCCTTCCAGGCATTGTGGTCCACTGTCATGCTGAAGTCTTTGAGGAAGCAGAGCCTGAGCTTTGCCATTGAACTTGGCCATCCGAAAGGACCGTAAGTTAGAAGCTGAATAAGTCTTCTTGGTTGGGAGGGCTGTGGAAGGAAGATACGTAGACTTACCCGCAGTAGCTGTGGAGATCCATTTGTTTAATTCATCTCCGAACAAGGCCTCTCCTGTGAATGGTAGACCTTCCATGCCTTTCCTGGAATCTGCGTCAGCAGTCCACTGGCATAGCCACAAGCCCCTGCATGCCGACACTGTCATAGCGGTGGTGCGTGCGATAAGCACGCCTATTTCCTTTATGGCTTCCACCATAAAGTTCGAGAGTCCTGTATATGCTGCAGGAGTAAGACAAAATCCCCCCTAGATAAGGCATCTAACCCCTCAATTAGGTTACCTGACCATTTAGCAAAGGCTTTAGTGATCCACGCACATGCAATAGTGGGTCTGTGGGCCACTCCAGCAGCTGTGTACAATGATTTGAGTGTAGTCTCAATTTTACAATCAGGAAAATGGCGCTGGTGAGCTGCTGGATCCTCTCATAGTGAAAACCCCATCAATGGCACGCGGTCTACCCGCTTCTCTTATACTGGCTGAGGAATCTGGTGCTTAAAATGGAGAGAACTATTTTAAGGCTGTGGTGCCAGTATGGGTACTGTGTACAGTGTACTGGGACGCAGTTGTATACTGTGTCCGGAGACGCATTCCGCCCTGTGTAGAAGCCGTGCATCTCTGTACCCTCATTCCGCCATAATAGCCGGCGCCCTGGTAGCTGGGACGCCTGCTCAGTACTCACCACTATTCGGTCTTCTGGCTCTGTTAGGGGTGGCGGCGTGCTGCGGGAATGTACGCTTGCCGTGGTGGGGCTTACGAATAGTTCCCTCAGGAGCTCCATGTCCTGTCAGCGGGCTACGGGACCATTAACCCTTCAATAAGTTGGGCTGTTCCCCCCCCCCCCGGAGGGCGCCGCACCAGGACAAGATCCGCTGCTGCTGTGCCCCCCGCTGCCGCTGTGAAGAGAAACTAGATGCGTACGCGTCTAGTTTCCCTTCGTGGAGAGGTCCTTTACTGTGTGGTGCGCGATGACGTCATCGCGCACCGCACAGCAAAGGTCCTCTCCATGAAGGGAACTAGACGCTACGCACATCATTTCAGTCTGTACAGGGGGCGTAAATGACCACGCCCCCTGTACGTAGCCACGCCCCCTGTTGTCGCTCGGGGCGCCCAAGAACCGGCCCTGGTCTATGGTCTCCTGTGCCTGTGATCGCATCTGCTTACATCGACATGCCTGCGACACTCCCATAACACGCCACTGAACACACCATTTCTTTGTGCACAAACGGCCACCACCCAGTCATCGCATTTCTGGATTGTCTAAATGGACTACAACAGCACCTTTATGCGCATGTTACTATGTTACTATTGCGCTGATGACTGCTCCCGCAGGTTGCCAGCAACATCCTCAGTCGGCCCTACACGCAGGGCCGACGGGGGGATGTCGTTAGCGAGGGCCATGCTGCCAAATGGGCTCCTCTGTCACTGCCCCGCATCGGCAAGTGTGTATGCACTTGACGATTCCAGGCCATGTGCAACGTCGCTGGGTGCACACATTGCATAGTATGTACCCAGCTTATAGCTTTTCAGGAATTTTCGCACAGGCGCAGTTGCAAATAATCTCTGTACTGTGAGCATTACGTGCAACTCAGAATCTTGTGCACATGAAGGTTTTTACATTAGGGTAAATTAGCAGATTGCACTCATTGTTTAACTGATCTAGATTTGATGTCTGAATGTCTTTTACAATGATCTCACATTTAGTTCTGTCTTCCACTTTTATTTACAGCACCATGTCTATCCGTGTCGGGTCTGTGAAATTATATACAATGCGGATGAACACCAACCACCAGTCCTGCCTCAGACTCTGCAACCACAAGGCCATCTTAAAGGTAAATGGGTGAGCAGCCAGTGTGAAGTGCGCCCAGCTGTCCTCTTTCTCACCCGCTACCTGATATTCCACGACGATAACCATACGTGGGAAGGATACTACTACCACTATGCTGACCCTCTCTGCAGACAGCCAACTTTCACCCTTTGCGCTAGAGGACACTACACTAAAGTGGAGAACTCCAAGCATGTTAAAGGAGGCACAGAACTTGTGTTCACAGTAAGCAAAGTTTGGGTTAAACCATTAAGCCAGGAAATTTTGCAGATGTTGAATACCTCTCCGTCTGGGAACTGTGGTGTGGCCGGATTATGGGCCATGGGGGAGGAACAGGACATTGCAGGAACAGGAGGCTGTGATGTGTTGGGTATAAGCCTACCACACACTGAATATGAACTTTTTAAAATTGAGCAAGACAACAGTGGGCGCCATCTCCTGTACTTGGGTGAGAGGCCAACCGATGGCTCCAGCCCATCAACACCCAAC
This sequence comes from Pseudophryne corroboree, assembly GCF_028390025.1. NCBI lineage: Eukaryota > Metazoa > Chordata > Amphibia > Anura > Myobatrachidae > Pseudophryne > Pseudophryne corroboree. The sequence continues at coordinate 307,879,087 of NC_086446.1, forward strand.
AAACGGCCCACATCATACCAGCCCCCTCTTATCCAATGCTTTGATGAGCTCACACTACCTTCCAAGCAAAGTCTCTCTATGGATTTTGCACCGAACATTGCACACTTATCCTTGCCCCATTTTTGGGCTCTGCTCTTAATGTTTATTGTACTACATATTTTAAGACTGAACTGATTCACTCAGGCTGTTTTTTCAGGTGCAGCTTTCTGACCCTGTCGGAGCTGGGACACTCATATTCCACTAAAAAGAAAAAAATTGAGGTTCTTTTTTGTTTGTTTTGTTTAAAGATATTGTACATAGTATTCTATCTAGCTAATGCACTTGCTGAAAATATATATATATATTTAAACAAAAAAAAGATTTTCCTCTGCAGATGTCTCAGTTCTCAGAGACAAAAGACTAAAATGAAAACTGCCAGACTGTGCACTGGGAGAAGCAAAATGGCAGGCAAATGCTGGCTTATCGCTGTAAACACTGCACTTTCTCCGACAGAACTCGAGAAGCAACCTGCAGGTGAACTGCAAACAACAGGTCTTTTTAATCCTGCAACAGATTCACCACTTCATTACAATGAACAACTGAAGCCAAAATATGGTCTTCAAAAACACTTAAAAATAAAAATTTACATTTTAAAGATTGATGGAAGTCACTATTTTAAAATTAAGGTTTGTGCAAACCACTAGGTAAGATTTCCCAATGAGCCAAATCAATGTACAGATTTGTCTTCATACATCATTGCTGCAGTCGTGCCAAACAGTCCCTCTCATCGCGCCAGGCCCTTTAGGTTCTGCTAGCATTGGGCATCTTTTTTGCCAAAAATGCATCTACTGTAGTTCGCAACACAACTAGTGTGCACCAGGAGAATGTGCTGATTAATTTAATATGCAACACTTGTACAGATGGAGCAACGATCATCTTGGCTTCACTGCTGCGCCTAGGTGCACCATGGTTTATTAGCATAAGCCTTTCATCTATTGTTCTCAGCTGCAATACAATAAGAGAAAACAATACAACATGGGATTAAGTCCGACTGCCCTGGCACAATTAATCCTATTGAGGCCAAGATAAAGATGGCTCTATCTGTACATCTGTGCTTTTTCCATGCCAATTTCGTTGGGCTTCATAGACACACTCAGTCGCACACAGATATACAAGTGTTGCATATATAATTAATCAGCAGCCTCCTGGTGCCCGACTAAAGGGCCCTACACATTGACCGATCCACCGCCGAGCTGCCCGACGGCGTATACGGCCCACCCAGCGGCGGGGTGGGCAGTGAACTTCACACCCCCCGTCACCCGGCTCCATAGAAATGCAGGCAAATATGGACGAGATTGTCCAGATTGGCCTGCATGCACAGCCGACGGGGCACCAGCTATGAACGAGCACAGGGCCGCACATCGTTCATCTCTGGTGACTCCACACTCAAAGATATGAACGTTATCTCGTTCAATAATGAACAAGATCGTTCATATCCTTGAGGATTGTCGGCCAGTGTGTAGGGCCTATAAGATGCATTTTCAGCATAGAAAAAGACACCCAAATCTAGCAGAGTTGCACGAGATCTAATGGTTCTCTCATGCCGGGCATTTCGCACTGAAGCTAGATGTAGGACACATCTGTACTAATGACATCTTTTAGAAGTCTGACAACTTTAAAATGCTGCCTGAACAATTCTATATACAGGCAGACTTGATAAGTAAAACAAAATTATATTAATTTTTTTTGCCTTATCTACTGTTGCATATTATTTTATGACTGCTAAGTGTCCAACCTAGAGACCAAAGCCACTTGGAGAAGAGTCCATAAAAAGTGGAGCAATCTCTAAATGTTCATTAAAAAATGTCTTTGTTGGAACAAAGATTTTTAGCCCAAACTACACCGGCTGTTCACCAATTAGCTGCAGTAATTTGCCACAGCTAATGGATTCAGCTGGGGCCATAAGCGATTAGCAGTCGTCAGAGCCATGATAACACACGGGATCGGGAACTTATCCCGAATTTCATGTATTATCGCATGATCGCGGTCCTTCTTTGATCAATAAAAATGGCATATAATTTGATAACATGATAATAAGCACTGATCAAAAACTATCAGGCTGTTTTTATCGGCCAAAAAAGGGTCGCACCAAATTAGCGTTAAAACGGATTTTTTGGATGTAAAAATGTACCTTGACGCACTTTACAAACAAAAAAGTTGCCTTACTTAGCATGTGCTCTATAGAACTAACATTTTATTGACATGTGAAGCTGCAGCAACTTTAACAAAAAACCCTACAAACGATAATTATTAAAACAAGGCAACGTTTGCACTATTCTGTTTTATAGAATATTCACCTCAGACAATTTATACACTTAGATCAGGCATTCACAACCTTGATCCTCAAGGCTCACTAGAGTGCAGGTTTTAGTGATATCCAGCACAGAAGGTTACATCCAAATAACTGAGGTACTAATTAAGTCACTTGTGCTGAAGCATGGATATCACTAAAACCTAATGTTAAGCGCATCATTGCAAAAATCCTCTATATTGTTTAAACAGCAGCCTGATTCTCAACAGCAGTAAATAAGACAGACTGCAAACCTGAGACAATGCCAGGGCTGTTTTTCCAAGCACAAAGTGCCGGGAATCGCCAGCCCTTAAAATGATTATTTTTTTGTTCCAGATGTAATCAAATTGAATTAAAAACCAACATTTTTATCGAGTTATTATTTATGACATTTTTAAATCTGAATTAGTCAATATAGTAGAAAGTTGTAAGGAGTTCAGAAAACCATTCAGACTGAAAACCAGGTGTATTGTTTTAGTGTCAGTAGTGTGTTAAAAAGTCTGTCAGCATGAAAAAATGACGAGCTTGGGTAAAACGTATCTTTGTTAACTCTCTTTCTTCGATGCCCATGGGATCCACAGGGTTAATGTTTAACCTTGGGTATGATGCTGGTGGAGACCAGGACTGACACCGAACAAAAGCTTGTGAGCCTCCCAAGATGCACTGGGCTACTCCCGCTTTATACCCCGCCCCCATGCTTAGGCACTTCAGTTTAGTAACAAGCTCAAAGCAGGAGCTGAAGAGAAGAGAGAGAATGAAGGATGGTACACACAGGAAACACACTCTCACATAGAGGAAAAGGGAACTGGTGACTGGCCATTGAAGCTAGATGCATCAATGTGGGAGCCCTGCGGATCCCATGGACCCCGAAGAAAGAGAGTTAACAAAGGTAAGTAAGTTTTACCATAACTCCTTCGGTGTCCATGGTCTCCACAGGGTTAATTCTAACCTTGGGAAGTCCCAAAGCAGTTGTAATAGGGAGGGAACACTCCTAAGCTGAAAGGAGGACATTGCAGAAAAAGGTTGCATCCTGAGATGCAAACGTATCAAAGGCATAGAACCTGAGAAACGTATGGGTAGTAGACCAAGTAGCTGCCTTGCAGAGTTGTTCAGCAGATGCGCCACGGCGGGCTGCCCATGAAAGACCCACGGAGCGAGAAGAGACTGTATTTGGAACAGGCAGATCTGCTTGTTTATACACCTATGAAATGGTCATGCATAGCCAACCTGCCAATGTTTGTTTAGTGGCTGTCCAACCCCGCTTGTGGAATCCATAAAGGATGAATAAAGAATCGGTCTTCCTGAGGGAACCAGTACGGTCCATGTAGATCCGGAGAGCACGGACCACATCCAACAATTCTTCCTCTTGTCAGAGGCTGGGTTCCAGAAAGGCCGTACCACAATGGGTTCATTATTATGGACTTTTTCTTGTTCTAAGGACTGCCGGTCCTGGTGAAACATTAAGAATGGTTAGCAACATGAGAGAGCTACCAAGTCTGGGACTCTGCGTGCTGAGGCAATTGCCAGGAGAAAGATGGACTTTGCAGTTAACCACTTGAGGTCTATCGACTCCAAAGGTTCGAAAGGAGGCCGAGATAAGGCCTGTAGAACCAAAGACAAGTCCCACGGAGCTACCGGAGCGACAAATGGAGGTTGTATTCATAGTACCCTTTGAAGGAAGTAACGTACATCTGGCAATGGAGCCAGTCTCTTCTGGAACCAGACGGACAAATCCAAGACCTGGACCTTCAGAGAAACCAGGCGAAGACCCATGGCTAGGCCTGCATGTAAGAAGGCTAACAGCTGAGGAATCCTGAGAACTTTAGGATCATAGTCACGGTGAGCACACCACTGAAAGTATGAGTGCCATATCCAACAATATACAGTCAGGTCAATAAATATTGGGACATCGACACAATTCTCATATTTTGGACTCTATACACCACCACAATGGATTTGAAGTGAAACAAACAAAATGTCCTTTAACTGCAGACTTTCCGCTTTAATTTGAGGGTATTTACATCCAAATCAGGTGAACGGTGCAGGAATTATAATGGTTTCTATATGCGCCTCACACTTTTTAAGGGACCAAAAGTAATGGGTTAAACGACTCATAAGCTATTTCATGGACAGGAGTGGGCTATTCCCTCGTTATTTCATCATAAATTAAGCAAGTAAATGGTCTGGAGTAGACTCCAGGTGTGACATTTGCATTTAGAATCTGTTACTGTCGACTCTCAATATGAGATCCAAAGAGCTGCCACTATCAGTTAAGCAAGCCATCATTAGGATAAAAAAATCAAAACAAATACATCAGAGAGATAGCAAAAACATTAGGTGTGGCCAAATCAACTGTTTGGAACATTCTTAAAAAGAAAGAATGCACCGGAGAGCTCAGCAACACCAAAAGACCCGAAAGACCACAGAAAACAACTGTAGTGGATGACAGAAGAATTATTTCCCTGGTGAAGAAAAAATAAGATTTTAAACCTACCGGTAAATCTTTTTCTCCTAGTCTGTAGAGGATGCTGGGGATACCGCAAGGACCATGGGGCATAGACGGGCTCCTCAGGAGACATGGGCACCACAAAGAACTTTAGATGGGTGTGCACTGGCTCCTCCCTCTATGCCCCTCCTCCAGACCCCAGTCAGAGAACTGTGCCCAGAGGAGACGAACAGTACGAGGAAAGGATTTTTGTTAATCTAAGGGCAAGATTCATACCAGCCCACACCATCCACACCGTATAACCTGGAATATACGCAACCAGTTAACAGTATGAACAAAACAGCATCAGCTAAAGACTGATCTTAACTGTAACATAACCCTTATGTATGCAATAACTATATACAAGTCTTGCAGAAATATGTCCGCACTGGGACGGGCACCCAGCATCTTCTACGGACTAGGAGAAAAAGATTTACCGGTAGGTTTAAAATCTTATTTTCTCTTACGTCCTAGAGGATGCTGGGGACTCCGTAAGGACCATGGGGATTATACCAAAGCTCCAGACCGGGCGGGAGAGTGCGGATGACTCTGCAGCACCGATTGAGCAAACATGAGGACCTCATCAGCCAGGGTATCAAACTTGTAGAATTTTTCAAAAGTGTTTGAACCCGACCAAGTCGCCGCTCGGCAAAGCTGTAATGCCGAGACGCCTCGGGCAGCCTCCCAAGAAGAGCCCACCTTCCTAGTGGAATGGGCCTTTACTGAATTTGGTAATGGCAATCCAGCCGTAGAATGAGCCTGCTGAATCCAGCGAGCAATAGTCTGCTTAGAAGCAGGAGCACCAACCTTGTTGGCTGCATACAGGACAAACAGTGCCTCTGTTTTCCTAACCCTAGCCGTCCTGGCTACGTACATTTTTAAGGCCCTGACTACATCCAGGGACTTGGAATCCTCCAAGTCACTCGTAGCCACCGGCACCACAATAGGTTGGTTCATATGAAACGATGAAACCACCTTAGGCAAAAATTGAGGACGAGTCCCCAACTCTGCTCTATCCTCATGGAAAATCAGATAGGGGCTTTTGTGAGACAAAGCCGCTAATTCGGACACCCGCCTTGCAGATGCCAAGGCCAACAACATGACCACCTTCCAAGTGAGAAATTTTAATTCCACTGTTTGAAGGGGCTCAAACCAGTGAGATTTTAGGAACTGTAACACCACGTTAAGGTCCCATGGTGCCACTGGAGGCACAAATGGAGGCTGTATGTGCAGCACTCCCTTTACAAAAGTCTGGACTTCTGGGAGAGAAGCCAATTCCTTCTGAAAGAAAATTGATAGGGCCAAAATCTGTACCTTAATGGAGCCTAATTTAAGGCCCATATCCACTCCTGTCTGCAGAAAGTGGAGAAAACGGCCCAGATGGAAATCTTCCGTAGGAGCATTCTTGGATTCACACCAAGATACATACTTTCTCCAGATACGGTGATAATGTTTCGTCGTCACCTCCTTCCTAGCCTTTATCAGAGTAGGGATGACTTCTTCTGGAATGCCTTTCCCAGCTAGGATTCGGTTGTTCAACCGCCATGCCGTCAAACGTAGCCGCGGTAAGTCTTGGAACACGCAGCACCCCTGTTGAGAGGAAGAGGCCACAGATCTTCTGTGAGCATTTCCTGAAGATCTGAATACCAGGCCCTTCGAGGCCAATCTGGAACAATGAGTATTGTCTGCACTCTTTTTCGTCTTATGATTCTCAATATCTTTGATATGAGTGGAAGAGGAGGGAACATATAGACCGACTGAAACACCCACAGTGTCACCAGGGCATCCACTGCTACTGCCTGAGGGTCCCTTGACCTGGCACAATACCTCCGAAGCTTCTTGTTGAGGCGTGACGCCATCATGTCTATTTGAGGAAGTCCCCAATGACTTGTTATCTCTGCAAAAACTTCTTGATGAAGTCCCCACTCTCCTGGATGGAGATCGTGTCTGCTGAGGAAGTCTGCTTCCCAGTTGTCCACTCCCGGAATGAAGACTGCTGCCAAAGCGCTTATGTGATTTTCCGCCCAGTGCAGAATCCTGGTGGCTTCAGCCATTGCCACTCTGCTCCTTGTTCCGCATTGGCGGTTTACATGAGCCACGGCTGTGACGTCTGATTGAATCAGAACCAGTAGGTCGCGAAGAAGATTCTCCGCTTGACGTAGGCCGTTGTATATGGCCCTCAATTCCAGTACGTTGATATGTAGACAAGCCTCCTGGCTTGACCATATCCCCTGAAACTTTCTTACTTGTGTGACTGCTCCCCATCCTCGGAGGCTCTCGTCCGTGGTCACCAGAACCCAGTCTTGAATGCCGAACCTGCGACACTCTAGAAGGTGAGCACTCTGCAGCCACCACAGGAGAGACACCCTGGCCCTGGGGGACAGGCTTATTTTCTGATGAATTTGAAGATGGGACCCGGACCACTTGTCCAGAAGGTCCCACTGAAATGTCCTCGCATGAAACCTGCCGAAGGGGATGGCCTCGTAGGTCGCCACCATTTTCCCCAGTACTCGAGTGCATTGATGGACTGACACTCTTTTTGGTTTTAACAGGTCTCTGACCATGTTCTGGAGTTCCTGGGCTTTTTCCATCGGGAGAAAAACCCTCTTTTGTTCCGTGTCCAGAATCATGCCCAAGAAAGGTAGCCGAGTTGTTGGAACTAACTGTGACTTTGGTAGATTTAGAATCCAGCAATGTTGCTGCAGCACTCTCAGGGAGAGCGACACGCTTTTCAGCAACTGATCTCTCAATCTCGCCTTTATCAGGAGATCGTTCAAGTACGGGATAATTGTGACTCCCTGCCGGCGCAGGAGCACCATCATTTCCGCCATTACCTTGGTGAAAATCCTCGGGCCGTGGAAAGCCCAAACGGCAACGTCTGAAACTGGTAATGACAGTCCTGTACAGCGAATCTCAGGTACGCCTGATGAGGGGGATATATGGGGACATGAAGGTATGCATCCTTTATGTCTAGTGACACCATAAAATCCCCCCCTTCCAAGCTGGAGATCACTGCCCGGAGCGATTCCATCTTGAATTTGAACTTTTTCAAGTACAGGTTTAGGGATTTTAAATTTAGAATGGGTCTGACCGAGCCATCCGGTTTCGGGACCACAAATAGGGTTGAATAGTACCCTTTCCCCTGTTGAACTAGGGGAACCTCGACAACTACTTGTTGTTGACACAGTTTTTGAATTGCAGCTAAAACTATCTCCCTTTCTGGGGACGAAGCTGGTAAGGCCGATTTGAAAAAACGGCGAGGAGGCACGTCTTCGAATTCCAGCTTGTAACCCTGGGATACAATTTCCATTGCCCAAGGATCCACGTCTGACTGAACCAAGATGTGGCTGAAGAGTCGAAGACGTGCCCCCACCGGCGCGGACTCCCTCAGTGGAGCCCCAGCTTCATGCAGTGGATTTAGTAGAAGCCGGGGAGGACTTCTGCTCCTGGGAACTAGCCGTAGCAGGCAGTTTTTTCCCTCTACCCCTACCTCTGGCGAGGAAGCAACAGCCCCGACCTCTTCTGGACTTATGCGACCGAAAGGACTGCATCTGATATTGCAGCGTTTTCTTTTGCTGTGGAGAAACATAAGGTAAAAAAGTAGATTTAGCCGCGGTAGCTGTGGAAACCAGGTCGGCGAGACCTTTCCCAAATAAATCCTCACCTTTGTAAGGTAAAACTTCCATATGTTTCTTTGAGTCGGCATCACCCGTCCATTGGCGGGTCCACAGGGCTCGTCTAGCAGAAATCGCCATGGCGTTGGCTCTCGAACCTAGCAGACCAACGTCTCTCTGAGCGTCTCTCATATATAAGACTGCGTCTTTAATGTGACCTAAGGTCAATAAAATGGTATCTCTATCCAGGGTATCAATGTCAGCTGACAAAGTATCCGTCCAAGCCGCAACAGCGCTACAAACCCAAGCCGACGCTATTGCCGGTCTGAGCAAGGCACCCGTATGTGTATAAATTGATTTTAAGGTAGTTTCCTGTCTGCGATCAGCAGGATCCTTGAGGGCCGCCGTGTCTGGAGACGGTAGCGCCACCTTTTTGGACAAGCGCGTTAACGCCTTGTCCACCCTGGGTGAGGATTCCCACCGTAACCTGTCCTGCGCAGGGAAAGGATACGCCATAAGAATTCTTTTGGGAATCTGCAGTTTCTTGTCTGGAGTTTCCCACGCTTTTTCAAATAACGCGTTCAGTTCATGAGATGGGGGAAAGGTTACCTCAGGTTTCTTTTCCTTAAACATGTGTACCCTCTTGTCAGGGACAGAGGGGTCATCAGTGATATGCAAAACATCCTTTATTGCAATAATCATATCATGAATACTTTTGGCCACCCTTGGGCAGTGCCAGATTAAGGTCCACATGGGCCTGGAGCTGAGATTTATGAAGGGACTATTGTTTGTGCCGCAGGAGGTATGATCAGTATGGTGGGGGTATGAGTACTGATGGGGGGGTATGACCAGTGTTGGGGGTGTGTGGTCTTAACAGGGAGTGTGGTCTACCGTCTGTCTTCAACCATTTCAAACTCCCTCCCCTCTGGCTTATATGAAGCATATATCCTCCTGTTATATTACTGATCATTGCATATCCCCCCCCCCCCCACCACCACCACCACCACACACTCACAAATAATGGTTTATTAATAATATTTTTATCTAGAGTGCATTGGCAGAGACATATACCTCAAAATTGATAATTCTCCAATATCTATCTGTAAACATAGTGCAGAACATGAAAACATAAGAAATACAAAATAAATATTAAATAACATTATGTGACCTGCATTTTCTGCAAATGCTACTGCAAAGCCCTTCCTTTGTGTACAAGTATGCATCTGAATGTGCAAGGACTAAGACGCCCACTGTCAGTGTCTGTAGATGCTGTAACACCGCTTGGTGCTTCTTTAGACACTATCATTGGTCGCACCGTCGAAACTTGCACCAGCCCTTGGGTAAGTGCAGATTTTCCAATTTGAGGGTGGCCTCCAATGTTAACGATGAATCGTCTGTGTATGCAACCACTTTAGCATCATGTACGCAACACGCCCATGAGACGCCCATTTTTGTGCCCATTAATAGCCACCTCCCAGTCACTGGCCAGGAATTGGATACACATTGGAGGGAATTCAATTAGCATTGCATGCACGTAGCTCCCACTTTAAGTGCCTGGAGCTATAATATCTAGTACTGGTCCTCCTTACACATTATGCCATACAGAATGAGCCAAAATGCACATTATGCCACACAGTGTCAGCCAAAATTCCCACAGAATGAGCCAAGATTGATATTATGCCACATGGAATGAGCCAAAATTCACATTATGCCACACGGAATGAGCCAAAATTCACATTATATGCCACACGGAATGAGCCAAAATTCACATTATGCCACACGGAATGAGCCAAAATTCACATTATGCCACGCGGAATGAGACAAGATTCACATTATGCCACACGGAATGAGCCAAAATTCTCCCTGGGAGAGTGACAGCAGGGACATAGAGAGGGACAGGGAGAGTGACAGAGGGACAGGGAGAGTGACAGAGGGACAGGGAGAGTGACAGCAGGGATATAGGGACAGGGAGAGTGACAGAGGGACATACGGACAGGGAGAGTGACAGAGAGACAGGGAGTTTGACAGGGAAAGTGACATAGGGAGAGGGGGAGTGGCAGAGGGACATAGGGACAGGTAGAGTGACAGCAGGGACATAGAGAGTTACCGAGGGAAAGGGAGAGAGACAGAGGGAAAGGGAGAGAGACAGAGGGACAGGGAGAGTGACAGCAGGGACAGGGAGAGTGACAGCAGGGACAGAGAGAGGTACAGCAAGGAGATACAGTAGGGAGAGAGAAAAGCAGCAAGGTTAGATTACCTAATGGGTAGCGGTGAGGAGAAGGAGGCTGTGGTCAGTTGTTGTGTGGAGGAGGCTATGGTCGGCAGCAGTGCAGAGGAGGAGGCTGTGGTCGGCGGCAGTGCAGGGGAGGAGGAGGCTGTGGTCGGCGGCAGCGGTGTGAAGAAGGAGGCTGTGGTTGGCGGTGCGGAGGATGCGGCGGCTGCTGTGGCCTTCACTGTGGCTCTGGCTGTGCCCCACAGTGCCAGATACAATGCCCCACAGTGCCAGATACAATGCCCCACAGTGCCAGATACAATGCCCCACAGTGCCAGATACATGCCCCACAGTGCCAGATACATGCCCCACAGTGCCAGTTACATGGCCCCACAGTGCCAGTTACAATGCCCCACGGTGCCAGATACATGCCCCACAGTGCCAGATACAGTGCCCCACAGTGCCATACATGCCCCACAGTGCCAGATACATGCCCCACAGTGCCAGATATATGTCCCACAGTGCCAGTTACATTGCCCCACAGTGCCAGTAACAATGCCCCACGGTGCCAGATACATGCCCCACAGTGCCATACATGCCCCACAGTGCCATACATGCCACACAGTGCCATACATGCCCCACACACAGTGCAAGATACAATGCCCCACAGTGCCAGTTACATGCCCCACAGTGCCAGATATATGTCCCACAGTGCCAGTTACATTGCCCCACAGTGCCAGTTACAATGCCCCACAGTGCCAGATACATGCCCCACAGTGCCATACATGCCACACAGTGCCATACATGCCCCACACACAGTGCAAGATACAATGCCCCACAGTGCCAGTTACATGCCCCACAGTGCCAGATATATGTCCCACAGTGCCAGTTACATTGCCCCACAGTGCCAGTTACAATGCCCCACAGTGCCAGATACATGCCCCACAGTGCCATACATGCCACACAGTGCAAGATGCAATGCCCCACAGTGCCAGTTACATGCCCCACAGTGCCAGATATAAGACCCCCCCCCCCCCCCCCCCCGTCACTTAACGCTTCCTTCCCTCTGCTATGTGAGGGGAGGAGAGCGCAGCGCAGCACCTCTACTGCCCCTCAACGCTCCAGGTCTCCGGCGGCGGCTATGTGGTGCCGGTTCGTTAGCCAATCAGAGCTCGTGAACCAGCAGCCAATCAGGAGCCGGTCCGCAAGCTCTGATTGGCTAACGCCGCCGGAGACCGGACACATGCAGCGCTGCTGGCAGCGGCACTGAGGACATTGAGGGGCAGGAGAGACGCTGCGCTCTCCTCCCCTCACATTGCGGCGTGACGGGGGTGAGTGGGCATGATGCCCTGGCCAGCGGCGGCGCCCCCCTCTGTTGGGCCTGCCAAGGCGCCCACGGCACGTGCCCCACTCGCCCTATCCTAGTTACGCCTCTGGCGCCCAGCTATGCCACAGTGTGCTTGCTGCGATGCATACACATTACAGCAAGGACAAAAAGGGACACATCTGTATGCTGCTTTACAGACAACAGTGAATACAACCAACTAGGGGGAAAAATCACTCACCAATGCTGGGTTGCAGAGATCCAGTGCTGTAGTTGGTCCAGTAGACTGCACACCAAAGCATAGATTCTTCGGATAGCTGGGGGGGAGCTTAGAGCAATCAGGGGACACCCATACTGGTGACACAATTTCAGGTGACCAGGAGTGGGGTTTATCAAGACTGGGGGCGGAGCTAAGTGAGACCAGGGTGGTCCACTCTGGTGACACAGCTATTCAAATGACCAGGAGCAGAGCTAAGTATGGCCAGGAGGCTCCTAGCCTCCCACACTGCTGGCAAAGAATCGCATGGCTGGGGGGCGGGGCTTATTGCGCACAGGGGGCGGAGCTTAGCGCGGCCAGTTTCTCTATCACTGTTAGTACTGCATCTCATACCGGGGGCGGGGCTTATCGCGCACAGGGGCGGGGCTTATCGCGGCCAGTTTCTCTATCACTGTTAGTACTGCATCTCATACCGGGGGCGGGGCTTATCGCGCCCAGGGGGCGGGGCCTAGTATGGCCAGGAGGGTCACTAGTGGTAAAGCATCGGATGGCCGGGGGGGCGGAGCTTATTGCGGACAGTGGGCGGGCCCTATCGCAGCCAGGAGGGTCACACACTGGTGGCAAATCCTCGGTTGGCGGGGCGGAGCTTAGCACGGCCAGGGGCGGAGCATAGGTCTGCAGCGCTCCGGCCTCCGGTGATCAGCGGCCAGGAACTGGGGGTATGTGAGTGCTATGTTTGGGGAAGCCAGGGTGATAATGTGCTGGGCTGGTGCTCGGTCACAGTAGTGACAGGAAAAAACATTTTTTCCTGTCAACACTGCACTGCAGGGAATCCTCTGGGCCTATTTTCATGGGAGGCCTGGAGCTGCAGCTCCATCCGCCCCATTGTTAATCCGGCCCTGCCCTTGGGTATAACCTTGCATCATCGTAGTCGACACTGGAGTCAGAAACCGTGTCGGTATCAGTGTCTGCTACTTGGGACAGGGGATGTTTCTGAGACCCTGAGGGGCCCTGTGACACAGTCAAAGCCATTGATTGACTCCCTGTTCTATCCCTGGACTCTGCTTTGTCCAATCTCTGATGTAATAAAGACACATTTGCACTTAAAACATTCAACATGTCCAACCAGTCAGGTGTCGGCGTTGCCGACGGAGACACCACAATCATCTGCTCCACCTCCTCCTTAGATGAGCCTTCCACTTCAGACATGCCGACACACGCGTACCGACACCCCCACACACTCAGGGACATATTTATATGGAGACAGTTCCCCAATAAGTCCCTTTGGAGAGACAGATAGAGAGTATGCCAGCACACACCCAGCGCCAACTGACACTGGAAACAAATTCCCAGATAAACAGCGCTTTTATATCAAAATATGTGTGTGTATATATATATATATATATATATATATATACACTCACTGCGCCATTTAAAGTGCCCCCCCCCCCCCCCTCTTTTTTGGCCTCTGTCACCGTTCAGCAGGGGAGAGTCCGGGGAGCCAGCTTCTCTGCAGTGTGCTGTGGAGAAAATGGCGCTGGTTAGTGCTGGAGGATCAAGCTCCGCCCCCTCAGCGGCAGGCTTCGGTCCCGCTCAAATTTCTAATACTGGCGGGGGAATATATAATATACTGCCTCCGCAGCCTATATATATGTTAGCCAGTCCCAAGAGGTTTATTATTGCTGCCCAGGACGCCCCCCCTGCGCCCTGCACCCTTCCGTGCCCGCTGTGTGTGGGAGCAATGGCGCGCAGCGGTAACGCTGCGCGTTACCTCAGAGAAGATCTGAAGTCTTCTGCCGCCTTTGAAGTCTTCTTTCTTCTTATACTCACCCGGCTTCTATCTTCCGGCTCTGTGAGGACGGCGGCGCGGCTCCGGGACGAACGGCGAGGGTGAGACCTGTGTTCCGACCCTCTGGAGCTAATAGGCTCTGCTTCTTAGGCTACTGGACACTATCACTTAAGTAGGTCTGCTTCTCTCCCCTCAGTCCCACGATGCAGGGAGCCTGTTGCCAGCAGTGCTCCCTAAAAATAAGAAACCTAACAAAATTATTTTTCAGAGAAACTCAGGAGAGCTCCCCTGTAATGCACCCAGTCTCCTCTGGGCACAGGATCTAACTGGGGTCTGGAGGAGGGGCATAGAGGGAGGAGCCAGTGCACACCCCTCTAAAGTTCTTTGTGGTGCCCATGTCTCCTGCGGAGCCCATCTATGCCCCATGGTCCTTACAGAGTCCCCAGCATCCTCTAGGACGTAAGAGAAATAGGATTTTAATTACCTACCGGTAAATCCTTTTCTCGTAGTCCGTAGAGGATGCTGGGGTCCACATTAGTACCATGGAGTATAGACAGGTCCACTAGGAGCCATTGGCACTTTAAAGAGTTTGAGAGTGTGGGCTGGCTCCTCCCTCTATGCCCCACCTACCAGGTGAAAATCCTCGGGCCGTGGAAAGCCCAAACGGCAACGTCTGAAACTGGTAATGACAGTCCTGTACAGCGAATCTCAGGTACGCCTGATGAGGGGGATATATGGGGACATGAAGGTATGCATCCTTTATGTCTAGTGACACCATAAAATCCCCCCCTTCCAAGCTGGAGATCACTGCCCGGAGCGATTCCATCTTGAATTTGAACTTTTTCAAGTACAGGTTTAGGGATTTTAAATTTAGAATGGGTCTGACCGAGCCATCCGGTTTCGGGACCACAAATAGGGTTGAATAGTACCCTTTCCCCTGTTGAACTAGGGGAACCTCGACAACTACTTGTTGTTGACACAGTTTTTGAATTGCAGCTAAAACTATCTCCCTTTCTGGGGACGAAGCTGGTAAGGCCGATTTGAAAAAACGGCGAGGAGGCACGTCTTCGAATTCCAGCTTGTAACCCTGGGATACAATTTCCATTGCCCAAGGATCCACGTCTGACTGAACCAAGATGTGGCTGAAGAGTCGAAGACGTGCCCCCACCGGCGCGGACTCCCTCAGTGGAGCCCCAGCTTCATGCAGTGGATTTAGTAGAAGCCGGGGAGGACTTCTGCTCCTGGGAACTAGCCGTAGCAGGCAGTTTTTTCCCTCTACCCCTACCTCTGGCGAGGAAGCAACAGCCCCGACCTCTTCTGGACTTATGCGACCGAAAGGACTGCATCTGATATTGCGGCGTTTTCTTTTGCTGTGGAGAAACATAAGGTAAAAAAGTAGATTTAGCCGCGGTAGCTGTGGAAACCAGGTCGGCGAGACCTTTCCCAAATAAATCCTCACCTTTGTAAGGTAAAACTTCCATATGTTTCTTTGAGTCGGCATCACCCGTCCATTGGCGGGTCCACAGGGCTCGTCTAGCAGAAATCGCCATGGCGTTGGCTCTCGAACCTAGCAGACCAACGTCTCTCTGAGCGTCTCTCATATATAAGACTGCGTCTTTAATGTGACCTAAGGTCAATAAAATGGTATCTCTATCCAGGGTATCAATGTCAGCTGACAAAGTATCCGTCCAAGCCGCAACAGCGCTACAAACCCAAGCCGACGCTATTGCCGGTCTGAGCAAGGCACCCGTATGTGTATAAATTGATTTTAAGGTAGTTTCCTGTCTGCGATCAGCAGGATCCTTGAGGGCCGCCGTGTCTGGAGACGGTAGCGCCACCTTTTTGGACAAGCGCGTTAACGCCTTGTCCACCCTGGGTGAGGATTCCCACCGTAACCTGTCCTGCGCAGGGAAAGGATACGCCATAAGAATTCTTTTGGGAATCTGCAGTTTCTTGTCTGGAGTTTCCCACGCTTTTTCAAATAACGCGTTCAGTTCATGAGATGGGGGAAAGGTTACCTCAGGTTTCTTTTCCTTAAACATGTGTACCCTCTTGTCAGGGACAGAGGGGTCATCAGTGATATGCAAAACATCCTTTATTGCAATAATCATATCATGAATACTTTTGGCCACCCTTGGGCAGTGCCAGATTAAGGTCCACATGGGCCTGGAGCTGAGATTTATGAAGGGACTATTGTTTGTGCCGCAGGAGGTATGATCAGTATGGTGGGGGTATGAGTACTGATGGGGGGGTATGACCAGTGTTGGGGGTGTGTGGTCTTAACAGGGAGTGTGGTCTACCGTCTGTCTTCAACCATTTCAAACTCCCTCCCCTCTGGCTTATATGAAGCATATATCCTCCTGTTATATTACTGATCATTGCATATCCCCCCCCCCCCCACCACCACCACCACACACTCACAAATAATGGTTTATTAATAATATTTTTATCTAGAGTGCATTGGCAGAGACATATACCTCAAAATTGATAATTCTCCAATATCTATCTGTAAACATAGTGCAGAACATGAAAACATAAGAAATACAAAATAAATATTAAATAACATTATGTGACCTGCATTTTCTGCAAATGCTACTGCAAAGCCCTTCCTTTGTGTACAAGTATGCATCTGAATGTGCAAGGACTAAGACGCCCACTGTCAGTGTCTGTAGATGCTGTAACACCGCTTGGTGCTTCTTTAGACACTATCATTGGTCGCACCGTCGAAACTTGCACCAGCCCTTGGGTAAGTGCAGATTTTCCAATTTGAGGGTGGCCTCCAATGTTAACGATGAATCGTCTGTGTATGCAACCACTTTAGCATCATGTACGCAACACGCCCATGAGACGCCCATTTTTGTGCCCATTAATAGCCACCTCCCAGTCACTGGCCAGGAATTGGATACACATTGGAGGGAATTCAATTAGCATTGCATGCACGTAGCTCCCACTTTAAGTGCCTGGAGCTATAATATCTAGTACTGGTCCTCCTTACACATTATGCCATACAGAATGAGCCAAAATGCACATTATGCCACACAGTGTCAGCCAAAATTCCCACAGAATGAGCCAAGATTGATATTATGCCACATGGAATGAGCCAAAATTCACATTATGCCACACGGAATGAGCCAAAATTCACATTATATGCCACACGGAATGAGCCAAAATTCACATTATGCCACACGGAATGAGCCAAAATTCACATTATGCCACGCGGAATGAGACAAGATTCACATTATGCCACACGGAATGAGCCAAAATTCTCCCTGGGAGAGTGACAGCAGGGACATAGAGAGGGACAGGGAGAGTGACAGAGGGACAGGGAGAGTGA
This sequence comes from Pseudophryne corroboree, assembly GCF_028390025.1. Lineage (NCBI taxonomy): Eukaryota > Metazoa > Chordata > Amphibia > Anura > Myobatrachidae > Pseudophryne > Pseudophryne corroboree. The sequence continues at coordinate 307,896,391 of NC_086446.1, forward strand.
CAGAGGGACAGGGAGAGTGACAGCAGGGATATAGGGACAGGGAGAGTGACAGAGGGACATACGGACAGGGAGAGTGACAGAGAGACAGGGAGTTTGACAGGGAAAGTGACATAGGGAGAGGGGGAGTGGCAGAGGGACATAGGGACAGGTAGAGTGACAGCAGGGACATAGAGAGTTACCGAGGGAAAGGGAGAGAGACAGAGGGAAAGGGAGAGAGACAGAGGGAAAGGGAGAGAGACAGAGGGACAGGGAGAGTGACAGCAGGGACAGGGAGAGTGACAGCAGGGACAGGGAGAGTGACAGCAGGGACAGAGAGAGGTACAGCAAGGAGATACAGTAGGGAGAGAGAAAAGCAGCAAGGTTAGATTACCTAATGGGTAGCGGTGAGGAGAAGGAGGCTGTGGTCAGTTGTTGTGTGGAGGAGGCTATGGTCGGCAGCAGTGCAGAGGAGGAGGCTGTGGTCGGCGGCAGTGCAGGGGAGGAGGAGGCTGTGGTCGGCGGCAGCGGTGTGAAGAAGGAGGCTGTGGTTGGCGGTGCGGAGGATGCGGCGGCTGCTGTGGCCTTCACTGTGGCTCTGGCTGTGCCCCACAGTGCCAGATACAATGCCCCACAGTGCCAGATACAATGCCCCACAGTGCCAGATACAATGCCCCACAGTGCCAGATACAATGCCCCACAGTGCCAGATACATGCCCCACAGTGCCAGATACATGCCCCACAGTGCCAGTTACATGGCCCCACAGTGCCAGTTACAATGCCCCACGGTGCCAGATACATGCCCCACAGTGCCAGATACAGTGCCCCACAGTGCCATACATGCCCCACAGTGCCAGATACATGCCCCACAGTGCCAGATATATGTCCCACAGTGCCAGTTACATTGCCCCACAGTGCCAGTAACAATGCCCCACGGTGCCAGATACATGCCCCACAGTGCCATACATGCCCCACAGTGCCATACATGCCACACAGTGCCATACATGCCCCACACACAGTGCAAGATACAATGCCCCACAGTGCCAGTTACATGCCCCACAGTGCCAGATATATGTCCCACAGTGCCAGTTACATTGCCCCACAGTGCCAGTTACAATGCCCCACAGTGCCAGATACATGCCCCACAGTGCCATACATGCCACACAGTGCCATACATGCCCCACACACAGTGCAAGATACAATGCCCCACAGTGCCAGTTACATGCCCCACAGTGCCAGATATATGTCCCACAGTGCCAGTTACATTGCCCCACAGTGCCAGTTACAATGCCCCACAGTGCCAGATACATGCCCCACAGTGCCATACATGCCACACAGTGCAAGATGCAATGCCCCACAGTGCCAGTTACATGCCCCACAGTGCCAGATATAAGACCCCCCCCCCCCCCCCGTCACTTAACGCTTCCTTCCCTCTGCTATGTGAGGGGAGGAGAGCGCAGCGCAGCACCTCTACTGCCCCTCAACGCTCCAGGTCTCCGGCGGCGGCTATGTGGTGCCGGTTCGTTAGCCAATCAGAGCTCGTGAACCAGCAGCCAATCAGGAGCCGGTCCGCAAGCTCTGATTGGCTAACGCCGCCGGAGACCGGACACATGCAGCGCTGCTGGCAGCGGCACTGAGGACATTGAGGGGCAGGAGAGACGCTGCGCTCTCCTCCCCTCACATTGCGGCGTGACGGGGGTGAGTGGGCATGATGCCCTGGCCGGCGGCGGCGCCCCCCTCTGTTGGGCCTGCCAAGGCGCCCACGGCACGTGCCCCACTCGCCCTATCCTAGTTACGCCTCTGGCGCCCAGCTATGCCACAGTGTGCTTGCTGCGATGCATACACATTACAGCAAGGACAAAAAGGGACACATCTGTATGCTGCTTTACAGACAACAGTGAATACAACCAACTAGGGGGAAAAATCACTCACCAATGCTGGGTTGCAGAGATCCAGTGCTGTAGTTGGTCCAGTAGACTGCACACCAAAGCATAGATTCTTCGGATAGCTGGGGGGGAGCTTAGAGCAATCAGGGGACACCCATACTGGTGACACAATTTCAGGTGACCAGGAGTGGGGTTTATCAAGATTGGGGGCGGAGCTAAGTGAGACCAGGGTGGTCCACTCTGGTGACACAGCTATTCAAATGACCAGGAGCAGAGCTAAGTATGGCCAGGAGGCTCCTAGCCTCCCACACTGCTGGCAAAGAATCGCATGGCTGGGGGGCGGGGCTTATTGCGCACAGGGGGCGGAGCTTAGCGCGGCCAGTTTCTCTATCACTGTTAGTACTGCATCTCATACCGGGGGCGGGGCTTATCGCGCACAGGGGCGGGGCTTATCGCGGCCAGTTTCTCTATCACTGTTAGTACTGCATCTCATACCGGGGGCGGGGCTTATCGCGCGCAGGGGGCGGGGCCTAGTATGGCCAGGAGGGTCACTAGTGGTAAAGCATCGGATGGCCGGGGGGGGGCGGAGCTTATTGCGGACAGTGGGCGGGCCCTATCGCAGCCAGGAGGGTCACACACTGGTGGCAAATCCTCGGTTGGCGGGGCGGAGCTTAGCACGGCCAGGGGCGGAGCATAGGTCTGCAGCGCTCCGGCCTCCGGTGATCAGCGGCCAGGAACTGGGGGTATGTGAGTGCTATGTTTGGGGCAGCTGGTGGTCGGTCACAGTAGTGACAGGAAAAAACATTTTTTCCTGTCAACACTGCACTGCAGGGAATCCTCTGGGCCTATTTTCATGGGAGGCCTGGAGCTGCAGCTCCATCCGCCCCATTGTTAATCCGGCCCTGCCCTTGGGTATAACCTCGCATCATCGTAGTCGACACTGGAGTCAGAAACCGTGTCGGTATCAGTGTCTGCTACTTGGGACAGGGGATGTTTCTGAGACCCTGAGGGGCCCTGTGACACAGTCAAAGCCATTGATTGACTCCCTGTTCTATCCCTGGACTCTGCTTTGTCCAATCTCTGATGTAATAAAGACACATTTGCACTTAAAACATTCAACATGTCCAACCAGTCAGGTGTCGGCGTTGCCGACGGAGACACCACAATCATCTGCTCCACCTCCTCCTTAGATGAGCCTTCCACTTCAGACATGCCGACACACGCGTACCGACACCCCCACACACTCAGGGACATATTTATATGGAGACAGTTCCCCAATAAGTCCCTTTGGAGAGACAGATAGAGAGTATGCCAGCACACACCCAGCGCCAACTGACACTGGAAACAAATTCCCAGATAAACAGCGCTTTTATATCAAAATATGTGTATATATATATATATATATATATATACACTCACTGCGCCATTTAAAGTGCCCCCCCCCCTCTTTTTTGGCCTCTGTCACCGTTCAGCAGGGGAGAGTCCGGGGAGCCAGCTTCTCTGCAGTGTGCTGTGGAGAAAATGGCGCTGGTTAGTGCTGGAGGATCAAGCTCCGCCCCCTCAGCGGCAGGCTTTGGTCCCGCTCAAATTTCTAATACTGGCGGGGGAATATATAATATACTGCCTCCGCAGCCTATATATATGTTAGCCAGTCCCAAGAGGTTTATTATTGCTGCCCAGGACGCCCCCCCTGCGCCCTGCACCCTTCCGTGCCCGCTGTGTGTGGGAGCAATGGCGCGCAGCGGTAACGCTGCGCGTTACCTCAGAGAAGATCTGAAGTCTTCTGCCGCCTTTGAAGTCTTCTTTCTTCTTATACTCACCCGGCTTCTATCTTCCGGCTCTGTGAGGACGGCGGCGCGGCTCCGGGACGAACGGCGAGGGTGAGACCTGTGTTCCGACCCTCTGGAGCTAATAGTGTCCAGTAGCCTAAGAAGCAGAGCCTATCACTTAAGTAGGTCTGCTTCTCTCCCCTCAGTCCCACGATGCAGGGAGCCTGTTGCCAGCAGTGCTCCCTAAAAATAAGAAACCTAACAAAATTATTTTTCAGAGAAACTCAGGAGAGCTCCCCTGTAATGCACCCAGTCTCCTCTGGGCACAGGATCTAACTGGGGTCTGGAGGAGGGGCATAGAGGGAGGAGCCAGTGCACACCCCTCTAAAGTTCTTTGTGGTGCCCATGTCTCCTGCGGAGCCCATCTATGCCCCATGGTCCTTACAGAGTCCCCAGCATCCTCTAGGACGTAAGAGAAATAGGATTTTAATTACCTACCGGTAAATCCTTTTCTCGTAGTCCGTAGAGGATGCTGGGGTCCACATTAGTACCATGGAGTATAGACAGGTCCACTAGGAGCCATTGGCACTTTAAAGAGTTTGAGAGTGTGGGCTGGCTCCTCCCTCTATGCCCCACCTACCAGACTCAGTCTAGAACAGGAGTGGCCAATTATTTCAGCTGGGGGGCCGCTTAACACTTCCAGTGAATATTCGAGGGCCACACACAAAATATCTTGTATATACAATACCTATCACAAAAATGCTGTAAGATTTTTATTAAAAAATAGTTTTATTATACAAAGCAAACAGTGCATTTTCGCACAGCAGGCGATCGGGTCTGAAATGTGCATACACCGCAATGTGCAGGCAGGTCGGTCCGCAGCGCCGGGATGGTGAGAACAAATCGATTGCACGGGCGATCACAAGGTGATTGACAGGAAGAGGACGTTTGTGGGTGGCAATTGACCGTTTTAGAGGAGTGTCCGGAAAAATGCAGGAGGGACCAGGCATTTGGAGGGAGGGTTTCTGACGTTAGCTCCAGCCCCGATCACCGCACTGGAAGAGTAAGTCCTGGGCTGAGCAGAGACTGCACAAACTTTTGTTTGTGCAGCTCTCTGCAGATGCGATCGCACACCTGCACAGTGATTCCCCCCCCCACCTCCCCCACCCCTGTAGGTGGCGACTACCTGATCCCAGCAGTGCAAAAAACGCCTGCTAGCGATCAGGTCTGAATTAGGCACATAGTTATTTATGTAGCTATAAAAAATAAGATTTTACTTACCGGTAAATCTATTTCTCGTAGTCCGTAGTGGATGCTGGGGACTCCGTAAGGACCATGGGGCATAGACGGGCTCCGCTGGAGACAGGGCACTTTAAGAAAGAATTTGGATTCTCGTGTGCTCTGGCTCCTCCCTCTATGTCCCTCCTCCAGACCTCAGTTAGAGAAACTGTGCCCGGAAGAGCTGACAGTACAAGGAAAGGATTTTGGAATCCAGGGCAAGACTCATACCAGTCACACCAATCACAACGTATAACTTGTGATAAACATACCCAGTTAACAGTATGAACAACAACGGAGCATCAGATCACCCCTGATGCAACCATAACATAACCCTTATTTAAGCAATAACTATATACAAGTATTGCAGAAGTAGTCCGCACTTGGGACGGGCGCCCAGCATCCACTACGGACTACGAGAAATAGATTTACCGGTAAGTAAAATCTTATTTTCTCTAACGTCCTAGTGGATGCTGGGGACTCCGTAAGGACTATGGGGATTATTCCTTGTGGAATGGGCCTTAACTGATTTAGGCAGCGGCAACCCAGCCGCAGAATGAGCCTGCTGAATCGTGTTACAGATCCAGCGAGCAATAGTTTGCTTTGAAGCAGGCGCCCCAAGCTTGTTGGAAGCATACAGGATAAACAAAGATTCTGTTTTCCTGACCTTAGCCGTTCTGGCTACATAAACCTTCAAAGCCCCGACTACATCCAGTGACTCGGAATCCTCCAAGTCAGTAGTAGCCACAGGCACCACAATAGGTTGGTTTATATGAAAGGATGAAACCACTTTCGGCAGAAATTGTGGGCGGTCCGCAATTCTGCTCTATCCACATGGAAAACCAGACAAGGGCTTTTATGTGACAAAGCCGCCAATTCTGACACACGCCTAGCCGAAGCCAAGGCTAATAGCATGACCACCTTCCACGTGAGATATTTTACTTCCATCGTTTTGAGTGGTTCAAACCAGTGTGATTTCAGGAAACTCAACACCACGTTAAGATCCCAAGGTGCCACTGGAGACACAAAAGGGGGCTGAATATGCAGCACTCCCTTTACAAACGTCTGAACTTCAGGCAGAGAAGCCAGTTCTTTTTGAAAGAAAATGGATAAGGCCGAAATCTGAACCTTAATGGAACCCAATTTAAGGCCCAAAGTCACTCCCGACTGTAGGAAGTGAAGGAAAAGGCCCAGCTGGAATTCCTCCGTAGGGGCATTCCTGGCCTCACACCAAGCCACATATTTTCACCATATACGGTGATAATGTTCAGCCGTCACATCCTTCCTAGCCTCTATCAGCGTAGGAATGACCTCATCCGGAATGCCTTTTTCTGCTAGGATCCAGCAATCAAACACCATGCCGTAAAACGCAGCCGCGGTAAGTCTTGGAACAGACAGGGCCCCTGTTGCACAAGTCCTGTCCTAGAGGCAGAGGCCACGGGTCCTCTGTGAGCATTTCTTGCAGATCTGGATACCAAGTCCTTCTTGGCCAATCCGGAACAATGAGTATTGTTCTCACTCCTCGTTTCCTTATGATTCTCAGCACCTTGGGTATGAGAGGAAGAGGAGGAAATACATAGACCGACGGGAACACCCACGGTGTCACCAGTGCTTCCACAGCTATCGTCTGAGGGTCTCTTGACCTGGCGCAATATCTCTGTAGCAGCTTTTTGTTGAGGCGGGATGCCATCATGCCCACCTGTGGCAGTTCCCACCGACTTGCAATCTGCGTGAAGACTTCTTGATGAAGTCCCCACTCTCCCGGGTGGAGGTCGTGCCTGCTGAGGAAGTCTGCTTCCCAGTTGTCCACTCCCGGAATGAACACTGCTGACAGTGCGCTTACGTGATTCTCCGCCCAGCGAAGAATTCTGGTGGCTTCTACCATCGCCACCCTGCTCCTTGTGCCGCCTTGGCTGTTTACATGAGCCACTGCGGTGATGTTGTCTGACTGAATCAGAACCGGTTGGTTGCGAAGCAGGGACTCCGCTTGACGTAGGGCGTTGTATATGGCCCTTAGTTCCAGGATGTTGATGTGAAGGCAAGTCTCCTGACTTGACCACAGCCCTTGGAAATTTCTTCCCTGTGTGACTGCCCCCCACCCTCGGAGGCTTGCATCCGTGGTCACCAGGACCCAGTCCTGAATGCCGAATCTGCGACCTTCGAGAAGGTGAGCACTCTGCAGCCACCACAGGAGAGACACCCTGGCCCTGGGGGATAGGGTGATTAACCGATGCATCTGAAGATGTGATTCGGACCACTTGTCCAGTAAGTCCCATTGGAAGGTCCTCGCATGGAACCTGCCGAAGGGAATGGCCTCGTATGATGCCACCATCCTTCCCAGGACTCGAGTGCATGCACTGACACCTGTTTTGGTTTTAATAGATTCCTGAGCAGTGTCACGAGCTCCTGAGCTCTCTCTATCGGGAGATAAACTCTTTTCTGGTCTGTGTCTAGGATCATGCCTAGGAGAGGCAGATGAGCTGTAGGAACCAACTGCGACTTTGGAATATATAGACTCCAGCCGTGTTTCCGTTACACTTCCAGAGAAAGTGATACGCTGTTCAGCAACTGCTCTCTTGATCTCGCTTTTATGAGGAGATCGTCTAAGTACGTGATAATAGTGACACCTTGCTTCCGCAGGAGCACCATCATTTCCGCCATTACCTTGGTGAATATTCTCAGGGCCGTGGAGAGACCAAACGGCAACGTCTGAAATTGGTAATGACAATCCCGTACCGCAATTCTGAAGTACGCCTGATGAGGTGGATAAATGGGGACATGAAGGTATGCATCCTTTATGTCCAGAGTCACCATAAAATCTCCCCCTTTCAGGCTTGCAATGACCGCTCTTAGCGATTCCATCTTGAACTTGAACCTTTTCAGGTATATGTTCAGGGATTTTAAATTCAATAAGGGTCTGACCGAACCGTCTGGTTTCGGGACTACAACATGGTCGAATAATAACCCCCTCCTTGTTGAAGGAGGGGAACCTTGACCACCACCTGTTGAAGATACAATTTGTGAATTGCAGTTAACACTGTTTCCCTCTCGTGGGGGGAAGCCGGCAGGGCCGTCAGTGAGGGGGCATCGCCTCAAAGTCCAGCTTGTATCCCTGAGACACAATATCTATTGCCCAGGGATCTAACAGGGAGTGAACCCACTTGTGGCTGAACTTACGAAGGCGTGCCCCCACCGGGCCTATTACCAGCTATAGCTGTGGAGACCAGGTCCGAGAACCCTTCTCCACACAATCCTCAGCCTTCCATATGCCTCTTAAGTCGGCATCATCTGTCCATTGCATATTCTACAGGACACGTCAAGCAGAAATCGACATAGCTTTGTCTCTAGGACCCAGTATACTCATGTCTCTTTGGGCATGTTTTATATATTGTTAAAGCTAAATATTTATCTTACTTAAAACCCTTTAAGAGGTCAAAGAACACAGTACGCTATTGGCGTACGGAATACCGTAAGGGTACGCACGTTGCGTAACAATCGCTTAGCCGTAGTCGAGACGCTCAAGCGTCACGTTCGCTCACGGCCAAGAGATCACAGGCAGACACGCTATTGGCTGCCGACTAACGTTATGATACGCTATTAGCGTAGCGGACGCTCGGGACCACGAGGAGATCACAAGCGGCGCTGACGCTCACAGTGTAAAACCTTTATATCTATTCCATAAAACAGTGTATTATGCAGTAAATCTTGGTGTAGTGATAAAGTGTAACTGTACACAGTGTAACCTTATTAACTTAAAAGCTGTTCGAGCGTCTCCGACGCTCTGCGAATACTTAGAAATATAAGAATATACACAGATACTGATCTTAGGTTCTAACACCTTATATGAACGTTATATTTGCAAAAGAATAATACAATACAAGTCATACACTACCAATATAACATAGACTAACTAACCAGATAACTACACATGAAATACAATACAATACAATTACGTTTAAGGGAAAATGAGAGAGAAAGAGGAGAGGAGAGAGAGAGATATGGCTCACAATAACAATAAAGACAATATGATTGCGGAGAAAACTTACGCACAAAGGGAACGATCGCATGCGCCTTTCTGAATATCCAGCTCCCGATTATCAATGATGAGAACCGTTGAAGAGAGTGAGCTGGATCAGATCGGCTTGTCTATTTATGCCCCACACATAATACAATACAATGGTCCCTACAATCTCATTGTTCATTGGACACAGGAATTCGTCTTCGCATTATAACAAAAGGTCATAGGTTGATTCATACAGGTGGGCTGTGACTATTTCCAACTGCTCAGGTGGGTGGGAAACTAGGTTTCCCGCCGCATGGATAAGTGAGTGCAAATAATAGTAAAAGTACATAAACTTCTTATGTCCATAACTATTCGCACGAGCGATTAATCCGCTTCAAACCAACACCGGAATATTGCTAATTAAATACTCTTCCGATGGATACTAAACACCACTGTATAACCCTTGTCTGACCCTTCGTATCAAACAAAGAGGGATCTCTTTGTTTATGAACATGCTACATTAACTAAACTTTCAGATTCTATCAAAGGGACCATAATCTACAAAATACATTATATGGTTAAAATATGTAACGATCGAGTCGCACGCTAGGCGCACATAAACTCTACCATAAATGCGCATACCGTGCGCCTGCGGGTGCACGTAACAGCGGGTATGCGTACGCACGGGAGAGCGCACGCATGCGCAACGCGGACATGTATGAGGTGCAAATATGGCAGTGTGCATCATGATATTTTTCTGACTTTGACAGTCCACCCTTTGGCAGTCAACAATAACTGCCACTTTCTAAAACATTTCAAAAAGAGAAAAATATATGTCATGTGTAAATACATTTCCATGGTTGGGTAAGGGAGGAGAGGAGAAGGTGTGAAAAGGGTATGACCTAGTGAGATAGCAGAAGCATGTGTGTATGAATCCATGTTTGGGGGGTCATGTGTCATCGTGCCGTACGTGTTGTAAATCAAGCTTCGAGGTATTGCGAAGTATACATTTGAATTCCTTCTTATCCCGCGGTACGGGTCTGTGGATGGGCTGTCAAACTTTACCGAGCTCTTTTCGGATTTTAGTTGTAACAAAATGGGGGAGCACATTTTAGTTGATGATACATGAATGGGGGGATATGTGATTGCTGATATCTGTGCCTGTATTCCCTATCGACTATGTGTGTCATTACCTGAAGGTTGTGGAGATGAAGATAGAGAACAATTATGGTAAATGCAGTGGTATTCTATGTCAGGTTAATGAACATTTGTCGGTTGAAGTCTTGTCTGGTGTCTGTTGAATGCAGTCTTCTTTGGGCTTTTGCCAAAAAGTGTGGGCAAAAAGCTTTGTCAATGTCCATAGACTTACAAAAGTGTTGGGCTAGCGTAAATTTAAAATTTCTAGGGAAACTGGGGGTCTATGGCATAGTTCATCAATTATCTGTGTATAAGGTTGTCAAAACTTCTTCTTTAATCCATCTGTTGTCTGTGTACAGGATCATCAAATTCCTCGTCCAAGTGGGTCTTTTTACCTTGGAGAAAACGGAGAAACAGGTGAAAGAAACGGACCGTATAATCGCATTTTCATCACATCATTGTCTCTACCGTTGGGTCATAAATCAAATCCATTGGAATTATAATTTCTTCACTCCTTAGACTCATTACCCTGGTACTACGTTTGCACTTCGTTAAAGCCTGAACGCATCTAAATATCAAGCCAATCGTTATGACGACACCCAAGATACATAGGAGAAACTTCCCTACATCCATTATGACTCCTTGAGCCCATTCTCCTAAACCAGAGAACCAATTTCGCGGGTTCAACCATGACACCCAACCAGTCAGCTCATTACCCACAGCAGCAAGGGTGAGATTGTGTCTCCTGCGAAATTCCCACTTTAATTGGAGAATGTCGTCCATCTTTTGGTCTATGACCTCGACCGGATCCTCGGTACTATTCGTAATATATGTGCAGCATTTCACGCCGTACTGCGTTGCCAGTGTGACACAATATCCACCTGTCACTGCTGTGAGATAATTAAGAACCATTCTATGCTGAACCAGTTCTGTTTTATAAGCTTGAAGCTCTCTTCCAGTATACCTAAAAGTGTCATCATACATTTCTGTGATATTGTCTAATAAATTTGCAAGCGCAGATATATACTTATAGTTCAACACTCCTCTAGCGGTGCGAGTGAAATCTAACGCAAGTAGAACCTGAATCCCGGTGGATTCATGGATCATGTCAGAGGCCGAATGCTCTGTCCTTTCTGTCAGTTGCCTTTTAACTACGTGCTCGTAATGGGTGTGAGTATAAGGAGCTTGGGCACCACGGTGTATATCTTTCATTTTGGCATGTGATACAGTCATTACTTCAGGCAGTACTTTTCCAATATAACACAATCCTTCAGAGTTTGGGGCAAGCCACTTATACGCCTTCCTCCCGCATATGAAATATGCATCATCGGGGAGAACATATGGGACGGAGTAGGACATAACCATATTACACATCTTCCATGTGAAATCTCCTAACCCTAATTCTCCCATCTGTCTAGTACACGTATCAGTTTGTACGATATGTGCACAGTATCCTGGTGATACCTCTCCAACTCTCGTAATCCTACTTCCTAGGGTATACCTATATCGGAAAGATTTTTCTCTACTGGCTATGTGGCGTATAAGCTCTGTATCTGTAGGCATTCTATCTGCTCTATATGAAAAGGTCATGGTTTGGTTACTCCATGACACTTCCCAATTTCCCGGCTTTCGGGGATTGGAAATGTTAAAACATATTAGGGACTTATCCACATGATATTGGTGGAGCTTCAAACTAGGAGGACTGGAGATATTAAACCTCCTGTCCACCGGTCTCCCACCCTTTAGCTCAAGTACCTCTCCTACCGTTAAAGGGAAAGGTACTAGCCCTGATTTGCTATGGCCTTGAGGTACTTGAGAGCATACCCAACAATCTGTTTGATTTAACACATTACCCACTAAGGAGTGATAGTCACTCAATGGATGCCGGTCCATGTGGATATTAAAACTGGATTGGCATTTCTTGATGCACCCATCCTCAACTACATTGTCACAGAGCCTACAGATACAGTTTTCTTCAGCTAACAATCCTTCACAATTCCTTCTATTGTCAATGCTATCAGATCGTTTTCTGATACTCGCCTTTACTTGTTGATTAAGTTGTTCTTGGAAAACTACGCCTCCATCTTTGTCATCAGAACCCATTCCAGAACCTCTCTCGACCTCCATGGTACTCTCGCCGGAACAGACTGCTCTGGTCAACATCATGGTCAACAGGAAAATCCGGATCACAGTCTCTTGGGGCAAGTCCATCTTATAGGAGGAAACGGAGAAGAATGAGAAGGGGGAAAAAATAATTGAGGGAGAGGGGATGGGAAGTGGAGAAAAACAATAAAAGGGAACAGGGGATCGACAACTGCTTCCGATCTTATGATTTTCAAAGCTCAGGTGCCGCCTCAGTCCTCCTGAAACAGACACTCCAGTGATACAACTTCCTCTACCGTCTGTTCCTTATCACGGGACCTCTCTGGATCAGCAACCTTCTTACAATGGGACGAATGAACCCAAGTCTCTCTCTCTGCAACCTTCAATGCTGTAGTGCTAGTCAATAAGACTTGGTATGGTCCTTCCCATCTGTCAATAAGGTAACCTGAGCGTAGAAAATTCCATATCATTACATAATCCCCAGGTTCAATGTCATGACAATTACTATCTGGTAAATCAGGGATCACTAACTTCAAATTATCATTTTGATTCCTTAGCTGTTTACTCATGTTAACCAGGTACTTTACAGTCACTTCATTGTTACACTTCAAATCGTCCTGAGGGTTAATCATAACATGCGGTTGTCGACCAAATAAGATCTCAAAGGGAGACAGATTAAGAGGGGACCTGGGAGTGGTTCTGATGCTGTATAGTACAATGGGTAAAGCTTCTGGCCATGTCAATCCTGTTTCTGCCATAACTTTGCTCAGTTTATTTTTAATAGTGCTGTTCACTCTTTCCACCTTTGCACTCGCCTGGGGGCGATACGGAGTGTGCAGCTTACTATCAATTCCCATTAACTTACACATTCCTTGAAAGACATCACCCGTAAAATGGGTACCCCTATCACTTTCAATTATTCTAGGGATACCGTATCTACATACAAATTCCTGCACAATTTTCTTAGCAGTAAACATAGCGGTATTTGTGGCCGCAGGAAATGCTTCGACCCAATTTGAGAATACATCTATACAAACAAGTACATATTTCAAATTTCGACAAGGGGGTAATTGTATAAAGTCAATCTGTATTACCTGAAAAGGGACGCCTGTAGGTGGGATATGAGATGGTTCTGTTGGTATTGCCTTTCCGATATTCTTCCTCAAACAGGTAAGGCATGACATTGCTCTTTTACCTGCATGAGATGAAAATCCTGGGGCGCACCAATATGCTCTTACCAACTTACACATTCCCTCCTTGCCCAGATGAGTCAGCCCGTGTGCTGCCTCAGCCAAACATGGAAGGTATGCTCTGGGGGCCACTGGTTTACCTTGTCCATCCGTCCAGAGTCCTGAGGACTCCTGGCCATATCCTTTTGCCTTCCAGACTGCCTTTTCCTGTGTGGAACACAAATTTTGCATTTCACACAACTTTTGTGTGTTGATGGTATTAAATACCATCAATTGTGTGGTGTCTGTCTGTCTGGGGGTACCAGCTGCTAACTTAGCAGCTTCGTCTGCTCGGCTGTTACCAAGTGATACTGGGTCCTGGCTATATGTGTGTGCTTTACACTTGATAACAGCCACTCTGTCGGGTTCCTGTATCGCTGTTAGAAGCCTTTTGATGTGAGCTGCATGCGCTACCGGTGTACCAGCTGCCGTCATGAAATTTCTGAGGCGCCATAGGGCTCCGAAATCATGGACTACCCCGAATGCGTATCTAGAGTCGGTGTAGATATTGGCTGACTTGCCCTTAGCCAATTCACATGCTCTGGTTAGGGCGACCAGTTCAGCAACCTGGGCTGAGTGAGGTGGGCCTAGCGGTTCTGCTTCTATGGTGCCTTGGTCATCTACGACTGCGTATCCAGTACACAAGTCTCCCGAGTCTGACTGTCTGTGACAACTACCGTCAGTGTAGAAAGTAAGATCTACATCTTCCAGTGGGTTGTCACTGATGTCAGGCCTTGCCGTGAAATTTTGGGTCAAATATTCCATACAATCATGCATGTCATCTTTTGTATTAAATCCTCCTTCCCCACCACTCTCATCCTCCACCCTTCGTGCCTGTCCAGGCACACCTGGGAGATATGTTGCAGGATTTAATGCACTGCATCTCCTTATGGTGATGTTTACGGGGGCCATTAGTGCCAATTCCCATCTTGTAAACCGCGCTGATGAGACGTGTCTGGTTTGGGCAGAATTTAGCAAGGCTGACACTGCATGTGGTGTATGAATTGTGAGGTTGTGACCTAGCACTACATCTTCGCTTTTTGTTACTAGCAATGCTATTGCAGCAACGCTTCGCAAGCATGTGGGGAGGGATCGCGCTACCGTATCTAGCTGAGCGCTGTAGTATGCTACCGGCCTGCTGGCATCACCGTGCTTTTGGGTTAGGACGCCTGCCGCGCAACCAGCACTTTCTGTTCCGTACAGCTCAAAGGGTTTCCCATAGTCTGGCATACCTAATGCTGGCGCCTGCGTAAGGCACTGTTTAAGTCTCTCAAATGCCATCTCGGACTCGTTTGTATGCGAAATCCGATCAGGTTTGTTTGAGGAGACCATCTCCTGCAAAGGTAACACTAGAATGGAAAATCCTGGGATCCAGTTACGGCAATACCCACACATTCCTAAAAACGTTCTGATCTGTTGCTGGGTTTGTGGCAGAGTCATGTCTCTAATTGCTTGAATTCTATCAGCGGTCAGGTGTCTCAGTCCTTGTGTTAGACAGTGTCCTAGATATTTTACTTTAGTCTGGCATAATTGCAACTTGTCTTTGGAAACCTTGTGTCCTGTGTCTGAAAGATGAAACAGGAGCTGTTTCGTATCCTTCAGGGACGCTTCCAATGAATCTGAACACAGTAGTAAATCGTCCACGTACTGTATCAATATTGATCCACTCTCTGGTTGGAAAGACTGTAAACAATCATGCAAAGCCTGGGAAAATATACTTGGACTGTTTATGAAACCTTGTGGTAATCGAGTCCATGTGTATTGGACTCCTCTGTATGTGAATGCAAACAAATATTGACTGTCAGGGTGTAGAGGTACCGAGAAGAAAGCGGAGCAGAGATCAATAACAGTGAAAAATTTCGCAGTGGGAGGGATCTGCATAAGGATGACAGCTGGATTTGGCACTACGGGGAACTGACTCTCAACTATTTTGTTAATCCCCCTTAGATCCTGCACTAGCCTGTAACCCCTCCCCCCACTCTTTTTTACAGGGAAGATGGGACTATTGGCAGTGCTGGATGTTCTTACCAGAATGCCCTGTTGTAGCAAGCGCTCTATTACGGGATACACTCCTAACTCCACCTCTGGCTTCAGAGGGTATTGTGGGATTTTTGGAGCTATCCTACCATCTTTTACTTGCACAACTACTGGAGCTACATTTGCCATTAATCCAGTGTCTTGTCCATCTTTAGTCCAAAGTGACTCTGGTATCTGGGATGTCATTTCTTCTACTTGGGATGGAGTCCTATTTGTCATAACGGTATGTGCCATTAATTTTGATGGGGAGTCTAACATGTCTCGCACTTCCTGAGCGTGATTCTCAGGTATGTCCAAGAATACACCTTCAGGAGTACAATAAATGACGCACCCCATTTTACACAATAAATCTCTTCCCAGGAGATTAGTCGGTGCCGATGCAGCCAGCAAAAAGGAATGCTTGGTATGTAAAGGCCCTATTGTAATCTCTGCTGGTTTGCTAACAGGGTAATGCTGGACTACTCCCGTTACTCCCATGGCTGGAATTGTCTTACCAGTGGTTCTCATGCCCACTGTCGAATTTATCACTGATTTGGCCGCCCCCGTATCTACAAGAAAGTTTAATGTTTTACCAGCTACGTCAATTGCAATTTCGGGTTCACTTCCAAGGCTTGCAATCAATTTTACTGGCTGCAGATTACAGGTATGGCCACACCCCTATTGGGTATGGTGACCTCCCTGAATCCCGCTGGCAGCAACTACTTGTGAAGGGGTTAACTGGGAACTGCCAGAAGTTTGCCAGTCTCCTTTTGGGGGATATCTTTTTGTTTCCCCTGTATGTGGCTCATAACTCCGTCTCTGCGGGCCCTGATCCCAATGTCGTGTGTCATGTCGTGGTCTAGGGGGTTGGTATGATTTTTGTGAATTTTTCACTCTACAGTCTCGTGCCATGTGTCCCTGTCTATGACAAGAATAACAAGTTACCACATTTGACATACCCACAGGGTTTGGTGATTTATACAAAGGCTGCCTTGTGGTCAGGGCCTGTATACTTACGGCCATTAACTTATCACCTTGTAATTCCCTGTGTCTGGTGATATTCCGATCGTGATCAATAGCTGCCTCTCTCAAAGTAGCCACCGACAGACCTCGCCAACATGGTTGCGTGGTCTGTACCCTTGTCTTTAATGCTTCTTTTAAACCATCCATTAGCACAGATACTGCTACTTCTCTATGATTTATGTTGGTTTTAATGTCCTCTATGCCTGTGTATTTAGCCATATCTAGTAATGCCCTGTGAAAATATTCTGCAGCTGTTTCTGACTCCTTTTGTTTGATGGAGAAAATTTTGTTCCATTTAACTACAGCTGGAAAATACTCTTAACTGTAAATTTATTCTTTTTACATTGTCTCGGTTGTACACATCTGTAAGGGGTACATCCTGATCCAATCCACAGTCAGCTAAAAATTGAGCTGAGTCGACATTGGAGGGTAAACATGCCCTCAGCAATATCTGCCAGTCTTTGTTATTGGGCTCTACAGTGTTCCCTAGGTCTCTGATGTATTTCTGGCTAGCTACTAGATCTTTTCTAGGATCAGGGAATTCAGACACTATGGTTCTTAATTCCATTCGGGAAAATGGGCTGTACATGGCAATGTTTCTGATAGGAGTGACTCCTGTAGTGTCAGTTTTCCCATTTGGCACAGCTATTACCCTAACGGGATTAAGCCTAACAACATCAATCTGATTAGATTCTACAGCCTGTGGTGAAATGGTTTCAGCATAGTGTAAGGTGCCGTACTTACCCGTTGATACGACCTCACCTGTCCCTCCGCTAGGGGCCTTTGCTACTAATCTTAAGGGTTGGGCCGTGCCTACTGTTGTTTCTGATAAGGTGGCTGCTAGAGAGAGCGACGATACTGTTGCCGATTCGTCCTCTTGATCACACTCCTGGGGAAAGTTTAAAACAGGGTACAACTTGCACGGGTTAATATTTGCATTGGTTAACTTATTAACATTATCTTTAACATTTATACAGTTGCTAAGTGTTTGTTTGTTACACCCTAGTGCGTCATTCTCCGCAACCAATTTCTCTCCTGATATATATGGTGGCGGCGGTGCCGTGGCTATCAGTTTCCTGATAGGGTTAGATCCCGCCGCCTGAGCCAATCCTCTCTGTATTTCACCCTCCTGTTGCCATAACTGCAAATAATCATAATGTTTGATCCGTCTCTTTGTTGATTTAATGAGACATATCCTCCTCCTTAGATTCAGTAACACATCTGGGCTAAAGCTGCCTACTCTTGGGAACTTCTCCCCGTCATGTACCGTCATTCTCTCCCATTCATCACATAAAACCTCTGTGTGTGAACCGTATTTTTCACACATTACATACCTTGCCGACCCGATTGGTCGGTTTACTGAATCAACCCGAGCCGAGGTTGATCGCCCCCTACCTGAACAATTGGCCCCCATACCTGCAGGTGTTGCTTTCTTCAGCGAACCCTTACAAAAACCAAAATGTTCAAGATAGGCTGACGGTGGCGGTTTACCGAGTACCCCACTCACTCGCCCACGCCGACCAATACGACCTACACACTGCCCTAGTGCTGGCGTACTCGACCCAGGGCCCCTGCGACCTGAACCTCTATTTACTGGAACATGTGAGGGTGATCCGCAGAGCACTTACTCTTTCCAGTAACTATTGGTTGCTGGATAGTTCCCAAGTGACTGGCGAACCTCCCTTAAAATAAAAAAAATTACACAAATCACGTTAGAATGTACAAATAGCGTTTATGACCCCTTTCGTACACAAATGGCACTAGGTCAGATTACTAACTAATGCACACAATTACGTGCGGTACAATCGTTCAGTACATAAGCAACTAATCTTATGTACGGAGCGACCAGTGGAATCGAAAATTACGGCTGCGAATTCCTTCAGCCAGAGCTTTATGGCCTATATGGGTTCCGCACCAACCCTTCTTGGTGTTGTGCTACTTCTCTCTATAGCGGACTTCTTAGTCTGCTGTACCTAGACCTCCTGGTCTGTTCCGGACCTCCTGGTCTGTGCTACAGTAGACCTCCTGGTCTGCTATACTCTAATGCTCAAATTTTATGTTTAACAAGGGATGCCTCCCTAGCCACCATGTACATCACTTACATGCATGTACCTCACGAGAACTCGACTTCTTGTGGTTCAACCTCAAAAATTGTAGAACTTATATAATTGCAAACACTCACTCACCACATGTACACTTTTGTTTCTATTTCTATTTCTGCGCAGAAATTTCTTTCCTTTAGACCAGATGAGTTGTAAATTGGAGAAGGATCTATTAGCTTAAATTTCGGACACTAAAATCGACTTGCGCTATTTATCGCGTTGCCACTTTTTCGCCTGTTAAAATAACACTATCGAGTGATTTGAGTTACGTGGGCGTACCCGGACGCTCCGTTGCGTAATATACGCTGCGTGCGTCGGCCTTTGGGTTGCGTACGCGAGTCTCAGCCTTTTGTTAGAGACACGTGTACGCAAAGCAAATATCCACCGTAACACAATTAACACGTTTATCAATGTAGACGATCCTTGATCATCTACCGAGCACCACACAGATCTCTCCTTGTATCTTTAGGCAGAGCTGTGTGCGTGCTTTGCAATTTACACCTTAATGTATTACTTTTACTCTTTAACTATTAAATAGCGACAAATCTCTCTCAGCACGTTTATCAATTATAAAATGGCAAACAGGAGAGTGATATGAAAATACACGAATGAAAAAGAAATGCAGATATATGCGTGCGTGCGTACGCAAGACAGAAATAAACAGTTTTAAAAGACACTAGCGTGTTGTTCTTACCTCCGGTTCCGGATTCCTTCAGCACCCTTTACTAAGCGAAGCAGACGCTTATCCAGACAGCACTACGAGGAATATGACCTCCCGCCCTTTGCTGATGGATAATGTCTGCTGAAATTACCTAGTGCAGATATGTGAAGGACGGACGAGCCGCCAATTGTTAAAGCTAAATATTTATCTTACTTAAAACCCTTTAAGAGGTCAAAGAACACAGTACGCTATTGGCGTACGGAATACCATGAGGGTACGCACGTTGCGTAACAATCGCTTAGCCGTAGTCGAGACGCTCAAGCGTCACGTTCGCTCACGGCCAAGAGATCACAGGCAGACACGCTATTGGCTGCCGACTAACGTTATGATACGCTATTAGCGTAGCGGACGCTCGGGACCACGAGGAGATCACAAGCGGCGCTGACGCTCACAGTGTAAAACCTTTATATCTATACCATAAAACAGTGTATTATGCAGTAAACCTTGGTGTAGTGATAAAGTGTAACTGTACACAGTGTAACCTTATTAACTTAAAAGCTGTTCGAGCGTCTCCGACGCTCTGCGAATACTTAGAAATATAAGAATATACACAGATACTGATCTTAGGTTCTAACACCTTATATGAACGTTATATTTGCAAAAGAATAATACAATACAAGTCATACACTACCAATATAATATAGACTAACTAACCAGATAACTACACATGAAATACAATACAATACAATTACGTTTAAGGGAAAATGAGAGAGAAAGAGGAGAGGAGAGAGAGAGATATGGCTCACAATAACAATAAAGACAATATGATTGCGGAGAAAACTTACGCACAAAGGGAACGATCGCATGCGCCTTTCTGAATATCCAGCTCCCGATTATCAATGATGAGAACCGTTGAAGAGAGTGAGCTGGATCAGATCGGCTTGTCTATTTATGCCCCACACATAATACAATACAATGGTCCCTACAATCTCATTGTTCATTGGACACAGGAATTCGTCTTCGCATTATAACAAAAGGTCATAGGTTGATTCATACAGGTGGGCTGTGACTATTTCCAACTGCTCAGGTGGGTGGGAAACTAGGTTTCCCGCCGCATGGATAAGTGAGTGCAAATAATAGTAAAAGTACATAAACTTCTTATGTCCATAACTATTCGCACGAGCGATTAATCCGCTTCAAACCAACACCGGAATATTGCTAATTAAATACTCTTCCGATGGATACTAAACACCACTGTATAACCCTTGTCTGACCCTTCGTATCAAACAAAGAGGGATCTCTTTGTTTATGAACATGCTACATTAACTAAACTTTCAGATTCTATCAAAGGGACCATAATCTACAAAATACATTATATGGTTAAAATATGTAACGATCGAGTCGCACGCTAGGCGCACATAAACTCTACCGTAAATGCGCATACCGTGCGCCTGCGGGTGCACGTAACAGCGGGTATGCGTACGCACGGGAGAGCGCACGCATGCGCAGCGCGGACATGTATGAGGTGCAAATATGGCAGTGTGCATCATGATATTTTTCTGACTTTGACAATATATATATATATATAGCAGTAGTTCCATATATATAAATCTCTTAAGACAGCATCTTTAATATATATATCTCTATATATACATATATATACATACATACTAGGGTCTCAATCTCTGCTGATAAGGTACCTGTCCACGCTGCCACAGCGCTATAAACCCATGCCGACACAATCGCCGGTCTGAGTAGTGTACCAGAATGCGCACGCTATCTGCAGGATCCCTGAGAATAGCTGTAACGTCAGGGCTACCTTTTGGGCAAACGTGACACCCTAGGGGAAGAGTCCCATCGTATCTTGGCCCTAGTGGGGAAAGGATACTCCCTGAAAATTCTTTGTGGGAAACTGCAGTCTCTTGTCTGGAGATTCCCGCTCTTTTTCCTCATGAGAGGAGGGAAATTTACCTCAGCTTTCTTCCCCTTAAACATGTGTACCCTTGTGTCAGGGACAGATGAGTCATCAGTGATATGCAAATCATCTTTTATTACAATAATCATATATTGAATACTTTTCTGCCATTTTGGCTGTAACTTTGCATTATCGTAGTCGACACTGGAGTCAGACTCCGTGTCGATATCAGTGTCTATTATTTTGGATAGTGAGCATTGAGAGACTCTGAAGGTCTCTGCGACATAGGGACAGACATGAGTAGATTCCCTGTCTGTTCTCTAATCTTTTGTGCAATAAATTCACCTTAGCACTTAATTACACATATCCAAACAGGTGTCGGCGTTGTCGACGGAGACACCCTCTCACACACATATTTGCTCCATCTCCTCCTTAGGGGAGCCTTTTACCTCAGACATGTCGACACATACGTACCGACACACCACACACTCAGGGAATGATCACCTGAAGACAATTCCCCCATAAGACCCTTTGGAGAGACAGAGAGAGAGTATGCCAGCACACACCCCAGCGCTATTAACCCAGGAATAACACAGTAACTTAATGTTAACCCAGTAGCTGCTGTTTATATTGATTTTTGCGCATAATTATGTGCCCCCCCCCTCTCTTTTTACCCTCTTCTACCGTGTAACTGCAGGGGAGAGGCTGGGGAGCTTCCTCTCAGCGGTGCTGTAGAGAAAAAACATGGTGCTGGTGAGTGCTGAGGAAGAAGCCTCGCCCCCTCGACGGCGGGCTTCTGTCCCGCTTTCATGTACAATTTTTGGCGGGGGCTCATGCATATATACAGTGCCCAACTGTATATATGCCCACTTTTGCCAAGAGGTCCTAATTGCTGCCCAGGGCGCCCTCCCCCCCCCCCCCTGCACCTTACAGTGACCGGAGTATGTGGGTGTAGTGTGTGAGCAATGGCGCACAGCTGCAGTGCTGTGCGCTACCTCAGTTTGAAGACAGGAGTCTTCTGTCGACGATTTCGAAGTCTTCTTGCTTCTTTCACCCGGCTTCTGTCTTCCGGCTCTGCGAGGTGGACGGCGGCGCGGCTCCGGGATCGGACGACAAAGGGTGAGATCCTGTGTACGATCCCACTGGAGCTAATGGTGTCCAGTAGCCTAAGAAGCAGGACCTAGCTTCAGAGAGTAGGGCTGCTTCTCTCCCCTCAGTCCCACGATGCAGGGAGTCTATTGCCAGCAGATCTCCCTGAAAATAAAAAACCTAACAAAATACTTTCTTATAGCAAGCTCAGGAGAGCTCACTAAGTAGCACCCAGCTCGTCCGGGCACAGATTCAAACCTCTGGTGTCTGGAGGAGGGACATAGAGGGAGGAGCCAGAGCACACCAGAATCCAAATTCTTTCTTAAAGTGCCTGTCTCCTGCGGAGCCCGTCTATTCCCCATGGTCCTTACGGAGTCCCCAGCATCCACTAGGACGTTAGAGAAACATAGAATATATAACTATAAAAACACACACCACAATATACATTACGTTGCATACATAGTTTTTTTTTACAGGCAAAATACAGATGTCTAAAAAACATAGTAATCCAGTAAGAAAAAAAAAACAGTGCTGAAAACAAACAGCATCCTGTGTAATGCTGTTATTCACAGCTACGGTCTCTCTCTGGGCACAGTTACTAGCTCCCTCCCCCGGACCCATATAGCAGTCTCTACTCCCCCCCCCCCTCCCCCGGACCCATATAGCAGTCTCTATCCTCCTCTCTCCCCTAAACCCATATAGCAGTCCCTACCCCTCCCCTAAACCTATATAGCAGTCCCTACCCCCCTTTCACCCCTCCCCTGAACCCATATAGCAGTCCCTACCCCCCTTCCCCTGAACCTATATAGCAGTTTATAAACCCCTTCCCCACCTGAACCCATATAGCAGCTTAAGTACAGATCCCTTTCAGGGGCTGGCTGGGCAGGGGGTTTACTTTTTTTTTCACAGTGGCAGATGATCTGCTGCCTGCTGCCAGATGATCCACGCTGCCCCTACTTCGCTGAGTCGCTGCCCGCTCCTGCTGTGGCTCCGCCCCCGTGCATCCCAGCACATGATGTCATAGAGGAAATCCCGGTCAGCAGACCCTGTGACGTGACCGGGATTTCCTCAGCGGCGCCGTGTCTGGGAGCAGTGTAGCGCAATGACAAGCGGCTCAGCCAGTCGGGCCGCTTGTCATTGCACACTGACGGGGGACAGCGGGACAGGGAGGATCGGTTCACGGGCCGCATGTTGCCCACCCCTAGTCTAGAAACTGTGCCCGAGGAGACTGACATCTTCGAGAGAAGGCTTTTACACAGATAGTGGCGAGATTCATACCAGCTCACACATTCAAGGCACATCAAGCTAACGAGCTTGAAAGACAGCAACTGCTGAAACATTACTTACCAGGTAACAATGCAGTACTTAACTAAAAACAAAGTTGTACTGAACCAGATAACCACTGCAGGAAAACGAAGCGCCGGGCGGGCCCCCAGCATCCTCTATGGACTACGAGAAAAAGATTTACCGGTAGGTAATTAAAATACTATTTTCTCTTACGTCCTAGAGGATGCTGGGGTCCACATTAGTACCATGGGGATGTACCAAAGCTCCCAGAATAGAAGGGAGCCGCCGAGGCTCCTGCAGAACCAATTGACCAAACTTTAGGTCCTCACAGGCCAAAGTATCGAACTTGTAGAACTTTGCGAACGTGTTCGACCCCGACCAAGTAGCTGCTCGGCAGAGTTCCAAAGCCGAGACACCCCGGGCAGACACCCAGGAAGAACCCACCCTACGAGTAGAGTGGGCCTTAACAGACGTAGGACACGGCAAGCCTGCCGTAGAATACGCATGCTGTATATTGAACCTGATCCAGTGAGGGATCGTCTGCTTAGAAGAAGGACACACAATTTTCTTGGGATCATACAGGACAAACAGAGAGTCCGATTTCCTGTGACGAGCTGTCCTCCTCACTTAGATTTTTAGAGCCCTTACAACATCTAAGGACTTTGATGAAATTGAGGAGTCAGTCGTAACTGGCACCACAATAGGTTGGTTGATATGAAACGCCGACACAACCTTCGGAAGAAACTGCTGACATGTCCGAAGCTCAGCTCTATCTTCATGGAAGATCAAGTATGGACTTTTACATGACAAAGCCCCCAACTCCGACACATGTCTAGCAGAAGCTAAGGCCAACAAATTGACAGCCTTCCACGTGAGAACCTTGACCTCAACCTCCTGAAAAAGCTCAAGCCAGTCCGACTGGAGGAACTGAAACACCAAGTTAAGATCCCAGTGTCACGATCCGGGTATCTGGACGCCATTTCTTACCCATCAGATGCCTCCTAAGGCTGGCTCAGCGCTCCAGGACCGGATCCCCTCTGTTATCCTGATGTGTACATTCCTGTATCCTCTCCTGTCACTCTGGGACGCTGTCACAGTAAACGCCATATTACACCTGGCATGGCGTCTCCCGCGGCCTCCGCCGCCGTCCCTGAACTTCTGCATGCAGAGTGTCTGAGTGGCGATTACGTCAGCCGCGGCCTCCGCTGTGTCCGCGTGGTTGGATGTGCATCTGTCAGCCTGGCGCCTCCTGTCTCCGGTGGCCGGCGCCGCCATTACTGTTTTCATTACCACATGGATTACAAACCAAACTTCCCTCCAAGTGTCTGCATGGGCGCAGCCATCTTGGATTCTGTCAGCTGATCATTTCCACCAATCTGTTCTCAGTATTGATAATCTGCATAATTGCCTAGCCAATCCCTTCCTTGCTGCAGGTATAAATACACTGTGCCTGAGCAAGGAAGGCGTCAGTGCTTTGGTTGTCAAACTTAGTTCCTGTTTGTCTCTCTCCTGTGATTGTCTTCCAGGTTCCAGCTCCTGTCTCAAGACTTCCACCATAGAGACCCGCACCAGCATTCCACCTGCGGTGTAGCCTGACTCTCCAATCCATTGTGGATTCATCTGTTTCCAGCTACAACATTACCTGCTTCCAGCTCAGCTTCCAGCTCAGCTTCCAGCAGAGTACAGCTTCTCTTAAAGGGCCGGTGTCCTTTCTACACTTTACCACTCTCCACCGGTATTATTATTTCTCCGCTCTCAAGTTCTACATTTCAGTTCATATTTCATCGCTCCCAAGTTCATTTATTATTTAACTGGTTCCAGCCAGTATTCACTCCGTGCTAACAACAGTCTGGTTCCAGCCAGTATCCACAGCAGCCGTTTTATCTTCAGCAACCCAGCTTTTCCTGGAACACCAGCTGGCACAATCCTGGGTTATCTCCATTGCTACAGTCGGGCCTGGTAAGGACTTTCCATCTAGAAGATTATAAGAACTATCTCACACTACCAGTGCCCTGTGGCTCCTGCCATCCTGTAGTACCCAGGAACTGTATTTATTCTTTGCTGACTTTTACGTTTTCTTTTACTGCTGCTGTGTTGCGGAGTTGTCATAATAAACATCATTGACTTTTATCCAAGTTGTCGTGGTCACGCCTTCGGGCAGTTATTATTCATGTTACTTACATGTCCAGGGGTCTGATACAACCTCCCAGGTTCCGGTACATCTCAGCCCCTACAACTGAGGCTGCCTCCCGTCAGCTCAGGCCCTCAGTTGTGACAGTAAGCACTGACCTAATGAATCCAGCCGGAGACCAGGATCAAGCGGCCAGGCCGATGCAAGAACTGGCAGCCCGACTAGAACATCAGGAGGCTGCACAAGGCCACATCATCCGCTGTCTCCAGGATCTCTCTACTCGGCTGGATGGGATTCAGACAACTCTCCGTGGATCAGGCGCGTCTGGTGCGTCAACCACAGTGACTCCAGCTATAACCCCACCTTACCCATTTCTGCTCCACGTCTTCATCTTCCAACGCCAGCAAAATTTGACGGATCTCCAAGATTCTGCAGGGGATTTCTCAACCAGTGTGAGATTCAGTTTGAGCTACAACCTGGCAATTTTCCCAGTGACCGTACAAAAATTGCCTACATTATTTCTCTTCTCAGTGGCTCAGCCCTTGATTGGGCATCACCGTTATGGGAGAGGTCCGACACCCTGCTATCTTCCTACACTGCCTTCGTGTCAACATTCAGGCGCATCTTCGACGAGCCAGGCCGGGTAACCTCAGCTTCATCCGAGATTCTCCGTTTACGCCAGGGGTCACGTACTGTAGGACAATATCTGATACAGTTCCAGATCCTGGCATCCGAACTGGCATGGAACGACGAGGCCCTGTATGCTGCATTCTGGCATGGCTTATCTGAGCGTATTAAAGATGAGTTAGCTACCAGAGACTTACCTTCTAAGTTAGATGAGCTAATCTCACTCTGCACGAAAGTTGATTTACGTTTCAGAGAGAGAGCAACTGAGCGTGGAAGATCATCTGCTCCAAAATCTTCTGCTCCTCCTCCTCGTCAACTGTCACTATCTAAAGATGAGCCCATGCAACTTGGCCGTTCCCGTTTAACTCCTGCTGAGCGCCGAAGACGTCTCTCCGAGTCTCTCTGTCTCTATTGTGCAGCTCCGTCTCACACCATTAATGCCTGTCCCAAACGTCCGGGAAACTCCAAATCCTAGCTCGCCAAGGAGAGGGCCGGCTAGGAGTAATGATCTCCTCTCCATCTCCTCAAGATTGTAATCACCCAGTCTCGCTCCAAGTTGCTCAACGTTATCGGAACGTCATTGCCCTCCTTGATTCCGGAGCAGCTGGGAACTTTATTACCGAAGCCTATGTTAAACGGTGGTCCCTACCCACCGAGAGACTTCCTTCGTCCATTTCTTTAACTGCCGTGGATGGCAGCAAAATTTTTGATGCAGTTATTTCTTTAAGGACTCTACCAGTTCGTCTGAGAGTGGGAGTTCTTCATTCCGAACTTATTTCTTTTTTAGTGATTCCAAGAGCCACACATCCTGTGGTCCTGGGCCTTCCATGGCTCCGTCTTCACAATCCTACAATTGATTGGACGACTACGCAAATCCTGGCATGGGGTTCCTCCTGTGCTGAGACATGTTTGTTTAAAGTATTGCCCGTCTGTTCTTCCTCCCCCAGGTCGTCTGATGTTCCACCTCCTCCATATCAAGATTTCACGGATGTGTTCAGTAAAGCTTCTGCTGATATCCTTCCTCCTCATAGAGAATGGGACTGCCCGATTGATCTCGTTCCAGGGAAGGTTCCACCTCGAGGCCGAACTTATCAATTGTCTCTGCCTGAGATGCATTCTATGGAGGAATATATTAAAGAGAACCTAGCAAAGGGGTTCATTCGACCTTCTTCTTCTCCAGCCGGCGCAGGCTTCTTTTTTGTAAAAAAGAAAGATGGTGGTCTGCGGCCGTGCATCGACTACAGAGGTTTGAACGACATTACCATCAAGAACCGTTATCCTTTACCCCTGATTACTGAGCTCTTTGACAGAGTTAGCGGAGCTACCATCTTTACAAAGCTGGACTTGAGAGGTGCATACAATCTCATCCGGATCCGTGAGGGTGACGAGTGGAAGACCGCCTTTAACACCCGTGACGGACATTATGAGTACCTCGTCATGCCCTTCGGATTGAGCAATGCTCCAGCTGTCTTCCAGCATTTTGTCAATGAGATCTTCAGAGACATTCTATACCGTCATGTCGTGGTCTATCTAGACGATATCCTCATTTTTGCCAACGATTTAGAGGAACATCGTTTTTTGGTTAAAGAGGTTCTGTCCCGTCTCCGTGTCAATCATCTCTATTGCAAATTAGAAAAATGCGTCTTTGAAGTCAAGTCCATTCCGTTTCTAGGGTACATTGTGTCCGGTTCCGGACTAAAGATGGATCCTGAGAAACTACAAGCAATCCAAAATTGGCCGGTACCCTTAACCCTCAAAGGGGTCCAGAGGTTCTTAGGGTTCGCCAACTATTACCGAAAGTTTATACGAGACTTTTCCACCATTGTGGCGCCTATTACTGCTTTCACTAAGAAGGGTGCTAACCCGTCCAAGTGGTCTGAAGAAGCCATGCAAGCATTTCATCTTTTAAAACAAAGGTTCATCTCTGCGCCTGTTCTGAAACAGCCTGACATCGACTCTCCTTTCATCTTAGAGGTGGATGCCTCCTCCGTTGGAGTAGGAGCGGTGTTATCTCAGAGGGCTAAAGATGGCCATTTACACCCTTGCAGTTTCTTCTCCCGGAAGTTCTCCCCAGCTGAGCGCAACTATGCCATTGGCGACCAGGAGTTGCTAGCCATCAAGCTCGCTCTAGAAGAGTGGAGGTATCTGTTGGAGGGAGCTTCTCATTCAATCACCATACTTACAGACCACAAGAACCTTTTATATCTGAAAGGCGCACAATGTCTCAACCCTCGTCAGGCCAGATGGGCAATTTCTTTTCCAGGTTCGACTTTAAACTCCAGTTCTGTCCGGGCTCTCAGAATCGCAAGGCCGATGCCCTTTCCCGCTCATGGGAGCAAGAAAATGAGTCAGAGTCTTCAGACAAGCATCCTATTATAAATCCGTTGGCATTCTCCACGGTAGGGATGGACTCTACGCCCCCATCAGGGAAAAGTTTTGTGAAACCGATGCTAAGGAAGAAGCTCATGCATTGGGCCCATGCTTCCCGTTTTGCCGGACATACAGGTATCCAAAAAACCCTGGAGTTTATCTCTAGGTCCTATTGGTGGCCAACTCTGAAAAAGGACGTCTTGGAGTTTATTGCATCTTGCCCAAAGTGTGCTCAGCATAAGGTATCCCGCCAGTCGCCTGCGGGGCAACTGGTTCCACTATCTGTTCCCCGTCGACCTTGGACCCATTTGTCGATGGATTTTATTACAGATTTACCCATGTGCAACAAGTTCAATACCATCTGGGTGGTAGTTGACCGGTTCACCAAGATGGCACACTTCATTCCTCTCACCGGTCTTCCGTCAGCTTCCAAGTTGGCTCAAGTATTCATACAAGAGATCTTCCGACTCCACGGTCTTCCTGAAGAAATTATCTCAGATCGAGGAGTTCAATTCACAGCCAAATTCTGGCGAAGTTTATGTCAAGTCCTCCAAGTCAAGCTAAAGTTTTCCACGGCTTACCATCCTCAGACCAATGGTCAAACCGAGAGGGTGAATCAGGACTTGGAGGCCTTCCTCCGCATCTATGTGTCCTCCTCTCAAGATGACTGGGTTCAATTACTTCCCTGGGCCGAGTTCTGTCATAACAACCAGTATCATTCTTCATCTGCTTCAACACCATTCTTCACTAACTTTGGATTCCACCCTAAAGTCCCTGAGTTCCAACCGCTTCCAGCAACTTCTGTTCCCGCAGTGGATATCACCTTGCATCAGTTTGCCAATATCTGGAAGAGCGTACGATCAGCTCTGCTCAAGGCATCGTTCAGGTACAAGAAGTTTGCGGATAAGAAGCGTCGAGCAGTTCCTGCTCTCAAGGTGGGTGATCGGGTATGGTTATCCACGAAGAATTTGAGGTTAAGAGTTCCCAGTATGAAGTTTGCACCTCGCTATATCGGTCCTTTCAAGATTGAACAAGTCATCAATCCTGTTGCTTACAGACTCCAGTTGCCTCCCTTCTTAAAAATACCCAGGACATTCCATGTTTCCCTGTTGAAACCGCTGATCTTGAATCGGTTTCATTCCTCACTTCCTCCAACTCCGAAAGTCCAAACTCAACGAGGCGTTGAGTATGAAGTGGCCAAGATCCTGGACTCACGTCACCGTTACGGTCAACTACAATATCTTATTGACTGGAAGGGTTATGGTCCTGAGGAACGTTCATGGACCAATGCTTCTGATGTCCATGCTCCTGCCTTGGTCCGGAGATTCCATTCCAAGTTTCCTCAAAAGCCAAAGAAGTGTCCTGGGGCCACTCCTAAAGGGGGGGGTGCTGTCACGATCCGGGTATCTGGACGCCATTTCTTACCCATCAGATGCCTCCTAAGGCTGGCTCAGCGCTCCAGGACCGGATCCCCTCTGTTATCCTGATGTGTACATTCCTGTATCCTCTCCTGTCACTCTAGGACGCTGTCACAGTAAACGCCATATTACACCTGGCATGGCGTCTCCCGCGGCCTCCGCCGCCGTCCCTGAACTTCTGCATGCAGAGTGTCTGAGTGGCGATTACGTCAGCCGCGGCCTCCGCTGTGTCCGCGTGGTTGGATGTGCATCTGTCAGCCTGGCGCCTCCTGTCTCCGGTGGCCGGCGCCGCCATTACTGTTTTCATTACCACATGGATTACAAACCAAACTTCCCTCCAAGTGTCTGCATGGGCGCAGCCATCTTGGATTCTGTCAGCTGATCATTTCCACCAATCTGTTCTCAGTATTGATAATCTGCATAATTGCCTAGCCAATCCCTTCCTTGCTGCAGGTATAAATACACTGTGCCTGAGCAAGGAAGGCGTCAGTGCTTTGGTTGTCAAACTTAGTTCCTGTTTGTCTCTCTCCTGTGATTGTCTTCCAGGTTCCAGCTCCTGTCTCAAGACTTCCACCATAGAGACCCGCACCAGCATTCCACCTGCGGTGTAGCCTGACTCTCCAATCCATTGTGGATTCATCTGTTTCCAGCTACAACATTACCTGCTTCCAGCTCAGCTTCCAGCTCAGCTTCCAGCAGAGTACAGCTTCTCTTAAAGGGCCGGTGTCCTTTCTACACTTTACCACTCTCCACCGGTATTATTATTTCTCCGCTCTCAAGTTCTACATTTCAGTTCATATTTCATCGCTCCCAAGTTCATTTATTATTTAACTGGTTCCAGCCAGTATTCACTCCGTGCTAACAACAGTCTGGTTCCAGCCAGTATCCACAGCAGCCGTTTTATCTTCAGCAACCCAGCTTTTCCTGGAACACCAGCTGGCACAATCCTGGGTTATCTCCATTGCTACAGTCGGGCCTGGTAAGGACTTTCCATCTAGAAGATTATAAGAACTATCTCACACTACCAGTGCCCTGTGGCTCCTGCCATCCTGTAGTACCCAGGAACTGTATTTATTCTTTGCTGACTTTTACGTTTTCTTTTACTGCTGCTGTGTTGCGGAGTTGTCATAATAAACATCATTGACTTTTATCCAAGTTGTCGTGGTCACGCCTTCGGGCAGTTATTATTCATGTTACTTACATGTCCAGGGGTCTGATACAACCTCCCAGGTTCCGGTACATCTCAGCCCCTACAACTGAGGCTGCCTCCCGTCAGCTCAGGCCCTCAGTTGTGACACCCAGGGCGCCGTAGGCGGTACAAAGGGAGGTTGGATGTGCAGATCTCCCTTCAAAAAAGTCTGAACCTCAGGGAGGGCAGCCAACTGTTTCTGGAAGAAAATGTATAGGGATGAAATTTGTAACTTTATGAATCGTAACCTCAGGCCCATATCTACACCTGCTTGCAGGAAGAGGAGAAAACATCCCAGTTGAAACTCCATCGTAGGAAACTTCTTGGACTCACACCAAGATACATATTTTTTCCAAATACGATGGTAATGTTTAGACGTTACTCCTTTCCTAGCCTGTATCAGGGTAGGAATAACCTTGTTCGGAATGCCCTTCCGAGCTAGAATCTGGCGTTCAACCACCATGCCATCAAACGTAGCCGTGGTAAGTCTTGATAGACGAACGGTCCCAGCAGGTCCTCCCAAAGAGGAAGAGGCCTCGGCTCTTCTAGCAGTGGATCCGCATACCAAGACCTTCTTGGCCAGTCTGGAGCAATGAGGATCGCTTGAACCCTTGTTCTCCTTATGAGCTTTAGCACTCTTGGAATGAATGGGAGTGGTGGAAACACGTACATCGACTGGAAAACCCACGGAGTCACTAGGGCGTCCACCGCCACTGCTTGCGGGTCCCTCGACCTGGAACAATATCGCCAAAGCTTCTTGTTGAGACTAGAGGCCATCATGTCTATTTGAGGTACACCCCAAAGATCTGTTACCTCCTTGAACACCTCCTGATGGAGACCCCACTCCCCTGGATAGAGATCGTGTCTGCTGAGGGAGTCCGCTTCCCAGTTGTCTACTCCCGGAATGTAGATTGCTGACAGCGCCAACGTGTGTTTTTCTGCCCAGAGGATGATTCTCGATACCTCTGACATTGCAGCTCTGCTCTTCGTTCCGCCCTGTCGGTTTATGTAAGCCACCGACGTTACATTGTCCGACTGCACTTGAATGGCCCGATTTCTCAGAAGATGGGCCGCTTGTAGAAGACCGTTGTAGACGGCTCTTAGTTCCAGAATGTTTATCGGCAGGCCGGCTTCCAGACTTGACCACCTAACCTTGGAAGGTTTCCCCTTGAGTGACTGCGCTCCAGCCCCGGAGACTTGCATCCGTGGTTAGAAGGATCCAGTACTGAATCCCGAACCTGCGGCCCACCAGGTGAGGTAATTGCAGCCACCAGAGGAGTGAAATCCTGGCCTTTGGCGACAGACATATGCTCTGGTGCATATGTAGATAGAATCCCGACCACTTGTCCAGGAGATCCAGTTGGAAGGACCGAGCATGAAATCTCCTGTACTGTAGAGCCTCGTAAGAGGCCACCATCTTTCCCAAAAGACGAATGCACTGATGAACAGACACTCGGGCTGGCTTCAGGACATCCAGGACCATTCTTTGTATCACCAACACATTTTCCTCTGGAAGAAACACCCTCTGCACTTCCGTGTCGAGGATCATTCCCAGAAAGGACAACCTCCTGGTTGGTTCCAAATGTGATTTTGGAAGATTCAGGATCCAACATGTTCCCTGAGCAGGTGGGTCGTGAGAAGAATGGACTGTAACAGCTTCTCCTTGGACGATGCGTTTATCAGCAGATCGTCCGGATACGGAATAATGTTCACCCCCTGTCTGCGGAGGAGAACCATAATTTACGCCATCACCTTGGTGAAAACCCTTAGTGCTGTGGAGAGGCCGAATGACAGGGCCTGGAACGGATAGTGACAGTCCAACAGTGCGAATCGGAGATAAGCTTGATGCGTCAGCCAAATCAGAATGTGGAGGTACGCATTCTTGATATCCAGGGATACCAGGAATTCCCCCTTCTCCAGACCTGATATCACAGCCCTTAGAGACTCCATTTTGAACTTGAACTCCCTCAGAAAGGGGTTTAGTGATTTTAAGTTCAGAATGGGCCGGACCGAACCATCCAGTTTCGGTACCACGAAAAGGTTCGAATAGTAACCCTTGTTTTGCATCTGTGAAGGAACTTGTACAATAACCTGTGCCTCCACCAACTTCTGAATATCTCCCTGTAGGATAGCCTTGTCTGCCGGCAAGCCTGATTTGAAGAACTGGTGAGGAGGGAGATCTTCAAATTCCTAGTACCCAGGGATCCAGGCTGGACGACACCCAGATGTGACTGAAATGTCTGAGTCTTGCCCCCACCGGCCCTACCTCCGGGCCGTGCGGTCCAGTCATGCTGAGGACTTTGGCGTACCTGAAGCAGGTTTCTGTTCCTGGGAACCCGCAGCAGCAGGTTTCTTGGATTTTGGTCGACCTCCTCTAAAGAAGGTGCTGGAAGGTTTGGCCTTCCTGGTTTTAGCAACCCAAAAGGACTGTGATGCAGCTGAAGAAAAGGTTTCTTCGTAGCAGATGCAGCTGAGGGAAGAAAAGGTGACTTACCCGCTGTAACCATGGAGATCCACACATCCAACGCTTCCTCAAAGAGAGCCTCACCTGTGTAGGGTAGGGTCTCCACACTCTCCAGGGTTCCGCGTCAGCAGTCCACTGGCGCAGCCACAGTCCTCTCCGAGCTGAGACAGACATGGAAGAAATTCCTGCAGCCATTAAACCCAGGTCCTTCATGGATTCCACCATAAATCCTGCAGAATCCTGAATGTTACGTAAAAACAAATCAACGTCACTTTTATCCATTGTATCCAAATCCTCAAGTAATGTGCCTGACTACTTTGCTATAGCTTTGGAAATCCATGTACAGGCAATAGTAGGATGTAGTATCGCCCCTGAAGCCGTGTATCTGGAATTGAGCGTAGTCGGCTCCTTTAAGGCGGTAGATCCTGGAACCGGCAAAACCATCTTTTTTGAGAGCCTGGATACAGACGCGCCCACTATTGGTGGGCTTTCCCATCTTTTTCTATCCGCCCCAGGAAAGGGGAAAGCAACCAGAACCCTTTTAGGGATCTGGAATTTTTTCTCCGGGTTTTCCCACGCTTTTTCAAATATAGCATTCAATTCTTTGGACGCAGGGAAGGTTAGTGAGGCTTTCTTATTGTCTGTGAAGTAAGCCTCCTCAACCTGCTCAGGTATTGTATCAGCAATATTCAACACATCCCTTATAGCCGCTATCAACTGCACCCCTTTAGCAAGAGATGCAGTCCCCCTGAGCACATCCCCATCACCGTCTGCCGTATCAGAATCGCAGTAACCGTGTTAACACCTTTAAGAATGGGTTAGATAAATTCCTAATGGATAAGGATATCCAGGGTTACGAGAATAGTCACGCACTATGGTTATTATAAAAAAAGAGGGGTAAAACGTAACGGCAGTCATCAACATCAGTCAAAATTTTATACAGAATAATCCTTCATAGGAGACCACAAATAGGTTGAACTCGATGAACAATTGTCTTTCTTCAACCTTAGATACTATGTTACTATGTTATCTTGCATAATCTCGACAAGAGCACGCTTATGTGAACCTACAGAGGGAGGCCCTGAGGCAACAGAACCGGACCAAACTGCCATAGCATTTTTGTAAAACTTGAGTTGCAGATTCATTCTGTGCAACCCTAGTAGAAATCTCAGCCACCATAGATTTGAAAGAGGAAAACCATTCAGGCTCCCTTGCTGGTATCTGCGCTGAAACAGTGCAATCCTGATTACCTGGAATGAGATCATACTGAGAGGATAAATCCTCTGCAGCATATGAGACAGAGTCCCTAGACATAGCTAAAATGAGACCCCAAACACTCCACACACACACAGGGGAGATCAGGCAGAGTTTCACCCCTAAGGATGGCAAGAGAGACAGAGATTGGAGCCAACCCACACAGCTCTTTCCAGCGCTGACTGTGTACTTTAATAGGTTACACAGCCTGTATACAGCCTCCCCCCCCCCCCCCCTTCTACTGTAAGAGACAGCTGGAGTTGACTTGGAGGGACTTGCTTTCACTGATAGCGCTTCTGCAGGCAGGAAAATGGCGCTGAACGCTGCTGGGTCCGCTCTGAGAAGCTCCGCCCCCTTAATGGCGCCGTCTTCCTGCTCTTCTGAAGATTATACTGGGCTGAGGAATTGTGCTGGCAGCAATCCTGGGACCCTGACAGGCTTGGAGGTCAGTGTAGGCACTGGCTCAGGGCGCCCCTCACAGCGCCGCACTATGTACCGCTGAGCCCCGGAGCGCAGTTAGTACTGCGCTCCATACCCTGTTGCCGCCATCTTCACACCGGCTCTCCGCTTGCCAGGGGGGCCAGTGACTAACTCACCACTGATCTTCTGGCTCTGTAAGGGGGTGGCGGCATGCTGCTGGGGTGAGCGATCCCCTGTGGCGGGGAACGATCGATCCCCTCAGGAGCTCAGTGTGCTGTCAGCGGAGATAGTCGCTCAGACCCCGCAGGGTGGACACTACTCCCCCCCTTAGTCCCACGAAGCAGGGAGGCTGTTGCCAGCAGCCTCCCTGTAAAATAATAAACTCTAAAAATAAACTTTACTATGGAAACTCTTGAGAGCTCCCCTAGCTGTGACCGGCTCCTCCAGGCACATTTTTTCCTAACCTGAGTCTGGTAGGAAGGGCATAGAGGGAGGAGCCAGCCCACACTCTCAAACTGCCAATGGCTCCTAGTGGACTCGTCTATACCCCATGGTACTAATGTGGACCCCAGCATCCTCTAGGATGTAAGAGACAACCCCTTCACAACAGATTCCCAGATCAAGAACACTCTCCAGGAGGTAGGTGTATACAGTATGTGTCAAAGTCAACAATCAAGAGAAGACTTCACAAGAGTGAATATAGAGGGTTCACCACAAGATGTAAAACCATTGGTGAGCCACAAAAACAGGAAGACCAGATTAGAGTTTGCCAAACATCTAAAAAAGACTTTACAGTTCTGGAACAATATCCTGTGGGCAGATGCGACAAAGATCAACTTGTACCAGAGTGATGGGAAGAGAAGATTATGGAGAAGGAAAGGAACTGCTCATGATCCAAAACATACCACCTCAACAGTGAAGCATGGTGGTAGTAGTGTCATGGCGTAGGCATGTATGGCTGCCAATTGAACGGGTTCCCTTTTATTTATTGATAATGGAACTGCAGACAAAAGCAGCAGGATGAATTCTGAAGTGTTTCGGGCAATATTATCTGCTCATATTCAGTCAAATGCTTCAGAACTCATTGGACAGCGTTTCACAGTGCAGATGGACAATACCCGAAGCATACTGCGAAAGCAACCAAAGAATTTTTTAAGGCAAAAAAGTGGAATGTTATGCAATGGCCAAGTCAATCACCTGACCTGAATCCGATTGAGCATGCATTTGACTTGATGAAGACAAAACTGAAGGGAAAATGCCCACACAACAAGCAGGAACTGAAGACATTTGCAGTAGAGTTCTGGCAGAGCATCACCAAGGATGAACCCAGCATCTGGTGATGTCTATGCATTCCAGACTTCAGGCTGTAATTGACTCCAAAGAATTTGCAACAAAGTATTAAAAAGTGAAAGTTTGATTAAGGATTGGTTAGTTTGTCCCATTACTTTTGGTCCCTTAAAAAGTGAGAGACACATATAGAAACGGGTGGTCTTCAGTATGCCGCCGGTCGGGCTCCCGGCGACCAGCATACCGACACTTATTCTCCCTCGTGGGGGTCCACGACCCCCCTGAAGGGAGAATAAAACAGTGTGGCGCGCATAGCGCGCCACCGTGCCCGTAGCGTGGCGAGCGCAGCAAGCCCGCAAGGGGCTCATTTGCGCTCGCCACAGTCGGTAAGCCGGCGGACGGGCTCCCGGCGCCGGTATGCTGGTCGCCGGGAGCCCGGCATATCGTAGTGAACCCATAGAAACCATTGTGATTCCTACACCGTTCACCTGATTTGGATGTAAATACCCTCAAATTAAAGCGGAAAGTCTGCAGTTAAAGCATATCTTTTTTGTTTCATTTCAAATCCATTGTGGTGGTGTATAGAGCCCAAAATATGAGAATTGTGTCGATGTCCCAATATTTATGGACCTGACTGTATGTGGGCTGAAACAATTACAGGCGCTATAATGTTAACAAAATTGATACTTCACAGTACGTTCCTCAGATGAATTCCACTCTACTAGGTAGATAGAGTTCTGGTTTTCTTCGACAAGACGTTCCTTCCTCTCGTATGGATGTTACCATGGAAAGAAAGAATTGTATAAATGTGTAATAAAGTCTTAACAGTACATGAGTCTCTCTTGTTGTTATACACTTTCAAGCAGTGAGGATAATAATTGTTTCACCGAAGAGGCGTACCCCAACTCACTTTTCCGCAAAATAGGTTAAACTCATAAAGGTATCTTTCATCCACCACTGTGTTTGACAGACTCACTCTGGTGAAAAAAGATAACTTTATGAGCATCCTAGAGGATGCTGGGGTCACATCAAGAACCATGGGGTTATACCAAAGCTCTAGAATGGGCGGGAGAGTGCGGACGACTCTGCAGTACCGAATGACCAAACGTGAGGTCAACCTCGGCCAAGGTATTAAACTGTATTACTTAGCCAAATTGTTTGCCAAAAACAGCTCAGCAAAGTTGCAATGCCAAGACTCCCCGGTGAACCGCCCCAGAGGAGCCCACCTTTCTAGTAGAATGGGCCTTCACCTATTTCGGTAATGGCAATCCTGCCGTGAGATGAGCATGCTGAATCGTACCACAGATCCAGCGTGCAACGGTCTGCTTGGAAGCAGGACACCCAATTTCGTTGGGAGCAAACAGGACAAACAGAGCCTGTGTTCCTAAACGGAGCCATCCTGGCGACATAAATTTTCAAAACTCTGACCACATGCATAGACTGCGACTCAGCGAAGGCGGCAGTAGTCACAGGCACCACAAAAGGTTGGTACATGTGGAAAGAAGAAACCACCTTCGGTAGAAATTGTAGACGAGTTACCAACTCTGCTCTATCTTCATGGAAGATCAAATAAGGTCTCTTGTGAGACCAGGCCGCTAACTCAGACAATCGCCTTGCGTATGCCAAGGCCGACCTGACGACCACTTTCCAAGTGAGGAAATTCACTCCTCCTTACTTAAAGGTTCAAACCAAAGTGATTGAAGGAACTGCAACACCCCATTAAGATCTCATGGTGCCACTGGGGCACAAATGGAGGTTGGATGTGCAACACGCCCTTCACGACAGTCTGAACTCCTGGAAAGGAGTCCAATATATTCTGAAAGAAACCCGCTAAGGCCGATTTTAATTGAGCCCAAGTTTAGGCCCGCATCCCCACCTGCTTGTAGAAAATGGAGAAAACGTCCTAGCTGAAAACACTGCCGTAGGCGTCTTCTTGGATTCACACCAAGAAACTTATTTTCTCCAAATACGGCAGTAATGTTTATACGTTACCCCTTTTCTAGCCCAAATAAGTGTGGAGAACTAATACCGTGGGAATACCCTTGCGGACTAGGATTTGGTGGTCAACCGCCATGTCGTCAAACGTAGCCGCGGTAAGTCCTAATACACGCACAGCCCCTGCCGCAACAGGTCCTCGCGCAAAGGAAAAAGCCAGGGATCTCCTATGAGTAATTCCTGAAATCTGGATACCAAGCTCTCCTTGGCCAGTCTGGGACCATGAGGCTCGCTCGAATTTTCTTTTTATGATCCCAGAACTTTTTGGAACGAGAAACAACGTAGGGAATACATATACCGACTGAAAACACCCACGGTGTCACCAGTGTATTCACTGTTCCTGTTTAAGGGTCCCTTGACCTGGAATTCTGAAGCTTCTTGTTGAGACGAGATGCCATCATTCCTACTTGAGGAAATCCCAACTACATGTCACCTCTTCGAAGACTACTTGGAGGAGGTCCCCCTTCTCCTGGATGGAGATCGTGCCTGCTGAGGAAGTCTGCTTCTCAGTTGTCCACTCTTGGAATGAACATTGCCGACAGAGCGCTTGTATGTTTTTCCGCCCAGCGGAAAATCCTTGTGGTTTCTGCCATTGCTGCTCTGCTCTTCGTTTGTAGAATACCGTTGTAAACGGCCCTTACCTCTAGACCGTATATGTGGTGACAAGTTTCCTAACTTGACCATCTTCCTTGGAAGTTTTCCCCCCTGTGTGACTGCCCCCCACCTCGGAGGCTTGCATCCGTGGTCGCTAGGATCCAGTCCTGGATCTCGAACCTGCGCCCCTCTAGGAGGTGAGAACTGCGCAGCCACCACAGGAGTGAGATTCTGGTTTTGGAAGACAGGATTATCCTCCGGTGTATGTGTAGGTGGGAACCGGACCACTTGTCCAACAGGTCCTACTGGAACACCCTGGCATGGAACCTGCCAAACTGAGTGGCCTCGTAGGCCGCAACCATCTTTTTCAGCAACCGAATGTATTGATGAATTGACACTTGCTGGTCTCGGAATTTGTTTGACCAGACTCTGGATCTCCAGAGCCTTTTCCAGGAAGAAAAAACTCTCTGCAGTTCTTCTAGTACTATTCCCAAAACAAACAACAGCGTCATTGGGACAAACGGTGATTCCGGCAAGTTCAGGAGCCAAACATGTTGTAAGAACTGTCAGGGAGAGTGCAATGTTTTGCACCAACTGGTTCCTTGTCTACTGAGACCATAAAAAAAACTCTTTTTTCCAAATTGGAAATCACTGCCCTGAGAGATTCCATCTTGGATTTGAATTTCTGTAAGTACAAATTGAGGGATTTCAGAATTAGGATTGGTCTGACCGAGCCGTCTGGCTTCTGGACCACGAAGAGGCTTGAATAAAAGGCTTCTCCTTGTTGTGACAGGGGAAACCAGGCCAATGACCTGATCCTGATACAACCCTTGTATTGCATCGCATACTACCTCCCCGTCCGGAGGAGAAACTGTAATTTGAAAAATTGGTGAGGAAAAACGTCTGGAAACTCCAGTATGAACCCTTGGGACACTAATCGTAAAAGCCCCCGGGTCCGGGTCCGTTCCAGGACTGACTGAAGAGTTTTAGACATGGTCCCACCAGTGTGGGCTCCGCAAGAGAGTCCCAGCGTCATGCGGTGGATGTGGCAGAAAACAGAGGATGATCTCTTCTCCTGTGATCTTGAAGAGGTTGCGGACCTCTTCACCTTTTCTCCTTCCTCTACCTGCAAAGAAAGAGGAATCTGTATCTATTGGGCCGAAATGACTGCATCCGACAATGGTGTGTCAACATCCCTAGCGAGGGAACATAGGGCAAGAAGGCGGACTTACCAGCGGCAGCTGTCGAGATCAAATTAACTAGGCCATCACCCAACCAGGCTTCACCTTCATAGGGAAGAGACTCCCCTTCTTCTCGGAGTCAGCATCAGCATTGCATTGGTGAATCCACAACGCCCTCCTAGCCGAGATCGCCATGGAATTGGCCCGTGAACCCAAGAGTCCTATATCCCTTGCAGTCGCACAAAAGTATGCTGCCGTGTCCTTGATATGACCCAACATAAGGAGTATTCCCCAGGGTATCTACATCGGATGACAAGCTACCCGACCATATTTGAATACTACTACTCCCCCATGTGTATGTAATGGCAGGACTAACGTAGTCGTGGACACATAACTAGAATATAACGTAGCTTCCTGCATACGATCCGCTGGATTTGTGACAGGGCCCCGTGCAGAACAGTGGGCGACTCCCACTTTATTCTGTCCGCGGCGGGAAAAGAAATAAACAATCAGAATCCTCATGAGGATTTGAAACCATCTTGTCAGGGCTGACCCAGACTTTCTCACACAGAGCTCTCAGCACGAGGAGGAACGATACCTCAGCTTTCATTAAAACTTTTTATATATATATATATATATATATATATATACACACACACACACAATTACATATACACATATATGTACACATATACATATCCACACATAGACCCCTGTCAGGAACAGACAGAGTCCTCAGTGACGTCTTTAATGTGCACTACTCATGTACTGAATGCTTTTTTTTTTTTTTTTGCGGATCTAATCAGGAAACATTATGGTCGACACAGGAAACCGTATCCGTGTCGATATCAGGGAGTAGTAACTGGGCAAAATTAATTTTTTGCGACCCCGAGGGTTCTGAGGGAAATATAGCTATGAACATGACATCCGCCATAGATATTTCTACATCTGTGATTGGGACACAGAGTTATGCAACCTTACTATATATATATATATATATATATATATATATATATATATACACACACACACACATATACACACACATATATATATACCCTTTCTGATAGGCAAATTTTTACCCACCAGATATTGGTGGTGCCTACGGTTCCGGTATGAATGGTCGACCATGTTATGGTCGACAGTCATTAGGTCGACCACTATTGGTCGACATTGACATGGTCGACACATGAAAATGGTCGACACATGAAAAGGTCGACATGAGTTTTTTTTTTACTTTTTTGGTGTCGTTTTTTGCGTAAAGTGACTGGGAACCCCAATTAGTGCACCGCTTTGCTCGCCATGCTTCGGGCATGGTGCCTTCGCTCCGCTACCGCTTCGCTCGGAACAGATTACCGTTCCAATTGTAGTCCACGTGGAACGTAAAGTATGGAAGTTCCCCCAAAAGAAAAAAGTTAAAAAACTCATGTCGACCTGTCATGTGTCGACCATTTTCATGTGTCGACCATGTGTCCATGTCGACCAATAGTGGTCGACCTAATGACTGTCGACCATAACATGGTCGACCATCT
The DNA here is from genome assembly GCF_028390025.1 of Pseudophryne corroboree. Lineage (NCBI taxonomy): Eukaryota > Metazoa > Chordata > Amphibia > Anura > Myobatrachidae > Pseudophryne > Pseudophryne corroboree. The sequence continues at coordinate 307,938,327 of NC_086446.1, forward strand.
GAACGGATACCGGTGCCTACATGGCCACCCACACACGTCTGTGTCCCTTATATCGTTTCCTCCTGTGAAAAACATTCAGCCACCAACGTGTCGACACACATGTACCAAGTACCATCAGGAGCCGGCGGTGCCGACAGGGTCACTCCCACAGCCATTTGTGTGAGGAACACTCAGCGTCAGACATGCCGACACATGTGTACCAAAACCCACCAACACACCGGGCATATAGGGGACAGACCCACAGTAAAGTCTGTCAGAGAGACACAGAGGACGATTGCCAGCCCACAACCCAGCGCCTAATCACCGGTTCTGAAACACTAAGGCATGGGTCTTCAACCTGTGGCCCTCCAGCTGCTGTTGAACTACACATACCAGCATGCCCTGCCTCAGTTTTAGCATACCTTAATAGCAAAACTGTGGCAGGGCATGCTGGGATGTGTAGTTTCACAGCAGCTGGAGGGCCACAGGTTGAAGACCCATGCACTAAGGAATGCCCCGGACCTGCAGCACTTTTAATATATATATATATATATATATATATATATATATATATATATATATATATATATATATATATATATATTGCACCAAAATTTCTGTGCCCCCCCCCCCCCCCCCGTTTTGCACAGATATTTATTCAGAAGTGTGAGGAAGGACCAGCGTGTCTGCATAGAAAATGGCGCTACGCTGTGTGAGCTGAGAGGATTAAGCCCCGCCCCCTCAATGGCGCGCTTCAGTCACACTTTTTTGTACTAAATCTTTATCGCTGTGCGGTACCTCATAAGCAGTCACTGAAGTTTTTTCTTCTTCTACTCACCTGTCTTCTGGCTCTGCAAGGGGGGAGACGGCTGGTTCTGGGAATGAGCCCCTAGGCGTACCTAGTGATCAAACCCTCAGGAGCTAATGGTGTCCTGTAGCCAAAGAAGCAGAGCCTTGAAACTCACAGAAGTAGTTCTGACTTCTCTCCCCTAAGTCCCATGAAGCAGGGAGACTGTTGCCAGCAGTTCTCTCTGAACATAAAAAACCTAACAAAGGGGGTAATTCCAAGTTGATCGCAGCAGGATTTTTGATAGCAATTGGGCAAAACCATGTGCACTGCAGGGGAGGCAGATATAACATGTGCAGAGAGAGTTAGATTTGGGTGTGGTGTGTTCAATCTGCAATCTAATTTGCAGTGTAAAAATAAAGCAGCCAGTATTTACCCTGCACAGAATAAAATAACCCACCCAAATCTAACTCGTTCTGCACGTTATATCTGCCTCCCCTGCAGTGCACATGGTTTTGTCCAATTGCTATCAAAAATCCTGCTGCAATCAACTTGGAATTACCCCCAAAGTCTTTTCAGAGAAACTCAGTAGAGCTCCTCAGAGTGCATCCAGTCTCCCTGGGCACAGATTCTAAACTGGAGTCTGGAGGAGGGGCATAGAGGGAGGAGCCAGTTCACACCCATTCAAAGTCTTAAAGTGCCCATGTCTCCTGCGGATCCCGTCTATACCCCATGGTTCCTCTAGGACGTATGAGAAAAGATGTGAAACTGCCTTTTAGGTCATAGGCCCATGTTTCTACAGCCTTAGTGACCCACGCTGTGGCCGTAGCTGGCCTGGCAGAAGCTCCTGTAAGGGAGTAGTGACTTTAGACTTGCATCCAGTTGTCTATCTGGCAGCTCCTTCAGTGAGGACGCAGTACAGAGAGGCAACAAGTACAGGGAAAGCAATACCAATGTACGGTTGAAATAAAGAGAAATCAAGCAGCAGCACTAACAAAATGCAGAAAACTATTTTAACTGCAATGGACACTGGTATCAACTACCCAGCACTTATATATGGCTAGTAGGATTCAGTGTTTTGTATAACCTATGATGTAGAACCATAGGCGTGCGCAGAGACTGACTGGGGGTGCCGCTCCGGACTCCCCCCCCCCCCCCCCTCCACGGCATTATAGTGTTCTCTCACCTCCCCTGTCCTGGATATAGACTGCTCACCTGGGCCACGCAGGTGAGCAGTCTATATCCAGGATAGGGGAGAGAACACTATAATGCCTTGGAGGAGGGGGGAGTCCGGAGCGGCACCCGCCAGTCAGTCTCTGCGCACGCCTATGTGTAGAACTCTACAGGTAGACACAGCCCACCGCCACTGGAAACCTGCACAACTCTGTACAATGGGCTCCCAGCATCTCTAGTGAGGAAGAAGCAGCCCAGGGCAGGAAGACAGCAGTGGAATGGTACCCTGGGCTGGGGGAGAGGTCGCTGAGGAAGCTCTTACCTCCCCTGTGCTGGCAATCACCACCGGTTCTCCTGGCCTATTAAAATGTCCCCAGCTTGAGTGTACATGTGTGCCCTGGTCGTTAAGTGCGGACGCGAGTATACTTAATAAACTGGCAGCACACCAGCAGCCCGTCTTCCAGGACCCTGGCTTACCTGTCCCCCATGTGTCCGAATGCAGTCCTGGGAGCCCGTGTCTTGCTAGTGAGAAGGATGCAGTGGGACTCCCACAGAAATCACCTACCTCGTGTTGTTACGTCCTGGTGGGTGTTTTGGAGAGATAGCTCTGGCGCCCCATGGACAGCCAATATCTGTCAACCCATTGTAAAAGTAATTAAAACTCAGAAAAAGTTAAAATAAAAAATAAAAGCTTAAGCTGCAGCCTTCTGTTCAGTATGTCCAGCTCCATGTTGACAGCATGGAGGTGGTGTATGAAGGGGGAGTAGCCCAGTGCATCCTGGGAGGGTCACAAACTTATTGTTCATTGTCAGTACTGGTCTCCAATAGTATCATAACCAAGGTTAAGAATTAACCTTGTGGAGACCACGGACCCTGAAGAAAATCAAAGGTGTAAGGATAGATTCAGTCGGTATACGGCAGAGTCCCCTTGAGGCTCACTACGCTCACCACTCTGCAAGCTCTGTGGCTCGCGGTTCTATTACCACTCTGAGTGTCGTGGACACCCACGAGTAGAAATAGCCCGTTAACCTGGATTCTAGCTGGCGGCATTGTCAGCAGTCGGTATTCCGGCGTCGGGATCCTGACCGCCGGCAACTTAACTGCATCCCATAAGAATAGACGGCAACAATATTACATAAGGCAGCCCAACAAGAAAAAAACATGTGGTTCAGTTGCCAAGGATATTTGAATGAATTTAAGTGTATTTTAGGGTTGCTGAATTAAAAAATTAGTTTTTTTTAAATTGACTCTAGTTCTTGAGATAATGGATACCCACAATTAATAGGGGACGTAGCCATAACGTGTGCATATGGGAATCTGCCAAAACAGTCTAGAATATTAGAGATGCAAATATTTTAGCTGTTCACTCTATGATCATTAGAATACTCCCTCTGTATATAAGTAACCGGCCAGTCAGTTGACAGGTTTGCATTGTCTTTTGTGTTTTTCTCACCTGTTTATCCATCTAGAAAAACCAATGTCATATTTGGAATCAGCAACACAAAGTTAGCCCAATATCGCTCTAATATGATTAGCAATAAAATGCGTGTTGATTAGTGTAATGGTTAAAACACCTGTCAGAGCTGATAGTGATTTAAACCTTGCAGGTTCTATTGTGGTTATAGCAGCTTATAGGTTGCCTGCCCAATAAGCTGCTGCTCACACAAAGCATCAGTTCAGCAATTAAATATGTATCTATACGTTATTAAGAATTCCAATCAAATTATTGTAGCTCAAGGACTGGCATTACATTTTCATATAAGACATAAATCCTCAATAAAGGAACAAATATTCACTCACTAATACTGAATAACTTCGCTAAAATGAGTGTGAAGAATCATTAGACCAGTATGCATTAATATTTCAGACTGTTAATGAAGTACAATCAAAATATTATTTTCAAAGAGTACATTAAAAAATAAGAATTTACTTACCGATAATTCTATTTCTCGGAGTCCGTAGTGGATGCTGGGGTTCCTGAAAGGACCATGGGGAATAGCGGCTCCGCAGGAGACAGGGCACAAAAAGTAAAGCTTTCCGATCAGGTGGTGTGCACTGGCTCCTCCCCCTATGACCCTCCTCCAGACTCCAGTTAGGTACTGTGCCCGGACGAGCGTACACAATAAGGGAGGAATTTTGAATCCCGGGTAAGACTCATACCAGCCACACCAATCACACTGTACAACCTGTGATCTGAACCCAGTTAACAGTATGATAACAGCGGAGCCTCTGAAAAGATGGCTCACAACAACAATAACCCGATTTAGTTAGCAATAACTATGTACAAGTATTGCAGATAATCCGCACTTGGGATGGGCGCCCAGCATCCACTACGGACTCCGAGAAATAGAATTATCGGTAAGTAAATTCTTATTTTCTCTATCGTCCTTGTGGATGCTGGGGTTCCTGAAAGGACCATGGGGATTATACCAAAGCTCCCAAACGGGCGGGAGAGTGCGGATGACTCTGCAGCACCGAATGAGAGAACTCCAGGTCCTCTTTTGCCAGGGTATCAAATTTGTAGAATTTTACAAACGTGTTCTCCCCCGACCACGTAGCTGCTCGGCAAAGTTGTAATGCCGAGACCCCTCGGGCAGCCGCCCAAGATGAGCCCACCTTCCTTGTGGAATGGGCCTTAACAGATTTAGACTGTGGCAGGCCTGCCACAGAATGTGCAAGTTGAATTGTGCTACCAATCCCACGAGCAATCGACTGCTTAGAAGCAGAAGCACCCAGCATTGTTGGGTGCATACAGGATAAACAGCAAGTCAGATTTCCTGACTCCAGCCAACCTGGAAACTATATTTTCAGGGCCCTGATAACATCCAGCAACTTGGAGTCCTCCAAGTCCCTAGTAGCCGCAGGTACCACAATAAGCTGGTTCAGGTGAAACGCTGACACCACCTTAAGGAGAAACTGGGGACGAGTCCGCAGCTTTGCTCTGTCCGAATGGACAATCAGATATGGCTTTGTGAGATAAAGCCGCCAATTCTGACACTCGCCTGGCCGAGGCCAGGACCAACAGCATGGTCATTTTCCATGTGAGATATATCAAATCCACAGATTTGAGTTGTTTAAACCAATGTGATTTTTTAGGAATCCCAAAACTACGTTGAGATCGCCCAGTGCCACTGGAGACATCAAAGGGGCTGTATATGCAGTACTCCCTTAACAACTTCTGGACTTCAGGAACTGAAGCCAATTTCTTACTGGAAGAAAATCAACAGGCCGAAATTTGAACCTTAATGGACCCAATTTGAGACCCATAGACACTCCTGTTTGCAGGAAATGTAGAAATTAACCTAGTTGAAATTCTTCCGTGGAGCCTTCCTGGACTCACACCCTGGCACATATTTTCACCTAAGTGGTGATAATGTTGTGCGGTCACCTCCTTCCTGGCTCTGACCAGGGTAGGGATGACCTCTTCCGGAATGCCTCTTTCCCTTAGGATCCGGCGTTCACCCGCCTTGGCGTCAACGCAGCTGCGGTAAGTCCCGGAACAGACACGGTTCTTGCCGAATCAAGACCCTTCTTAGTATCTCTTGAAGTTCCGGGAACCAAGTCCTTCTTGGCCAAACCGGAGCCACGAGTATAGTTCTTACTCCTCTCCTTCCTATCATTTTCAATACATTGGGTATGAAAAGCAGAGGATGGAACACATACACCGACTGGTACACCGACGGTGTTACCAGAGCGTCCCAGCTATTGCCTGAGTGTCTCTTGACCTGGCGCTTCAGGTGGGACGCCATCATAACCACCTTTGGTCTTTCCCAACGGTTTACAATCATGTGGAAACTTCCAGATTAAGTTTCCACTTTTCCGGGTGGAATTCATTTATGCTGAGGAAATCTTCCCAGTTGCCCACTCCCGGAATGAACACTGCTGACAGTGTTATCACATGATTTTCCGCCCAGCGAAGAATCCTTGCTGTCATTGCCCTCCTGCTTCTTGTGTCGCCCCGTCTGATAACGTGGGCGACCGCCATGATGATGTCCTACTGGATCAGCACCGGTTGACTTTGAAGCAGGAGTCTTCCTAGGCTCAGAGCATTGTAAATTGCCCTTAGCTCCAGTATATTCATGTGGAGAGAAGTCTCCAGACTTGACCACACTTCCTTGGAAATTTTTTCCCTGTGTGACTACTCCCCAGCCTCTCAGGCTGGTATCCGTGGTCCCCAGAACACAGTCCTGAATGCTGAGTGTGCTGCCCTCTAAAAGATGAGCACTCTGCAGCCCCCACAGAAGAGACACCCTTGTCCTTGGAGACAGGATTATCCGCTGATGCATCTGAAAATGCGATCCGGACCATTCGTCCAGCAAATCCCCTGAGATCTGCCGAATGGAATCGCTTCGTAAGAAGCCACCATTTTTCCCAGGACTCCTGTGCATTGATGCACTGATACTTGGCCTGGTTTTAGGAGGTTTCTGACTAGGTCGAATAACTCCTTGGCTTTTTCCTCCCGGAGGAACACCTTTTTCTGGACTATGCCCAGAATCATTCCTAGGAACAGCAGACGTATCGTCGGAAAACAGCTGCGATTCTTGGAATATTTAGAATCCAGTCGTGCTGTCGTAGAACTACTTTAGATAGTGCTCTTCCGACCTCCAACTGTTCTCTGGAACTTGCCCTTTTCAGGATATCGTCCAAGTAAGGGATAATTTAGATGCCTTTTTTCTTTGAAGAAACATCTTTTCGGCCATTACCTTGGTAAAAGGCCCGGGGTGCCGTGGATAATTCAAACGGCATCGTCTGAAACTGATATTGACAGTTCTGTACCACGAACCAGAGGTACCCTTGTTGAGAAGGGCAAATTTGGACATGGAGGTAATCCTTGATGTCCAGGGACACCATATAGTCCCCTTTTTTCCGGTTCGCTATCACTGCTCTGAGTGACTCCATCTCGATTTGAACCTTTTATGTAAGTGTTCAAAGATTTCAGTTTAGACTATGTCTCACCAAGCCGTCTGGCGTCAGTACCACAATATAGTGTGGAAAAATAATACCCTTTTCCTTGTTGTAGGAGGGGTACTTTGATTATCACCTGCTGGATATACAGCTTGTGAATTGTTTCCAATGCTGCCTCCCTGTCGGAGGGAGCCGTTGGTAAAGCAGACTTCAGAAACCTGCGAGGAGAAGATGTCTCGACTCTCCAATCTGTACCCCTGGGATAATACTTGTACTATCTAGGGGTCAACCTGCGAGTGATCCCACTGCGCGCTGAGACTCTTGAGACTACCCCCCCACCTTGAGTCCGCTTGCATGGCCCCAGCGTCATGCTGAGGACTTGGCAGACGCGGTGGAGGGCTTCTTTTCCTGGGAAGGGGCTGCCTGCTGCAGTCTACTTCCCTTACCTCTATGTCTGGGCAGATATGACTGGCCTTTTGCCTGCATGCCCTCATGGGAAAGGAAGGATTGAGGCTGAAAAGACGGTGTCTTTTTCAGCTGAGATGTAACTTGGGGTAAAAAGGTTGGATTTCCCAGCTGTTGCCGTGGTCCCCAGGTCCGATGGACCGACCCCAACTAACTCCTTCCCTTTATACGGCAATACTTCCATGTGCCGTATGGGATCTGTATCACCTGACCACTGTCGTGTCCATGACATCTTCTGGGTGATATGGACAACGTACTTATCTTGATGCCAGAGAGCAAATATCCCTCTGTGCATCTCACGTACATATATATAGAATGCATCCTATTAAATGCTCTATATGAATAAAATATTTTCAGTCAGGGAATCCGACCAAGCCAACCCAGCACTGCATCTCCAGGCTGATGGCGATCGCTGGTCGCAGTATAACCACCGTATGTGTGTATATACTTTTTAGGATATCTTTCCAGCTTCCTATCAGCTGGCTCCTTGAGGGCGGCCGTATCTGGAGACGGTAACGCCACTTGATAAGCGTGTGAGCGCCTTATCACCCTAAGGGGTGTTTCCCAACGCGCCCTAATTTCTGGCGGGAAAGGGTATAACGCCAATATTTGCTATCGGGGTAACCCCACGCATCATCACACACTTCATTTTATTTTATCTGATTCAGGAAAAACTACAGGTAGTTTTTTCACTCCCACATAATACCCTTTTTTGTGGTACTTGTAGTATCAGAAATATGCAACACCTCCTTCATTGCCCTTAACGTGTGGCCCTAATGAGAAATACGTTTGTTTATTCACCGTCGACACTGGATTCAGTGTCCGTGTCTGTGTCGACCGACTGAGGTAAATGGGCGTTTTTAACGCCCCTGACGGTGTTTCTGAGACGCCTGGACCGGTACTAATAGTTTGTCGGCCGTCTCACGTCGTCAACCGACCTTGCAGCGTGTTGACATTCTCACGTAATTCCCTAAATAAGCCATCCATTCCGGTGTCGACTCCCTAGAGAGTGACATCACCATTACAGGCAATTTCTCCGCCTCCTCACCAACATCGTCCTCATACATGTCGACACACACGTACCGACACACAGCACACACACCGGGAATGCTCTGACAGAGGACAGGACCCACACTAGCCCTTTGGGGAGACAGAGGGAGAGTTTGCCAGCACACACCAAAACGCTATAATTATATAGGGACAACCTTATATAAGTGTTTTCCCTTATAGCATCTTTATATATATCTCAATATCGCCAAAATCAGTGCCCCCCCTCTCTGTTTTAACCCTGTTTCTGTACTGCAGTGCAGGGGAGAGCCTGGGAGCCTTCTCTCCAGGCTTTCTGTGAGAGAAAATGGCGCTGTGTGCTGAGGAGATAGGCCCGCCCCTTTTTCGGCGGGCTCGTCTCCCGCTATTTAGTGAATCTTGGCAGGGGTTAAATATCTCCATATAGCCTCTGGGGGCTATATGTGAGGTATTTTTCGCCAAAAAAGGTTTTCATTTGCCTCCCAGGGCGCCCCCCTCCCAGCGCCCTGCACCCTCAGTGACTGCCGTGTGAAGTGTGCTGAGAGGAAAATGGCGCACAGCTGCAGTGCTGTGCGCTACCTTTAGAAGACTGCAGGAGTCTTCAGCCGCCGATTCTGGACCTCTTCTTACTTCAGCATCTGCAAGGGGGCCGGCGGCGCGGCTCCGGTGACCATCCAGGCTGTACCTGTGATCGTCCCTCTGGAGCTGATGTCCAGTAGCCAAGAAGCCAATCCATCCTGCACGCAGGTGAGTTCACTCCTTCTCCCCTAAGTCCCTCGTTGCAGTGATCCTGTTGCCAGCAGGACTCACTGTAAAATAAAAAACCTAAGCTAAACTTTCTCTAAGCAGCTCTTTAGGAGAGCCACCTAGATTGCACCCTTCTCGGCCGGGCACAAAAATCTAACTGGAGTCTGGAGGAGGGTCATAGGGGGAGGAGCCAGTGCACACCACCTGATCGGAAAGCTTTACTTTTTGTGCCCTGTCTCCTGCGGAGCCGCTATTCCCCATGGTCCTTTCAGGAACCCCAGCATCCACAAGGACGATAGAGAAATAAGAATTTACCTACCGATAATTCTATTTCTCGTAGTCCGTAGTGGATGCTGGGGACTCCGTAAGGACCATGGGGAATAGCGGCTCCGCAGGAGACTGGGCACATCTAAAGAAAGCTTTAGGACTATCTGTTGTGCACTGGCTCCTCCCCCTATGACCCTCCTCCAAGCCTCAGTTAGGATACTGTGCCCGGACGAGCGTACACAATAAGGAAGGATCTTGAATCCCGGGTAAGACTCATACCAGCCACACCAATCACACCGTACAACTTGTGATCTGAACCCAGTTAACAGCATGATAACAGAGGAGCCTCTAGAAAAGATGGCTCACTACAGCAATAACCCGATTTTTTTTTTTTTGGTAACAATAACTATGTACCAGTATTGCAGACAATCCGCACTTGGGATGGGCGCCCAGCATCCACTACGGACTACGAGAAATAGAATTATCGGTAAGTAAATTCTTATTTTCTCTAACGTCCTAAGTGGATGCTGGGGACTCCGTAAGGACCATGGGGATTATACCAAAGCTCCCAAACGGGCGGGAGAGTGCGGATGACTCTGCAGCACCAATTGAGAGAACTCCAGGTCCTCCTCAGCCAGGGTATCAATTTTGTAGAATTTTACAAACGTATTTGCTCCTGACCAAGTAGCTGCTCGGCAAAGTTGTAAAGCCGAGACCCCTCGGGCAGCCGCCCAAGATGAGCCCACCTTCCTTGTGGAGTGGGCATTTACAGATTTTTGGCTGTGGCAGGCCTGCCACAGAATGTGCAAGCTGAATTGTACTACAAATCCAACGAGCAATAGTCTGCTTAGAAGCAGGAGCACCCAGCTTGTTGGGTGCATACAGGATAAACAGCGAGTCAGTTTTCCTGACTCCAGCCGTCCTGGAAACATATATTTTCAGGGCCCTGATAACGTCTAGCAACTTGGAGTCCTCCAAGTCCCTAGTAGCCGCAGGCACCACAATAGGTTGGTTCAGGTGAAAAGCTGAAACCACCTTAGGGAGAAACTGAGGACGAGTCCTCAATTCCGCCCTGTCCGAATGGAAAATCAGATAAGGGCTTTTACAGGATAAAGCCGCCAATTCTGACACGCGCCTGGCCCAGGCCAGGGCCAACAGCATGACCACTTTCCATGTGAGATATTTTAACTCCACAGATTTAAGTGGTTCAAACCAATGTGACTTTTGGAACCCAAAAAACTACATTGAGATCCCAAAGTGCCACTGGAGGCACAAAAGGAGGCTGTATATGCAGTACCCCTTTTACAAACGTCTGAACTTCAGGGACTGAAGCTAGTTCTTTTTGGAAGAAAATTGACAGGGCCGAAATTTGAACCTTAATGGACCCCAATTTCAGGCCCATAGACACTCCTGTTTGCAGGAAATGTAGGAATCGACCCAGTTGAGTTTCCTCCGTCGGGCCTTACTGGCCTCGCACCACGCAACATATTTTCGCCAAATGCGGTGATAATGTTTTGCGGTTACATCCTTCCTGGCTTTGATCAGGATAGGGATGACTTCATCCGAAATGCCTTTTTTACTTCAGGATCCGGCGTTCAACCGCCATGCCGTCAAACGCAGCCGCGGTAAGTCTTGGAACAGACAGGGTCCTTGCTGGAGCAGGTCCCTTCTTAGAGGTAGAGGCCACGGATCCTCCGTGAGCATCTCTTGAAGTTCCGGTTACCAAGTCCTTCTTGGCCAATCCGGAGCCACGAATATAGTGCTTACTCCTCTCCATCTTATCAATCTCAGTACCTTGGGTATGAGAGGCAGAGGAGGGAATACATACACTGACTGGTACACCCACGGTGTTACCAGAGCGTCTACAGCTATTGCCTGAGGGTCCCTTGACCTGGCGCAATACCTGTCGAGTTTTTCCCAACGGTTTATAATCATGTGGAAGACTTCTGGGTGAAGTCCCCACTCTCCCGGGTGGAGGTCGTGCTGAGGAAGTCTGCTTCCCAGTTGTCCACTCCCGGAATGAATACTGCTGACAGTGCTATCACATGATTTTCCGCCCAGCGAAGAATCCTTGCAGCTTCTGCCATTGCCCTCCTGCTTCTTGTGCCACCCTGTCTGTTTACGTGGGTGACTGCCGTGATGTTGTCCGACTGGATCAACACCGGCTGACCTTGAAGCAGAGGTCTTGCTAAGCTTAGAGCATTGTAAATGGCCCTTAGCTTCAGGATATTTATGTGAAGTGATGTCTCCAGGCTTGACCATAAGCCCTGGATATTCCTTCCCTGTGTGACTGCTCCCCAGCCTCGCAGGCTGGCATCCGTGGTCACCAGGACCCAGTCCTGAATGCCGATTCTGCGGCCCTCTAGAAGATGAACATTCTGCAACCACCACAGGAGGGACACCCTTGTCCTTGGTGACAGGGTTATCCGCTGATGCATCTGAAGATGCGACCCGGACCATTTGTCCAGCAGGTCCCACTGGAAAGTTCTTGCGTGGAATCTGCCGAATGGGATTGCTTCGTAGGAAGCCACCATTTTACCCAGAACCCTTGTGCATTGATGCACTGAGACTTGGCTCGGTTTTAGGAGGTTCCTGACTAGCTCGGATAACTCCCTGGCTTTCTCCTCCGGGAGAAACACCTTTTTCTGGACTGTGTCCAGGATCATCCCTAGGAACAGAAGACAAGTCGTCGGAACCAGCTGCGATTTTGGAACATTGAGAATCCAATCGTGCTGCCGCAACACTACCTGAGATAGTGCTACACCGACCTCCAACTGTTCCCTGGATCTTACCCTCATCAGGGAATCGTCCAAGTAAGGGATAACTAAAATTCCCTTCCTTCGAAGGAATATCATCCTTTCGGCCATTACCTTGGTAAAGACCCGGGGTGCCGTGGACCATCCATACGGCAGCGTCTGAACTGATAGTGACAGTTCTGTACCATAAACCTGAGGTACCCTTGATGAGAAGGGTAAATTTTGACATGAAGGTAAGCATCCTTTATGTCCCGAGACATCATGTAGTCCCCTTCTTCCAGGTTCGCAATCACTGCTCTGAGTGACTCAATCTTGAATTTGAACCTCTGTATGTAAGTGTTCAAAGATTTTAGATTTAGAATCGGTCTCACCGAGCCGTCCGGCTTCGGTACCACAACAGTGTGGAATAATACCCCGTTCCCTGTTGCAGGAGGGGTACCTTGATTATCACCTGCTGGGAATACAGCTTGTGAATGGCTTCCAAAACTGTCTCCCTGTCAGAAGGAGACATCGGTAAAGCCGACTTTAGGAAACGGCGAGGGGGAGACGTCTCGAATTCTAATTTGTACCCCTGAGATATCACCTGAAGGATCCAGGGGTCTACTTGTGAGTGAGCCCACTGCGCGCTGAAATTCATTGAGACGGGCCCCCCACCGTGCCTGATTCTGCTTGTAAAGCCCCAGCGTCATACTGAGGGCTTGGCAGAGGCGGGAGAGGGTTTCTGTTCCTGGGAACTGGCTGATTTCTGCAGCCTTTTTCCTCTCCCTCTGTCACGGGGCAGAAATGAGGAACCTTTTGCCCGCTTGTCCACGAAAAGACTGCGCCTGATAATACGGCGTCTTCTCCTGTTGAGAGGCGACCTGGGGTACAAACGTGGATTTCCCAGCTGTTGCCGTGGCCACCAGGTCTGAAAGACCGACCCCAAATAACTCCTCCCTTTAATAAGACAATACTTCCAAATGCCATTTGGAATACGCATCACCTGACCACTGACGTGTCCATAACCTTCTACTGGTAGAAATGGACAACGCACTTAGACTTGATGCCAGTCGGCAAATATTCCGCTGTGCATCACGCATATATAGAAATGCATCTTTTAAATGCTCTATAGGCAAAAATATACTGTCCCTATCTAGGGTATCAATATTTTTAGTCAGGGAATCCGACCACGCCAACCCAGCACTGCACATCCAGGCTGAGGCGATTGCTGGTCGCAGTATAACACCAGTATGTGTGTAAATACATTTTAGGATACCCTCCTGCTTTCTATCAGCAGGATCCTTAAGGGCGGCCATCTCAGGAGAGGGTAGAGCCCTTACAAGCGTGTGAGCGCTTTATCCACCCTAGGGGGTGTTTCCCAACGCACCCTAACCTCTGGCGGGAAAGGATATAATGCCAATAACATTTTAGAAATTATCAGTTGTTATCGGGGGAAAACCACGCATCATCACACACCTCATTTAATTTCTCAGATTCAGGAAAACTACAGGTAGTTTTTCCTCACCGAACATAATACCCCTTTTTGGTGGTACTCGTATTATCAGAAATGTGTAAAACATTTTTCATTGCCTCAATCATGTAACGTGTGGCCCTACTGGAAGTCACATTTGTCTCTTCACCTTCGACACTGGAGTCAGTATCCGTGTCGGCGTCTATATCTGCCATCTGAGGTAACGGGCGCTTTAGAGCCCCTGACGGCCTATGATACGTCTGGACAGGCCCAAGCTGAGTAGCCGGCTGTCTCATGTCAACCAGTCTTTTATACAGAGCTGACACTGTCACGTAATTCCTTCCAACAGTTCATCCACTCAGGTGTCGACCCCCTAGTGGGTGACATCACTATTACAGGCAATCTGCTCCGTCTCCACATCATTTTTCTCCTCATACATGTCGACACAAACGTACCGACATAAAGCACACACACAGGGAATGCTCTGATAGAGGACAGGACCCCACTAGCCCTTTGGGGAGACAGAGGGAGAGTTTGCCAGCACACACCAGAGCGCTATATATATACAGGGATAACCTTATATAAGTGTTTTTCCCCTTATAGCTGCTGTATCTTTAATACTGCGCGTAATTAGTGCCCCCCCTCTCTTTTTTAACCCTTCTGTAGTGTAGTGACTGCAGGGGAGAGACAGGGAGCTTCCCTCCAACGGAGCTGTGAGGGAAAATGGCGCCAGTGTGCTGAGGAGATAAGGCCGCCGATAAGGGGGCGGAGCCTATCTCCCGTTTTTCTATGTATTCTGGCAGGGGTTAAATGCATCCATATAGCCCAGGAGCTATGTGATGCATTTTTTTTTTTTTTTGCCATCCAAGGTGTTTTTTATTGCGTCTCAGGGCGCCCCCCCCCCCCCAGCGCCCTGCACCCTCAGTGACCGGAGTGTGAAGTGTGCTGAGAGCAATGGCGCACAGCTGCAGTGCTGTGCGCTACCTTGTTGAAGACAGGACCTCTTCTGCCTTCTGGCTCTGTAAGGGGGCCGGCGGCGCGGCTCTGGGACCCATCCAGGCTGGGCCTGTGATCGTCCCTCTGGAGCTAATGTCCAGTAGCCTAAGAAGCCCAATCCACTCTGAGTTCGCTTCTTCTCCCCTTAGTCCCTCGATGCAGTGAGCCTGTTGCCAGCAGGTCTCACTGAAAATAAAAAACCTAAACTTTCACTAAGAAGCTCAGGAGAGCCCCTAGTGTGCACCCTTCTCGTTCGGGCACAAAGATCTAACTGAGGCTTGGAGGAGGGTCATAGGGGGAAGAGCCAGTGCACACCAGATAGTCCTAAAGCTTTCTTTAGATGTGCCCAGTCTCCTGCGGAGCCGCTATTCCCCATGGTCCTTACGGAGTCCCCAGCATCCACTTAGGACGTTAGAGAAATGTATTTGAACTTTACCATCTTATTAAAAATACATGCAGTTTTGATATTGTTCCATCATGATCAACAGTTTCTTCTTATAATCTGCAGCTGTCATTGCTTCACTGAGGCAGGCACTCCTTCAAGGTGTAAGCTGGTAATATATCAGTCATGGACTACCAAGGCCTTTTTAAGCAACATCAATAAGGAAACATAGATGGCTCTGATTAAACAGCTCTCCTTAAAAGCATCTGTTAATACGCTTTGTACAGTATGTGTTGTGTCTTCATTTTGCTGCAATGTCACTTGTTTGTCAAGTGATAGGTTGCAGACTGGTATAGCCTCCAAAATGTCTGCCACCGTGCAGGAGTAACAGCTTTGTTATACATAAAAATAGATGCTATCAAAGCCTGCAATTCAATGATGCAAATGAAAGAGACTTTGCAACATATAACAAAACGCATTATGTGGTTGACAGGCAAGCTTTAAAATGCACCCTCCAAAAAATGTCTCGTTATCTTGAGTTCATCACGGATACCTTTATGTAGATACTAAGTTGGCTATCCTATTAGACATGATGCGGCGCACTCCTTCCCCCAATGCCGGCTCTTAATCGGGTATTATGCTTCAGGTGCCTCAGGCACCCGAAGCATAATGCACGATAAGCAGGCTGCCAGAACCTCAATAACACATGAGATCGGGGGATCAGTTCCCGATCCCATACGTTATCGCATGATCGCGGTTCCGTTTTCAGCCGATGAAAATGGCCTTTAATTGGATAACGCAATAATGACCATCAGTCATTAGTTGCGATATCCGGCTGTTTTTATTGGTCGAAAACGGATCAGGGCTGTTTGGATACCGCCTTAAATTACAGGTCCAAACTCAGCTGTCCCACTGTGCCCCATCCCATCCAGTTACTAATACTTACCCTCCTCCATTCCTGTTGATCTTCCTGGTCATCTTTATATGCATGGTGCACACATTGATAGACAGGAGCTCATTGTGCATTATAAGTCACATAAGTGTGATAACCTAATTAAAAGCAGAGGATATATTATATTATATACAAGTGTGTGTTACAAGGGCACCCAGGCTGATGCTAAAATATGGGGTGGTCTTCACTTTGCCAGCGGTCGGGCTCCCGGCGACCAGCATACCGGCGCCGGAATCCCGACCGCCGGCATACTGAGTTCTTCTCCCTCTTGGGGGGTCCATTTACGCTCACCCAGCTGTCGGTATGCCGGCAGACGGGATTCCAGCACCGGTATGCTAGTCGCCAGGAGCTCGACCGCCGGCATACCATACTACACCCTAAAATATGATGCCATATTAAAAAGTATATATATATATGTAATCTCTATGAGGACAGTAAATACTGTTTGAGAATGTTGACTTTATTAATGAAGACAACACAACAAATGTTTAAGTCCTGTTAAACAGTAACAAGAATGATTTAAGACAAGTACAGTCCCCTTAGGCCGATTTACAAAAAGATGGGGTATATAATCTTGCTTTACCCTACACTAACAAAACCAAGTCCCATTGTTTAATTTAGATCTACTTTTCTAATAATTTGAGGATTCTCCTGAGAATGTACTTGCTATAGATGATATAGATATATATACATAAAAGTCATTTAATGGGTGTATATTACACTAGTGGCTGCATCAGTACTTGAGGATGTCCAGCATACAGCCTGATGCATTGTGGGTCCTCTATACCAGCTGATTACAGTGACTATGACTTGGTATCTGCTGACGATGTACTGAACGTCACAGATGTATTTGTACCAATTGCCGACTCGACTGAAGTGTTGTGTCACCTGTCTTGAGAAAGGTCCGGTAACGGACCGAAACGTCGACACGAATAAAGTCTTGGTGACGATTGATTTTTACATATTGAATGACTATTATTGCGAGAGTGCACCTCCACTTTGTGGGATTTGTTTGCATATTAATAGTGGACCTCTATGGCCCATTAGGAACACCCGCTTGTTCAACAAAAGTTTTGAGATGTGAGTGCAGGACAATCCATGGATGGATATATATATTTGCTCCTAGCTTCTTTTCAAGCACAACCCATGATCATGGAGGTCTTCCGGTGTGGGCAGTTGTTCAATAAGCCAAACCAACATCTGGCCAATAAAATTTATTAGAAACAAGTATCACCAAGACACGGGTCATGCAGTACTCCATGCCTCAGCGATGTCACCAGTTCCTAATGAATTCATGCGCTTTATTCTTTGGACTAATGGTTCAGTACATAAAATGTTAGCCTTCACTCCTACAGGCTAATTACATAGAATATATATATATATATATATATATATATATATATAAAAGAAACAAAACACACACAGTCAAGGAGCATTCAAATAGTAGCAATTACAGCCAGTTTCATTTCTTTAGTTTTAATATTTCCACTCAGGACATGGACAATTCTAATCGGCTTGTGACAAAAGTGTATAAACAGACAGAACACTTGTAGCAGGCTATGAACAAGTATCCTTGTTTCCCCATGGAGAAACCTACACAATAAGAGTTGTTACTGTTTTAGCCTAAGTGGAAATGTACTTTACACAGCTTGGTGTGTGGCGGTCTCTATTGTATCACACATGTAGCCTGGGAGCCTGATGAAGAACTCCTCCCACTGGCCACAGTGTTTATGTAGAATATATAATACCTAAGATCAAGTAATACTGGGCACTTAAAGAACAACTTTACTTAAAACACTAGTTCCTTTACATAAAGAAGATACTAATAACATGACTCGAGAGAATTTGAGATATTACCCACTGTATTTACAGGAGAGCGTAAGCTCATGTACTCGGGTATCAGCCATCGCAAGCTGAGCATAGGTGGACTACAGTATCCTTGGATTTGGGCCTGACAGACAAACTCTACTGTGTGTAGGAAAACAGATCCCCTCCATGATCAAAGCTTCACCTAAAGCATCTTCCACTCTGAATAGTTCCCGCTACTTTACATATATACTGTATTTGTGAATGTTATTAATAAATCTTTAATATAAGTTAACTTGTATTTTAAGTGTGTTTAAAAAACAAGCATTGATCCAGTATGAAACTGCAGAGTTACATTCACAAATACACATATGTAAAGGTTTCTATACCATGACAGGTGTTAAGATATTTAACAGACTAATATGGCTAACTGTAATGTGCTTAAACAGTATTACTAACTGAGTCATAGACGTAAAGGAATTAATGTCATTACATGTTTAAAATCCAAGTATATGAGGCACCAAAATGTAAATAATTAGTAACAAAAGATACCTTCTGTTTTAAATGTGAACTCCAGCTTTAAGATGCCAAAGTACCGTAGTAAGGTGCATCATGGATGATAATATTGATAAGGGAAGAGTGCTGGGTGAGGGACCATTAATTCAAGGGTACTGTGGTAGGGGCCATGCCCAAATATGGACATGTCCTTTAAAGCCTTAGCCAATCGTGACCAATAGGTTTTTATACTTGGATGACCGACTTCCTTAAACAAGAGAACATAACATATCAAGTATTTAACCTGGTGAGAAAGCTCAGAAACCTTTAACATAACTATATGTGACTGTTACAATTAGATCTTTCATGATGGATCAATTTGTCTTTTCTCATAAGGATTCCTGGCAAGTTCTTACACGGTTCCTGTAAACAGTCAATTCTTTTCAATCATCTGAGATTTCTTGCATATTATTTTGTCCATTTGAGACCTGGTTTTCCTGCAGGAACCGTACAACATGTGGAGTGCAAGTAATGGTTTGGAAGACATGGCTGGAGAACAGGTGTTGAGAAGAGACGGTGTGAAAGCTCTGCACAATGCTGGCCGTGTCACTGAACATTGCAACAAGGGGCTGCAAAAGGACCATGACACAAATTGTTCATACACAGGAAGGTGAACTTGGCAGAATGCTGGGAAGTGAATAAGAACCATTCAGTGTTGTAGAATCCCAGTAGCATTCAAAGTCAGTTAGTAGACTAAAGTGTTTACAAAAAAAAATAGTTTCAGGGAAAAATAAAAAAAGACAAATATTTCACATAATTTTTAAAGATTTAATTTACAGCAGGGAAGCCTAACTGGGGAACTTAATGAATTTTTTTACCCAATCCACTGGTTTTGTTTTGTTACCCCAATTAGATATAAAAGGGGGGGATGTCTGATGTTTAACAAGACAAAAGATATTAAGTTGTAATCTCCAAGACAGTTCAAAATGTCTATTTTTTTAAGCAAACATATAAAACACAAAGACCCCCATAGATCGAAACAATTAAATCCAAATGACATATTTAATTGTGTGTATGTTATGTACACTCACACACGTGTGTTATCCACATCGACAGCTATAGATCACCTAAACAATGGGATGTAAAGATATAGTTAGCTCAGTTGAAGGCGATGTGGGGTAAATACTTAAGTGGATTACAATGGCCTTTAGGGGCAAACAGAGTTGGGTCACTGGCGTTTCCCCTTCCCCTAAACGAAAAAGCTCAGATTTCACCCTACTGTTTAGAAAATACTAAATCAAGTTTCCTGCTTGGTCCCTTTTTCCAGAAACAATTTTCAAGCACCCCATATTCATTGCTACGATACAGCACCCCATGTTCATTGCTAACTGCCAGTACCCGGTACTACAGGTGATCACTGTACACAGCGGCCTTCATTGTATAGCAAATATTGCCAGCAGAGGCGGCTTCCTATAACCATAGCAAAATGGCTCTGTACTGTGCAGCCTAGACAACCGAATTACCCAAACATTACTGATTGGGTTGGTCTACCTGAGTCATGAAACTGCAAAGGACTGTGCAAATCCAGGTAGGCCAGGAGTGTGGTGGACAACATGGGAGATCAGGAACATTTTGTACACTTACAGATGGACATAATCCTTTATGAGCAGCAAGTAAGATTACTATATTTATATATATATTTATATGTATATATTCTGGAAAGAAAGTTAAACACTCCCCACCACTTGAAACCTACTCAACACAGGGGCCATAAAACAAGCGCCACTGAAAACCTAATTTGTGATATTGACAATTTTTTTTCTTAAAAGAGGTAAACCAGAAACACTTAACCAGAGGTTTAAAAATGTGTTTTGTTTTTTCTTCTTCTTTAAAATGACATTTTACAATAGGACATTAAAGAATTATTTGTGACTTTTCTTGTTATTTAATCAACAATGTTCTTGCTAATGAATCTTTCTGTACAATTGAACTGATCCTAAAAGCAAAATGTTAGAATAGAGCGGGAAGTAACTTAAAGGCAGGACCTGTGAAATGTTGTAATTTTTTTTTTTCGCTCTTGTTATGAATAAGTTTAATTTTTTTGATATGGCTAACCCATCAACAGTATGATTTTTGTATTTTCTTTAAAGCATGCTTCATCTACAAGGCCACTTTCCCTATGATTACACCGACAATGAAGATCAAGACCAACAGGGCGAGTAACCGGACATTTAAGCCCTCCTCTTTTACAAGGCTAGTGGATGAAGAGACAGGGTTACTTGACGCTGGAAACTTTCGCATCCTCAGTCCATCTTCCTCCTGCTGGAATAAAAGGAAAACAAAGTGTAAATGTGCAGTCTAGTGGTTGACAGTGTGTATTACAACACAAAGTTTTACTTACATGGAATGTGCATGCACACAAATATTGAACATAGACACATTCATCATTTTATCTGAAGTTATTTTTACACAAAATTTCTGACAATTTGAAGTTTTGATATTGTAATTACTGTACATTGTTTTATTAAAAATTTTGACATTACAGGGAAGAGATGACAACCACAAGATTTATTTAATAAATACAAAATATTTTGGCCAGATTTTCAGGAATTTGTTGGTTATTTACTTAAGCTTATTATTATTATTACCAGTTATTTATATAGCGCGCACATATTCCGCAGCGCTTTACAGAGAATATTTGCTCATTCACATCAGTCCCTGCCCTAGTGGAGCTTACAATCTATATTCCCTATCACATGTACATGCACACACGTTTACGCTAGGGTTAATTTTGTTGGGAGCCAATTAACCTACCAGTATATTTTTGCAGTAAAAATCACAGTAAATACCTGATTTACCTCAATTTTTTTTCAGGGTAATTGAAATATCCCAATTTTTTTATTTTTTTTTGCAGTCTTTTATTAGGCTAAAACAGAGGGATCCTGGAACTGTTCTCAGATCCATACGTTTATCACGATAAAGGAAAAAGGAGTTCAGGATTATGTTTCTCCTGCATCAGGAATTTACCACAGCTAACTGAATTCCCCCCTGAGCTCTGTGTGTTGGCACCGCTCACACACACCTAGTTACGGCACTGCCATTAGACCGTAGTATTCCGTAGTTTTAAAAAAACAACAAATTAGTAGCTGATGTGACTTAGGCAACATACAAAGATGGTGTGACTTAGGCGACATACAAAGATGGTGTGACTTAGGCGACATACAAAGATGGGTCCACGGTATATCTACTTTTATAACATTTATATAATATAAAAGTTAAATCTTTTCCCTGATAAAACAGCATGGGATACTAATACTAATCTCAGTGCTTGTACAGGCAATTGTGCAAAAAATAGGATTTTAATTACCTACCGGTAAATGCTTTTCTCGTAGTCCATAAGGGATATTGGGGAGACTTAGTACGATTGGGTATAGACGGGGTCCAAAGGAGCCAGAGCACCTTAAATTTCTTCTCTGGGTGTGCTGGCTCCTCCCTTCTATGCCCCATTTCACAGACAGTTATAGGTAAAACAGTGTCCAAAGGAGAAAAGACATATATGAGAGAAGGAACATAAGAACAAAGAGTGGTGAGATTTAATACAAGCACACCACGAACATATAATAACCAGCAACAGCTGGTAACAACAACATTAACAGCTGAACAGGTAACCACATAACAGAGAACCTGCAGAAAAGTCAACGCGTCAGGCGGGCGCCCAATATCCCTTATGGACTACGAGAAAAGGATTTACCAGTAGGTAATTAAAATCCTATTTCTCTAGCATCCATAAAGGATATTGGGGAGACTTAGTGCGATGGGGACGTCCCAAAGATTCCAGAACGGATGGGAATGTGCAGAGACCGCTGCAGCACCGCCTGCCCAAACTGGGAATCCTCTTTGGCCAGGGTATCAAACTTTTAGAACTTAACAAAAGTGTTCTTCCCTGACCAGGTAGCAGCTCGGCATAGTTGCAAGGCCGAGACTCCATAGGCAGGAAGAGCCCACCGATCTTGTAGAGTGGGCCTTCAGAGACTTAGGAACAGGTAAGGCTGCAGACACATAGGCCTGTTGGATAGTAAGCCTAAGCCAACGAGCAATGGACTGCTTCGAAGAAGGACAACCCTTTTTCTGCACATCATAGAGCACGAACAATGAATACTTTCTGATCCAAGCCATTCGCCTGACATAGACCTTCAAGGCTCACACAGCATCCAATGTCTCCGGAGGAGCAGAAGTGCCAGAACTTTACGGAACCACAATAGGTTGATCCAAGTGGAATCACTTTGGCAGGAATTGCTGCTTAGTCCAGAGCTCCGCTCTGTCCTCGTAAAAGACAAAGTATGGACTTTCACACGAAAAGGCCCCCCAATTCGGAGATACGTCTAGCAAAAGCCAGGGCCAGCAACACAGTCTTCCACGTGAGGTACTTGTCTTCTACCGTCGTCAGAGGTTTAAACCAGGTGGACTGTAGAAAATCAAACACCATATTCAAATCCCAGGGTGCCGTAGGTGGCACAAAAGGATGTTGTATGTGGAGTACCCCTTGCAAGGTGGTCTGAACTTCTGGCAACACTACCAATTTCTTTTGGAATAAAATAGAGAGCTGAAATCTGGACCTTAATGGAACCCACACATAAACCCTTATCCACACCAGCCTGCAGGAAATGTAAGAAACGTCCCAAGCGGAACACTGCAGGTGGATACATGCGTTCCCCGCACTAAGAGACACATCTTCTCCAGATATGAGGATAGTGTTTTGACGTCACAGGTTTACTGGCCTAAACCCTGGTAGCAATAATCTTTTTGGATAGGCTCTTGTGAGCTAGGATGTTCCGCTCAACCTGCATGCCGTTAAACAAAGTCGCCGTAAGTCCGGGTAGACGAACGGTCCCTGTTGAAGATCGCTTATTAGTGGTAGAGGCCAAGGGTCTTAGATGGACATGTCTAGAAGATCAGCGTACCACACCCTCCGAGGCCAATTCGGGGCAATCAGAATTGCCTGGACTCCTTGATTTCTGATTCGTTTGAGCACCTTTGGGAGCAACGGAATCGGAGGAAACAGGTAGACCAGCCAGTAAGGCCAAGGCAATGTCAGTGCATCCACTGCCCTCGCCTGAGGGCCCCTGGTTCGTGAGCAATACCAGTGAAACTTCTTGTTGAGTCGAGAAGCCATCATATCTATCTGAACAGCACCACCTACTGGTGGATGATCTGCTGGAACACCTGATGGTGGAGCCCCCACTTCCCCGGGTGGAGATCGTGACGACTCAGGAAGTCCGCTTCAAAGTTGTCCACACCCGGAATGAAGATTGCCGACATTGCTCTTGCATTTCTTTCCGCCCAGAGGAGTATCTGACACCTCTCGCATGCAGGCTCTGCTTTTTGTCCCCCCTTGCCGATTGATGTACAACACTGCTGTGGCGTTGTCTGACTGAACTTGGATCACGTGATCCGTGAGCAGAGGAGAAGCCAGAAGCAGAGCATTGTAGATCCCCCAAAGTTCCAGAATGTTGATCGGAAGGAGGGCTTCATGGGTTGGCCACCTTCCCTGGAACTGCGCCCCTTGGGTGACTGCTCCCTATCCTCGCAGACCCGCATCCATCGTGAGGAAGGTCCAATCCTGAATCCCGAAACTCCAGCATTCCAGGAGATTAGAGAACTGCAGCCACCACAGGAGGGAAATCCTTGCCTGAGGTGACAGCAGAATAATCCGGTGCATCTGTAGATGTGATCCAGACCACTTCCTCAGGAGATCCAATTGAAATGTTCTGGCATGGAACCTCCCATATTGGCTCGCCTCGTATAAGGCGACCATCTTCCCCAACAATCTGATGCAAAGATGGATGGTCACTCGAGCAGGTCGGAGCACCATGTGGACCATCTCCTGAAATGTTCTCTCTTTGTCCTCCGGGAGGAACACCTTCTGGGCCCCCGTATGCAGCAACATCCCCAGGAACAGGAGCCGTTGACTCAGCTCCAGGTGGGACTTCTGTAGATTGAGAATCCACCATGGAGAATCCATGGCGTGACAGAATCTGGATAGTGTGGTCGATATGGAGCAATAAAAGCTCCCCGGATCTTGCTTTTATCAGAAATTGTCCAGGTAAGGGACAACATTGACCCCCTGGACCCAGAGTTGGAGCATAATCTCCGCCATCACCTTCGTGAATATCCTCAGAGCTGTGGACAGGACAAAGGGTAGTGCCTGGAACTGGTAGTGATCGTCCAGTAGGGCAAACCTCAGATAAGCCTGATGAGGTGGCCAAATTGGAATATGAAGGTAGGCGTCCTTGATATCCAAGGAAACGATGAATTTCTGTTCTTCCAGGCCCGCAATCACTGCCCTCAGGGATTCCATTTTGGACTTGAAAACCTTTAAGTAAGGGTTCAAGGACTTTAGATTCAAAATAGGCTGTACTGAGCCGTCCGGCTTTGGTACCACAAACAGGTTGGAGTAATAACCCCTGCCTCGTTGTGGTATCGGTACTGGAACAATGACGTGGGACTGGCCCAACTTTCGGATGGCCTGTTCCAATGTAACCTGCATATCTTCCAAAGCTCGCAAGCTTGATTTTAAAAATCGTTGGGGAGAAGCACAGTCAAACTCCAGCTTGTAGCCCTGAGAAATGAGTTCCCTTACCCAGTTATCCTGGCAGGAGCATTCCCAGATGCGGCTGAAGTGACACAGTCGAGCTCGCACCTCGAGATCTCCTTGGGGGGTGGGTGGGCACCGTCATGCTGAGGGTTTAGTGGAAGCAGAACTGGTGTTCTGTTCCTGAGAACCGGTGGTGGCAGGTCTTTCTGACTTACCTCTGGTGCCTCTATTCGCATTGGAGGCACCTCTGGCCCTAGATCGAAATCTGTTATGGTGTGTGTACACAGATATTTTCTTATGATTTTGACTATATAGTCAAAAATCGTAAGAAAACTTAGTGCAGATCGCAAGGTGAAAGTCACCTTGCGCTCCCAATGAGATGACGATGCGCGGTCGGCATCACAAGCGTAGAAATGATAGTCAAAATTGACCCTAAGCCAAAATCGCACATAGTCCGTATCGCAAGCAGAGTCATTATGTGCTTGCGATACTGACCTAGCCCCTATCGCACAGTGAGAATCTGGGTTAGCCCGAATCTCACCGTGTGTATGCACCATTAGCCTGAAAGAAAAGAAAAGACGGCCCGGGTACGAACGTCTAGCCGTCGGGGCCCCAGAGGGGAGAAACGTGAATTTTCCAGCAGTGACTTTGAGGTTGAGTTTAATAAGCGGATTTCCAAAGGGCCATTCCCCAAAAAAGGGGAGGGATTCCAAACTGCGCTTTGATTCTGTGTCCGCCATCCACTGAAGCAACCACAAAGACCTGCGCGCCAACACTGCCATGGCAGAAGTCCTAGCATTAATATTACCCATCTCCTTAAGCGAGTCACACAGGACGCGTTTAGTGTCCTGAATGTGCTTGAGGAGAGAGAGTCACCATAGTGACCAGAGGCATATCCCCGGAGAGGCCCCCTGAATTTGAGTAGCCCACGAATGAATGGCATGGGTCATCCAGCAACCTGCTATGACCGGCCTCTGCAATACACCTGCTGCCATGTAAATAGATTTGAGAGTAGTCTCCATCTTTCTGTCCCCAGGATCTTTCATGGTAAAGGAGCCCAGGGCAGGCAGCACCACCTTTTTGGACAGTTGAGAGACTGATAAGTCAACCCCTGGGGGGTTCTTCCCAGAATTTACTACCTTCAGGAGCAAATGGGAAAGTGTGCAAAAACATTGACACTTGGAATTTTTTGTCTGGATTTTTACAACCCAACTTGAAAAGGTCAACTAACTCTGCAGAATCAGGGAAAGTGACATTAGGCTTGTTTTGTGTAAAGAAAAACGACTGCTGTGACGCAGTGTCCTCTAGAGGGAGCTTCAACACGTCCCGTATAGTCAGAATGAGGGGTTCAATACACTGAGCAGAATCAGAATCCCCAATAAGATCTAAGTCCTCCCCATCCTCCTGTATATGCTCAACTGAATCAGAAAGTAGGGCAGGTAAACCACACTTATGTGGACCTACATGAGAGATGGAGGAATGTGTAATATCTGCCCTAGCAGCTAAGTCTGCAACAGTCTGTTGTAGTAGCTGAGTTTTCTGAACATTAGCAAAGAGTTGTGATGACATATCAGACATCATAGTTTTAAGAGCCCCTAGACAGGAGGGCTCTGGACCCTGTCCCCAAGCCTCCTCACTGAGTTTGTGTTTACCCATCTTTAAAGTAATCACAACAACAGACTCTCTCTGCAAATGTTATATCTGCCACACCTGCAGTGCACATGGTTTTGCCGAACTGCTAACAAATTTGCTGCTGCGATCAACTCTGAATTAGGCCCAATAGCGGCTCTCCCCCTTTGCTACATCCTGTACCAGTTTTCCAGCGTGGCTTGGGAGTCAGGAAGAGCTGTGTCCTGTTTGCTGCTGTATTAAGCAGAGGAAGGCACCAAAACGCCTCTGGTCACGCTCTAAGTTGGCTCCGCCCCCTCCAATGGCGCAGAAGCTACAGTGATTTTTATACTGGCACAGTCTCCTATCATGCATAAAAACATCACACAAGTGCTAGTATAAGCCATCTTGAACCAGTTTACACAGGGGTCTCTAGCGGGTCCCCCTCAGGAGGGTCCCGTATGCCGCACCGGCATCCAAACGCACTTTGAACCGGGGACCCCAGTTTGTACTCACCACAGACGTCACCTTCAGGAATGTGTTAGGGCTGTGCGGAGTGCCCCGCTGAACAAACAACCTCTCAGGACTGTGGTCCTGCAGCGGGGAAGCGGCTCTGCACCTCGCAAGGCCGGCGACCCCCCCTCTAACCTCCCACGGCGCAGGTATGCTGTTGCCCAAACAGCATACCGAAAAAAGGAAATTTATGGTAGACTTACCATTGTTAAATCTCTTTCTGCGAGGTACATTGGTTTCCACAAGGAATAACATTGGGGGTGTAGAGTTGGATCTTGATCCGAGGCACCAACAGGCTAAAGACTTGACTGTTCCCAGGATGCACTGCACCGCCTCCTGGCACTGGTGCTCCGTTTCATTAATCAGGCCAATGCAGTAGCAAGAGAGACGGTAGATGTTAGTCACATAGACCCACACTATCACGACACAAGAAGGGACTAGTGGCTAATGCCATACTAAACCCAAAGAAGCTAAGTGCGTCAGGGTGGGCGCCCTGTGGAAACAATAGTAAGTCTACCATAAATCTCCTTTTCTGCAGCAGGGTACACTGGTATTCCACCGGGAATAACATGGGGGATGTCCTAAAGCAGTTCCTCATGGGAGGGGACCCGGCGTCCAAAGGAAGCATCCTGGGAGGCGGAAGTATCAAAGGCATAAAACCTGATGAACGTGTTCACTAAGGACCACATAGCCGCCTTGCACAATTGTTCTGTGTACACGCCGCGGCAGCCCGCCCAAGAAGGTCCAACAGACTGGGTAGAATGGGCTTTAATTGCAGCAGGAGCTGGGAGCCCAGCCTGCGCATAGGCTTGTGCAAACACAATTCTAATCCATCTGGCCACGGTCTGCTTATTCGCAGGCCAGCCACGTTTGTGAAAATCAAAAAGTACAAACACGGAATCTGACCTCCTGACAGAGGCAGTCCTTTCCACATAAACACGGCGAGCCCGTACCACATCCAAAGATCTTTCTTTGGAGGACAAACCAGGAGAGATGAAGGCCGAAACCACAATCTCCTGGTTAAGGTGAAAAGATGATACCACCTTAGGCAAATAACCTGGGCGAGTTCGAAGAACTGCCGGTCACGGTAAAAAATCAGAAAGGGTAGACGACAAGACAAAGCACCTATGTCCGACACCCTCCTAGCAGAGGCAATAGCCAATAGAAATACGACCTTAAGCGTAAGGCATTTAAGGTCCACAGACTCAAGAGTTTCAAATGGAGACTCTTGTAGGGAATTCAGAACAGACAGACAGATTCCATGGAGCCACAGGAGGGACATAGGGAGGTTGAATCCGTAGAACACCCTGAGTGAAAGTGTGAACGTCAGGACGAGACGCAATTTTTCTCTGAAACCACACGGACAAGGCAGATATACGGACCTTGAGGGAGGCCAGACGAAGTCCCAAGACTAGGCCTTCTTGTAGAATAGCAAGCAGCCTGGAAGTACTGAAAGTATATGCATCATAATTCTTAGCAGCACACCAGGTGAAGTAAGAATTCCAGACCCTATAATAAATCCGGGCCGAAGCTGGTTTACTTCAACATAGTCTGAATGACCGCCTCAGAAAAACCTTTGGCCCTCAGCACTGAAGCTTCAAGAGCCACACCGTCAAAGCCGGGCCAAATCCTGGTAGACACAAGGTGCCTGAACGAGGAGGTCTGGGCGTTGAGGAAGTAGAAGAGGACGCTCTATCGAGAGACCCTGCAAGTCTGAGAACCAATGCCGTCTGGGCCACGCTGGAACGATTAGAAGTAGTATTCCTTCTTCTTGCTTGAACTTCCGTATCACCCTGGGCAGAAATGACACCGGAGGGAACATGTACGGCAGTTGAAAGTTCCATGGAATTGCCAGTGCGTCCACGAACGCTGCTTGATGATGCCTTGTTCTTGATCCAAAGACCGGATTCTTGTGATTGTGTAGAGACGCCATTAGGTCTACATCTGGTAGGCCCCACTTGTCCACTAGGAGTTGAAAGAATTCCGGATGAAGGTTCCACTCTCCGGCGTGTACGTCTTGATGACTGAGAAAGTCCGCTTCCCAGTTGAGGACTCCCGGAATGAACACTGCCGATACGGCTGGCAGATGGCGTTCCGCCCAAAGAAGAACCTTGTGCACATCCAACACTGCCATGCGGCTTTGAGCGCCGCCTTGATGATTTATGTACGCCACCATGGTAGCGTTGTCCGACTGTACTTGAACAGGCATATTCTGTACCAGAGGCATTGAACACTTGAGATTCCTCCCTGATGCACAGACCCTGAAGAGTGTTGCTCCAACACCGCGCCCCAACCCCGCAGACTGGCATCCGTCGTTACAAGAACCCAGTTGGAGATCCAGAAGGGACGACTCCTACTCAATTGCTGGTCCTGTAGCCACCAGGTCAGTGACAAGCGAACCTCCAGAGTTAAGGAGATCATGCGAGTCCTTATCCGGTGAGGCAGGCCATCCCATTTGGAAAGAATTAACCTCTGGAGAGGGCGGGAGTGAAATTGAGCGTACTCCACCATGTCGAAAGCAGACACCAGGAGGCCCAGTATTTGCATCGCCGAGTGTATCGACACACGTGGGTGGGATAGGAAGCATCTTATCTTGTCCTGAAGTTTCAGGACCTTCTCTGGAGACCAAAACCACAGCTGGTTGTGGGTGTCCAATAATGCTCCCTGGTGCACCATGCTCTGAGCAGGGACCCGGGAGGATTTCTTCCAGTTGATAAGACACCCATGGGCTTGCAGGAATTGGACCGTCAGTTCCAGATGACGAAGGAGAACCTCTGGAGAGTTCGCCAGGGTCAACAAGTCATCCAGATACGGCAGGATCCTAATACCCTGAAGGCGTAGCAGAGCAGTCATGACCTTAGTGAAAATTTCTTGGAGCCGTGGTCAGACCAAACGGTAAGGCCTGGAATTGAAAATGTAGGTAGCCAATAGCAAACCGCAGGTATTGCTGATGCGACACAGCAATAGGTATATGCAGGTAAGCATCCTGTATGTCCAGGGATACCATATAGTCCTTGGGCTCCAAAGCCAAAACAATAGAGCGAATAGTTTCCATACGAAATTTGGAAACTTTCACAAAATGTCTCATAGACTTGAGGTTGAGGATGGGCCTGGAAGACCCATTCGGTTTCGGAACTAGGAACAACGTTGAACAGTACCCCCTGGATCTCTGTGTCCAGGAGGGATTGCACCACCAAATGGACTGTTTTTGCTTTTACCGGATCTAACTGGATGCTTGTTGAACAAAACTGGTGAGGGAGACGTTTCTTGAAAGAGATGGCGTATCCGTGAGCGACGACTTCCCTCACCCAGGCGTCTGCAGTGGTCTGTAACCATACCTGAGCAAACCGTAGAAAATCGGCCTCTTAACTTGGGATCCCCAGGGGGAGGCCTGCCCCATCATGCAGCAGGCTTGTCTGATTTGGAAGCAGGCTGACGGGCAGCCCATGCACGTTTAGGTTTGGGCTTATTGGAATTCCAAGTGCGAGCCCGTGGGTACACCTGACCCTTTGCTTTACTTGGAGGTCGAAAGGAACGAAAGGAAGTACTCTTAGCCTCCGGAGCCGAAGGAGAAGTACTAGGCAGACAGGCAGTCTTAGTGGATGCTAAGTCAGCAACAATTTTGTTGAGATCTTCCCCAAAAAGGATGTTTCCCTTAAAGGGCATCACCTACAAGGTCTTTTTAGAGTCCAGATCTACAGACCAGGACCGCAACCAGAGAATCCGGCGAGCCAGAATGGACGTAGTAGACGCTTTGCCCGCCAGCATCAGATGCTGCCTCCTGAATATAATGAGAAGCTGTAATAATATATGAAAGACACTGTCTAGCATTATCAGGAAAATCAGACGGTAGCTCCGCTTCAACTTCCTGAACCCAGGCTTCAACAGCTTTTGTAGTCCAAGAAGCCGCAATAGTGGGCCTATGCAAAGCTCCTGCAAGAATGTAAATGGACTTCAAGCAACCCTCTGCACGCTTATCAGTCTGTTCCTTCAGTAAGGTGACGGTAGTGACAGGCAGAGCAGATGATACCACCAGACGTGCGACCTGTGTCCACCGGTGGTGGTGTTTTCCAATTTTTACTCAACTCCGCAGCAAGGGGATAACGAGCTAGCATCTTCTTAGACAGAGAATTTCTTTCCTGGATACTCCCAGGATTCCTGACGTATGTCAACAAAGTGGTCAGAATGGGGTAAAATAAGATTTTACTTACCGATAAATCTATTTCTCGTAGTCCGTAGTGGATGCTGGGACTCCGTAAGGACCATGGGGAATAGCGGCTCCGCAGGAGACAGGGCACAAAATAAAAGCTTAAGGATCAGGTGGTGTGCACTGGCTCCTCCCCCTATGACCCTCCTCCAAGCCTCAGTTAGGATACTGTGCCCGGACGAGCGTACATAATAAGGAAGGATATTGAATCCCGGGTAAGACTCATACCAGCCACACCAATCACACCGTACAACTTGTGATCTGAACCCAGTTAACAGTATGATAAACGCAAGGGAGCCTCTGAAAAGATGGCTCACAACAATAATAACCCGAATTTTTGTAACAATAACTATATACAAGTATTGCAGACAATCCGCACTAGGGATGGGCGCCCAGCATCCACTACGGACTACGAGAAATAGATTTATCGGTAAGTAAAATCTTATTTTCTCTGACGTCCTAGTGGATGCTGGGACTCCGTAAGGACCATGGGGATTATACCAAAGCTCCCAAACGGGCGGGAGAGTGCGGATGACTCTGCAGCACCGAATGAGAGAACTCCAGGTCCTCCTCAGCCAGGGTATCAAATTTGTAGAATTTAGCAAACGTGTTTGTCCCTGACCAAGTAGCTGCTCGGCAAAGTTGTAAAGCCGAGACCCCTCGGGCAGCCGCCCAAGATGAGCCCACTTTCCTTGTGGAATGGGCTTTTATTGATTTTGGCTGTGGCAGGCCTGCCACAGAATGTGCAAGCTGAATT
This sequence comes from Pseudophryne corroboree, assembly GCF_028390025.1. NCBI lineage: Eukaryota > Metazoa > Chordata > Amphibia > Anura > Myobatrachidae > Pseudophryne > Pseudophryne corroboree. The sequence continues at coordinate 307,970,193 of NC_086446.1, forward strand.
GTACTACAAATCCAACGAGCAATTATCTGCTTAGAAGCAGGGGCACCCAGCTTGTTGGGTGCATACAGGATAAACAGCGAGTCAGATTTTCTGACTCCAGCCGTCCTGGAAACATATATTTTTAAGGCCCTGACAACGTCAAGCAACTTGGGAGTCCTCTAAGTCCCTGGTAGCCGCAGGTACCACAATAGGTTGGTTCATGTGAAATGCAGAAACCACCTTAGGTAGAAATTGAGGACGAGTCCTCAATTCCGCCCTGTCAGAATGAAAAATTAAGTAAGGGCTTTTATATGATAAAGCCGCCAATTCTGACACACGCCTGGCTGAAGCCAAGGCTAACAGCATCGACACCTTCCATGTGAGATATTTCAAGTCCACAGTGGAAAGTGGTTCAAACCAATGTGACTTTAGAAAACTCAACACCACGTTGAGCTCCCAAGGTGCCACTGGAGGCACAAAAGGAGGCTGTATGTGCAGCACCCCTTTTACAAATGTCTGAACTTCAGGTACTGAAGCCAGTTCTTTCTGGAAGAAAATCGACAGGGCCGAAATTTGAACCTTAATGGACCCTAATTTTAGGCCCATAGACAGTCCTGTTTGCAGGAAATGAAGGAAACGACCCAGTTGAAATTCCTCTGTAGGGGCCCTCTTGGCCTCACACCACGCAACATATTTACGCCAAATGCGGTGATAATGTTTTGCGGTTACGTCCTTCCTGGCTTTGACCAGAGTAGGAATGACTTCTTCTGGAATGCCTTTTTCCCTCAGGATCCGGCGTTCAACCGCCATGCCGTCAAACGCAGCCGCGGTAAGTCTTGGAACAGACAAGGCCCCTGCAGTAGCAGGTCCTTTCTTAGAGGTAGAGGCCACGGTTCGTCCGTGAGCATCTCTTGAAGTTCCGGGTACCAAGTCCTTCTTGGCCAATCCGGGACCACGAGTATAGTTCTTACTCCTCTCCTTCTTATGATTCTCAGTACTTTTGGTATGAGAGGCAGAGGAGGGAACACATACACTGACTGGTACACCCACGGCGTTACCAGAGCGTCCACTGCTATTGCCTGAGGGTCCCTTGACCTGGCGCAATATCTGTCCAGTTTTTTGTTTAGACGTGACGCCATCATGTCCACCTTTGGTTTTTCCCAACGGTTTACAATCAGGTGGAAGACTTCTGGGTGAAGTCCCCACTCTCCCGGGTGAAGGTCGTGTCTGCTGAGGAAGTCTGCTTCCCAGTTGTCCACTCCCGGAATGAAAACTGCTGACAGTGCTATCACATGATTTTCCGCCCAGCGAAGAATCCTTGCAGCTTCTGCCATTGCCCTCCTGCTTCTCGTGCCGCCCTGTCTGTTTACGTGGGCGACTGACGTGATGTTGTCCGATTGGATCAACACCGCCTGACCCTGAAGCAGAGGTTTTGCTTGACTTAGGGCATTGTAAATGGCCCTTAGTTCCAGAATGTTTATATGAAGAGATGTTTCCATGCTTGACCACAGGCCCTGGAAATTCCTTCCCTGTGTGACTGCTCCCCAGCCTCTCAGGCTGGCATCCGTGGTTACCAGGATCCAATCCTGAATGCCAAATCTGCGGCCCTCTAGTAGATGAGCACTCTGCAGCCACCACAGGAGAGACACCCTTGTCCTTGGCGACAGGGTTATCCGCTGATGCATCTGCAGATGCGATCCGGACCATTTGTCCAGTAGATCCCACTGAAATGTTCTTGCATGGAATCTTCCGAATGGAATCGCTTCGTAAGAAGCCACCATTTTTCCCAGGACCCTCGTGCACTGATGCACTGAGACCTGGCCTGGTTTTAGGAGGTTCCTGACTAGCTCGGATAACTCCGTGGCCTTCTCCTCCGGGAGAAACACCTTCTTCTGGACTGTGTCCAGAATCATTCCTAGGAACAGTAGTAGACGTGTCGTTGGAATCAGCTGCGATTTTGGAATATTTAGAATCCACCCGTGCTGACGTAACACTACCTGAGATAGTGTTACTCCGACTTCTAACTGTTCCCTGGATCTTGCCCTTATCAGGAGATCGTCCAAGTAAGGGATAATTAAAATGCCTTTTCTTCGTAGAAGAATCATCATTTCGGCCATTACCTTGGTAAAGACCCGAGGTGCCGTGGACAATCCAAACGGCAGCGTCTGAAACTGATAATGACAGTTTTGTACTACAAACCTGAGGTACCCTTGGTGAGAAGGGTATATTGGGACGTGGAGATAAGCATCTTTGATGTCCAGAGACACCATATAGTCCCCTTCTTCCAGGTTCGCTATCACTGCTCTGAGTGACTCCATCTTGAATTTGAACCTTTTTATGTAAGTGTTCAAGGATTTCAGATTTAAAATTGGTCTCACCGAGCCGTCCGGCTTCGGTACCACAAACAGCGTGGAATAATACCCCTTTCCTTGTTGCAGGAGGGGTACCTTGATTATCACCTGCTGGGAATACAGCTTGTGAATGGCTTCCAAAACTGCCTCCCTGTCGGAGGGAGACTTTGGTAAAGCAGACTTCAGGAACCGACGAGGGGGAAACGCCTCGAATTCCAGTTTGTACCCCTGCGATACTACCTGTAGAATCCAGGGATCCACTTGCGAGTGAGCCCACTGCGCGTTGAAATTCTTGAGACGGGCCCCCACCATATCTGAGTCTGCTTGTAAAGCCCCAGCGTCATGCTGAAGACTTGGTAGAAGCAGGGGAGGGCTTCTGCTCCTGGGAAGCGGCTGCATGGTGCAGTCTTTTTCCTCTTCCTCTGCCCCGGGGCAGAAAAGAGTGGCCTTTTGCTCGCTTGTACTTATGGGAACGAAAGGACTGAGTTTGAAAAGACGGTGTCTTTTTCTGCTGATGTGGAGTGACCTGGGGTAAAAAGGTGGATTTTCCAGCCGTTGCCGTGGCCACCAGGTCCGATAGACCAGCCCCAAATAACTCCTCCCCTTTATACGGCAATACTTCCATGTGCCGTTTGGAATCCGCATCCCCTGACCACTGTCGCGTCCATAACGCTCTTCTGGCAGAGATGGACATAGCACTTACTCTTGATGCCAGGGTGCAAATATCCCTCTGTGCATCACGCATATATAGTAATGCATCCTTTAAATGTTCTATAGTTAACAAAATATTGTCCCTATCCAGGGTATCAATATTCTCAGTCAGGGAATCCGACCATGCGACTCCAGCACTGCACATCCAGGCTGAGGCGATTGCTGGTCGCAGTATAACACCAGTATGTGTGTATATACTTTTTAAGATATTTTCCAGCCTTCTATCAGCTGGTTCTTTGAGGGTGGCCGTATCAGGAGACGGTAACGCTACTTGTTTAGATAAACGTGTGAGCGCCTTATCTACCCTAGGGGGTGTTTCCCAACGCGCCCTAACCTCTTGCAGGAAAGGATATAATGCTAATAATTTTTTAGAAATTAGCTGTTTTTTATCGGGGGAAACCCACGCTTTTTCACACACCTCATTTATTTCCTCTGACTCAGGAAAAACTATTGGTAGTTTTTTCTCACCCCACATAATACCCTTCTTTGTGGTACTTGTAGTGTCAGAAAGGTTCAATGCCTTTTTCATTGCCGTGATCATGTAACGTGTGGCCCTACTGGACATTACGTTTGTCTCGTCACCGTCGACACTAGACTCAGTATCTGTGTCAGGGTCTGTGTCGACCCACTGAGGTAACGGGCGTTTTAGCGCCCCTGACGGTGTCTGAGACGCCTGGACAGGCACTAATTGATTTGCCGGCTGTCTCATGTCGTCAACAGTTTTTTTCAAATTGCTGACATTATCACTTAATTGTTTAAATACAATCATCCAGTCAGGTGTCGACTCCCTAGGGGGTGACATCACCAACACAGGCAACTGCTCCGCCTCCACATCATTTTCCTCCTCATACATGTCGACACACGCGTACCGACACACAGCACACACACCGGGAATGCTCTGATAGAGGACAGGACCCCACTTAGCCCTTTGGAGAGACAGAGGGAGAGTCTGCCAGCACACACCCAGCGCTATATATATATACAGGGATAACCTTATATAAGTGTTACTCCCTTATAGCTGCTGTTAATATATTTATTTGCTGCCAAACGTGCCCCCCTTCTCTTTTTTACCCTGATTCTGAAGCAGGACTGCAGGGGAGAGTCAGGGAGCCGTCCTTCCAGCGGAGCTGTGAGGGAAAATGGCGCTTGTGTGCTGAGGAGATAGGCTCCGCCCCTTCACGACGTCCTTATCTCCCGCTTTTTCTGTGTAAAATGGCAGGGGTAAAATACATCCATATAGCCCAGGAGCTATATGTGATGTATTCTTTTTAGCCACCTAAGGTATATACTGTAATATTGCGTCTCAGGGCGCTCCCCCCCCAGCGCCCTGCACCCTCAGTGACCGGAGTGTGAAGTGTGCTGAGAGCAATGGCGCACAGCTGCGGTGCTGTGCGCTACCTTAGTCTGAAGACAGGATCGTCTTCTGCCGCCGATTTCACCGGACCTCTTCGTCTCTTCTGGCTCTGTAAGGGGGACGGCGGCGCGGCTCCGGTGACCCATCCAGGCTGAACCTGTGATCGTCCCTCTGGAGCTAATGTCCAGTAGCCTAAGAAACCCGATCCACTCTGCACTCAGGTGAGTCCGTTTCTTCTCCCCTTAGTCCCACGATGCAGTGAGCCTGTTGCCAGCAGGACTCACTGAAAATAAAAAAATCCTAAACTAAACTTTTATTCTAAGCAGCTCAGGAGAGCCACCTAGATTGCACCCTTCTCGGCCGGGCACAAAAATCTAACTGGGGCTTGGAGGAGGGTCATAGGGGGAGGAGCCAGTGCACACCACCTGATCCTTAAGCTTTTATTTTGTGCCCTGTCTCCTGCGGAGCCGCTATTCCCCATGGTCCTTACGGAGTCCCAGCATCCACTAGGACGTCAGAGAAAACTAATTTAGTAACCTTCTGACGCTCAAACTTATCAGGTTTTTTAGAGGTATCTGGAGGTTCTGGGTCATCAATTTGAAGAATCAGCCTGACAGCCTCCAATAGGTCAGGAACATCCACCTGTGTCATAGATTCCCCATCAGAGGCATCTGCGTCAGTGTCTGAGGGAGTCAGTATATACGCCATCTTCATCAGATGAAGTGTCTGAAACGTGTGGATTGTGAGGAAGTAATGGCCCGCTTAGATGACCCCTTGGTCCTGGGCGGGCAAGGGTTAGGATTTTGTTTTGCCAAAAACTGATTTAATTGCTGTAATTGAGTGGACAGAGTATTTGCCCATGGTGGATTAACAGCAGGGACAATATGTGACTGTAATGGCACAGGAGGTCCCACAGGGGGTGCAAGTCTAGTTAGTAGCGTAGTCAGTAAATTAGAGAAAGCAGCCCAAAGTTAGTCTTGATGTGCCTTCTGTGCTGAGGGGTATAGAACCTCCGGTACACCTGAACCCTCAGCTGCAATGTTTTCCTCAGAGAAATCAGTGGCGTCAGCACTGCATGGTGCAGGGTCAGCCATGGATTTACCACCCTGTTTAGCTGACATTATATGAAAGCGTAACCTTAGGGCGTAACAGTACAATATAAGCAGACAAAGTACCTGACAAAAATCACCTGTATAGTGTTACTGCAAGCAGAGCATAAACTGTATTATATGAGAACCCTGATGCACTTAGCCCCCTTCAGGGTACAGAATATAGGGATAGCAATGTGTGTGAGATACAGAAGAGAGACCACACAGCAGCTATTGGCACACACACAGTCACATGTACAATGCAGAAATTATTAAACACAATAAAACTGCACTGGACTAGCAATACTAAGTAACGGTACTACTAAGTAAAGCTATGTATGTATATAGATATAACAATGCACAGTAAAGACTGGATGTGTATCACAGGATACGTATACTAAATATCCCTGTAGTAATGCACTTGTTCTTAACTAACACTGTCTAAATGACATGTAGAATACTTAAGTGTCCTGTAAATGCACAGCGCTGATGATGCTGGCAGCTTTAGAGGAGACATTGCCCAGCAGTCCCAAAGTCAGCGCAGCTTGTGTGTAATGGCGCCCAAACGCTGACAGGGACTGAGGGAGAGAAAGTTCAGCTCCAGGGTGGGAACATTTGCAGTAAATGGCACCTGGGGCTGGGGGAGGGGCTACAGGTCAGAGCCTTATCCCCTTGCTGGACTTCACCACCGGGTACTGCGGGGCCTTTTGAAACGGATTAAAATGGAATCCAACCTGTGCCAGTTGCCCTGGTGGTATAGTGGGGTCCCTGTATGGCCCCAGTGTCCATGCCAGCGCACGCGGTCCCGTCTACCATAGACCGCGCCGGATCACGATTTCAGCAGGTCCCGCCTGGGGGACCCTCTTACCTCCTCCCTAGATGTGCGGCCACGCGATCCAGGAGAGCAGTGGTGAGTGTGTGCCTTGAAGTAACCGGAGCCCTCCACTGTAAGTACCCGGCAACCAGGGCGTGGGAGTATACAGCACCGCTGGGGGAGGTGAGGGAGCTGCAGCACGATATGTCTAACTGACATATAGCACTTTTAAGTGCCTGCGCTGCGGCCCTTGAAGTCTTCTAAAAAGCTCTTTTCAGGGCTGCCTAGCGCAGCCCTCCCTGTTAGCACCAACTTACAAACTGAGCTCCAGTGCCTGGAGGCGGGGATATAGAGGAGGCGGTGCTATGCATCCTGGTAACAGGCCCCATCGTACGCGAATGCATATATGTACACAATAGAAACCCAATTGTTTGGTTCTTCGATTGGGTCATCTATGTACTTCTACAAGAGGTACATAGATGACCTATTGATCTTTTGGTCAGGTCCAGTACACACATTAACTAATCTATTGAAGGGACACAATGCCTCGGATAGCGCAGTTAAATTCACGTATCAGACTTCAGAACATCAAGTACATTTTCTCTATGTGGCCATTACCATAGAAGGTGGCACTATACGGACTAACCTATATGTTAAACCAACTGATAGGAACTCGGTACTGCACCACGACAGCTTTCATCCACTCCCTACACGAAAGGGTCTGCCATACTCTCAGTTACTGCGGGCAAGGAGAATTATCTCCGATCCCCAACAGGCGATTGAGAGAATGGATCAGATGGTCACTAAGTTTGAAGCACGTGGCTACCCACGGACTGACCTTTTGGCGAACAAGGCAAAAGCTCTGAGTCATACGAGAGAATCTTTATTGAGTAATAAATCCGAATTAAGTTTGTCACAACAGACCGCAAGGATTCCGTGGGTTAACAGATACACCACAGTTACCAACACTATGGTCCGACAAGCCAAGAAGCTGTGGCCGATTGTTAACTCTGATCAATCATTACCAGCTTTACTAGGAACCAGGTTACTTCCTAGTTACACTAAGGGGAAAAGTATTGCTGATAGAGTCGTAAAACTAGATATTTTTCCATTAACTAAATCAATACAATCTCACTTTCTGCGTCCCAAGGTCGGTTGTTACCGATGTTTAGGTTGCTCAACATGCAACACGCTTATGACGGGCTCTACATTCAGTCACCCACAGACAGGGAAGAATTTTAAAATCCAGCATCGGGTTACATGCACAACCACTCATGCAATATATATGCTTAAGTGCCCCTGTGGACTTGCCTATGTCGGCAAAACACAGCGACAGTTCCGTGAACGTATGGCACTGCATCGCAGTGCCATTAAACAGGCATTAGAGAAGGGGTCTAGTGAACAGCCCGTGGCCCGACACTGCATGCAGGCAAGACATACGGTAGCCAGCATGCGTGCCATTATTATAGACCATGTCCCTCTATCCCATCGGGGTGGAGATCGGAACAGGATCCTTCTACAACGGGAGAGTAGGTGGATTTATGTTCTCAACACCCTGTCACCACGGGGTCTGAATGAGTCCTTAGGCCTCCAGTGTTTTTTATAAATAGTTAGATGTATTCCCCTATATGGCTATATTATCCATCTACCTTTATCATCTATAGTCTCCACATTGCTCAATAATTGATTGGTTTAATTCAGTCTATTTAGGTCTACTTAAGGGGATTAATTAGGTACTTATATTAATCAATTCGGTTGATGCTTTCTGAAGATGATCTAGCTGGTGATCGGCTACAGAGCCTGTGTTTTTATGTTTCTTTACCCATTTATGTATGTCTAGTTTGCTGGGTTTTTCTGTTTCACGTTTTCTTCATGTATAATTTAAAATAAGAATTTACTTACCGATAATTCTATTTCTCATAGTCCGTAGTGGATGCTGGGAACTCCGTAAGGACCATGGGGAATAGCGGCTCCGCAGGAGACTGGGCACAAAAGTAAAAGCTTTGGGACTACCTGGTGTGCACTGGCTCCTCCCCCTATGACCCTCCTCCAAGCCTCAGTTAGGATACTGTGCCCGGACGAGCGTACACAATAAGGAAGGATTTTGAATCCCGGGTAAGACTCATACCAGCCACACCAATCACACTGTACAACCTGTGATCTGAACCCAGTTAACAGCATGATAACAGAGGAGCCTCTGAAAAGATGGCTCACAACAATAATAACCCGATTTTTGTAACAATAACTATGTACAAGTATTGCAGACAATCCGCACTTGGGATGGGCGCCCAGCATCCACTACGGACTATGAGAAATAGAATTATCGGTAAGTAAATTCTTATTTTCTCTGACGTCCTAGTGGATGCTGGGAACTCCGTAAGGACCATGGGGATTATACCAAAGCTCCCAAACGGGCGGGAGAGTGCGGATGACTCTGCAGCACCGAATGAGAGAACTCCAGGTCCTCCTCAGCCAGGGTATCAAATTTGTAGAATTTAGCAAACGTGTTTGCCCCTGACCAAGTAGCTGCTCGGCAAAGTTGTAAAGCCGAGACCCCTCGGGCAGCCGCCCAAGATGAGCCCACTTTCCTTGTGGAATGGGCTTTTACTGATTTTGGCTGTGGCAGGCCTGCCACAGAATGTGCAAGCTGAATTGTACTACAAATCCAACGAGCAATAGTCTGCTTAGAAGCAGGAGCACCCAGCTTGTTGGGTGCATACAGGATAAACAGCGAGTCAGATTTTCTGACTCCAGCCGTCCTGGAAACATATTTTCAGGGCCCTGACTACGTCCAGCAACTTGGAGTCCTCCAAGTCCCTAGTAGCCGCAGGTACCACAATAGGCTGGTTCAAGTGAAACGCTGAAACCACCTTAGGGAGAAATTGAGGACGAGTCCTGAATTCTGCCCTGTCCGTATGAAAAATTAGGTAAGGGCTTTTATAGGATAAAGCCGCCAATTCTGAGACACGCCTGGCTGACGCCAGGGCTAACAGCATTACCACTTTCCATGTGAGATATTTTAAGTCCACAGTGGTGAGTGGTTCAAACCAATGTGATTTTAGGAACCCCAAAACTACATTGAGATCCCAAGGTGCCACTGGAGGCACAAAAGGAGGCTGTATATGCAGTACCCCCTTGACAAACGTCTGAACTTCAGGAACTGAAGCCAGTTCTTTCTGGAAGAAAATCGACAGGGCCGAAATTTGAACCTTAATGGACCCTAATTTTAGGCCCATAGACAGTCCTGTTTGCAGGAAATGCAGGAAACGACCCAGTTGAAATTCCTCTGTAGGGGCCTTCCTGGCCTCACACCACGCAACATATTTACGCCAAATACGGTGATAATGTTGCACGGTTACATCCTTCCTGGCTTTGATCAGGGTAGGGATGACTTCATCCGGAATGCCTTTTTCCTTCAGGATCCGGCGTTCAACCGCCATGCCGTCAAACGCAGCCGCGGTAAGTCTTGGAACAGACAGGGTCCCTGCTGGAGCAGGTCCTTTCTTAGAGGTAGAGGCCACGGGTCCTCCGTGAGCATCTCTTGAAGTTCCGGGTACCAAGTCCTTCTTGGCCAATCCGGAGCCACGAGTATAGTCCTTACTCCTCTCCTTCTTATGATTCTCAGTACCTTGGGTATGAGAGGCAGAGGAGGGAACACATACACTGACTGGTACACCCACGGTGTTACCACAGCGTCCACAGCTATTGCCTCAGGGTCCCTTGACCTGGCGCAATATCTGTCTAGTTTTTTTGTTGAGGCGGGACGCCATCATGTCCACCTTTGGTTTTTCCCAACGGTTCACAATCATGTGGAAGACTTCTGGGTGAAGTCCCCACTCCCCCGGGTGGAGGTCGTGTCTGCTGAGGAAGTCTGCTTCCCAGTTGTCCACTCCCGGAATGAACACTGCTGACAGTGCTATCACATGATTTTCCGCCCAGCGAAGAATCCTTGCAACTTCTGCCATTGCCCTCCTGCTTCTTGTGCCGCCCTGTCTGTTTACGTGGGCGACTGCCGTGATGTTGTCCGACTGGATCAACACCGGCTGACCCTGAAGCAGAGGCCTTGCTTGACTTAGGGCATTGTAAATGGCCCTTAGTTCCAGGATATTTATGTGAAATGACGTTTCCATGCTTGACCACAAGCCCTGGAAATTTCTTCCCTGTGTGACTGCTCCCCAGCCTCTCAGGCTGGCTTCCGTGGTCACCAGGACCCAGTCCTGAATGCCGAATCTGCGGCCCTCTAGAAGATGAGCACTCTGCAACCACCACAGGAGAGACACCCTTGTCCTTGGAGACAGGGTTATCCGCTGATGCATCTGAAGATGCGATCCGGACCATTTGTCCAGCAGATCCCACTGAAAAGTTCTTGCGTGGAAATTGCCGAATGGAATCGCTTCGTAAGAAGCCACCATTTTTCCCAGGACCCTTGTGCATTGATGCACTGACACTTGGCCTGGTTTTAGGAGGTTCCTGACTAGCTCGGATAACTCCCTGGCTTTCTCCTCCGGGAGAAACACCTTTTTCTGGACTGTGTCCAGAATCATCCCTAGGAACAGCAGACGTGTCGTCGGAATCAGCTGCGATTTTGGAATATTTAGAATCCACCCGTGCGGTCGTAGTACTACTTGAGATAGTGCTACTCCGACCTCTAACTGTTCCCTGGACCTTGCCCTTATCAGGAGATCGTCCAAGTAAGGGATAATTAAGACGCCTTTTCTTCGAAGAAGAATCATCATTTCGGCCATTACCTTGGTAAAGACCCGGGGTGCCGTGGACAATCCAAACGGCAGCGTCTGAAACTGATAGTGACAGTTCTGTACCACAAACCTGAGGTACCCTTGGTGAGAAGGGCAAATTGGGACATGGAGGTAAGCATCCTTGATGTCCAGAGACACCATATAGTCCCCTTCTTCCAGGTTCGCTATCACTGCTCTGAGTGACTTCATCTTGAATTTGAACCTTTGTATGTAAGTGTTCAATGATTTCAGATTTAAAATAGGTCTCACCGAGCCGTCCGGCTTCGGTACCACAAACAGCGTGGAATAATACCCCTTTCCCTGTTGTAGGAGGGGTACCTTGATTATCACCTGCTGGGAATACAGCTTGTGAATGGCTTCCAATACCGCCTCCCAGTCGGGGGGAGACGTTGGTAAAGCAGACTTCAGGAACCGGCGAGGGGGAGACGTCTCGAATTCCAATTTGTACCCCTGAGATACTACCTGCAGGATCCAGGGGTCCACTTGCGAGTGAGCCCACTGCGCGCTGAAATTCTTGAGACGACCCCCCACCGTACCTGAGTCCGCTTGTAAGGCCCCAGCGTCATGCTGAGGACTTGGCAGAAGCGTGGGAGGGCTTCTGTTCCTGGGAAGAGGCTGCCTGCTGCAGTCTTTTTCCCCTTCCTCTGCCCCGGGGCAGATATGAGTGGCCTTTTGCCCGCTTGCCCTTATGGGGACGAAAGGACTGAGCCTGAAAAGACGGTGTCTTTTTCTGCAGAGAGGTGACCTGGGGTAAAAAGGTGGATTTCCCAGCCGTTGCCGTGGCCACCAGGTCCGATAGACCGACCCCAAATAACTCCTCCCCTTTATACGGCAATACTTCCATATGCCGTTTGGAATCCGCATCACCTGACCACTGTCGCGTCCATAACCCTCTTCTGGCAGAAATGGACAGCGCACTTACTCTTGATGCCAGAGTGCAAATATCCCTCTGTGCATCTCGCATATATAGAAATGCATCCTTTAAATGCTCTATAGTCAATAATATACTGTCCCTGTCCATGGTATCAATATTTTCAGTCAGGGTATCCGACCAAGCCAGCCCCGCACTGCACATCCAGGCTGAGGCGATTGCTGGTCGCAGTATAACACCAGTATGTGTGTTTATACTTTTTAGGATATTTTCCAGCTTCCTATCAGCTGGCTCTTTGAGGGCGGCCGTATCAGGAGACGGTAACGCCACTTGTTTTGATAAGCGTGTGAGCGCCTTATCTACCCTAGGGGGTGTTTCCCAACGCGCCCTAACCTCTGGCGGGAAAGGGTATAATGCCAATAATTTTTTAGAAATTAGCAGTTTTTTATCGGGGGAAACCCACGCTTCATCACACACCTCATTTAATTCATCTGATTCAGGAAAAACTACGGGTAGTTTTTTCACACCCCACATAATACCCTTTTTTGTGGTACTTGTAGTATCAGAAATGTTCAAAACCTCCTTCATTGCCGTGATCATGTAACGTGTGGCCCTACTGGAAAATACGTTTGTTTCCTCACCGTCGACACTGGAGTCAGTGTCCGTGTCTGGGTCTGTGTCGACCATCTGAGGTAACGGGCGCTTTAGAGCCCCTGACTGTGTTTGAGACGCCTGGACAGGTATTAACTGTTTTTCCGGCTGTCTCTTGTCGTCAACAGTCTTTTGTAAAGTGCTGACGCTATCACGTAATTCCTTCCATAAGACCATCCAGTCAGGTGTCGACTCCCTAGGGGGTGACATCACTATTACAGGCAATTGCTCCGCCTCCATACCATTTTCCTCCTCATACATGTCGACACAACGTACCGACACACAGCACACACACAGGGAATGCTCTGATAGAGGACAGGACCCCACTAGCCCTTTGGGGAGACAGAGGGAGAGTTTGCCAGCACACACCAGAGCGCTATATATATATATATACAGGGTTAACCTTATATAAGTGTTTTTCCCTTATATAGCTGCTGTATTTATTAATCTGCCAAATTAGTGCCCCCCCTCTCTTGTTTTACCCTGTTTCTGTAGTGCAGGACTGCAGGGGAGAGCCAGGGAGCTTCCCTCCAACGGAGCTGTGAGGGAAAATGGCGCTTGTGTGCTGAGGAGATAGGCTCCGCCCCCTTCTCGGCGGCCTTTCTCCCGCTTTTTTAAGGAAAAACTGGCAGGGGTTAAATGCATCCATATAGCCCAGGAGCTATATGTGATGTATTTTTAGCCATCTAAGGTGTTTTTATTGCGTCTCAGGGCGCCCCCCCCCCCCCCCAGCGCCCTGCACCCTCAGTGACTGGAGTGTGAAGTGTGCTGAGAGCAATGGCGCACAGCTGCGGTGCTGTGCGCTACCTTATTGAAGACAGGACGTCTTCTGCCGCCGATTTTCCGGACCTCTTCTGTCTTCTGGCTCTGTAAGGGGGCCGGCGGCGCGGCTCTGGGACCCATCCATGGCTGGGCCTGTGATTGTCCCTCTGGAGCTAATGTCCAGTAGCCTAAGAAGCCCAATCCACTCTGCACGCAGGTGAGTTCGCTTCTTCTCCCCTTAGTCCCTCGGTGCAGTGAGCCTGTTGCCAGCAGGACTCACTGAAAATAAAAAACCTAATTTAAACTTTTACTCTAAGCAGCTCAGGAGAGCCACCTAGTATGCACCCTTCTCGTTCGGGCAAAAAAATCTAACTGAGGCTTGGAGGAGGGTCATAGGGGGAGGAGCCAGTGCACACCAGGTAGTCCCAAAGCTTTTACTTTTGTGCCCAGTCTCCTGCGGAGCCGCTATTCCCCATGGTCCTTACGGAGTTCCCAGCATCCACTAGGACGTCAGAGAAATGTTATTTATGTTATAGGGGTTGCCCAGCAACAGCGGCATACTGCATGGTGATTGGTTCCCTGCCCGGCGTTTCCGACGGAAGTCAGAGCCCTGGGAGTAGTGTACATCGCGGTGGGAAGCGTCATTGATGACTTAGTTAGTTAGGGGTTGCCTAGTAACGGGAACTACATTCCCGCGATTGATTCCCCGCTCGACGCAGCAGTTGTACGTCAGTACCCTGCGACTGGGATACCTCGCAGCTGGACGTGACGTCACCATCGGAGCCTGGACAGGTGAGTTGAATCCCTGCAATGAGTGTCTATTTGGGAGGGTATATATTGTGTTTTTGTGTGATTCCATTTGTGTATGATTTGTCCCTGAAGACGGGGCCTAGTCCCCGAAACGGCGTAGGACCGTATTAAAGACTTTTTATCCTGATACTCCGTCTGCAGTGCCGCTGATTCCTGCTTTATATATATATATATATATATATATATATATATATATATATATATATATATATATATATATATCTATCTATCTCTATCTATATCTATATATAGACCCTGACGCACCTAGCCTCCCAGGGTACAGAATATAGTGATAGCGAGTAGTGCGATACACAAGAATGGAATCCACACAGCAGCTCCAGGCACACAGTCACATGTACAATGCAGAAGTTATTACATATAAAACTGCACTGAACTAGTAAGTTACATATTACTATGTATGAGTATAGCTATAACAATGCCCAGTAAACACTGGATGTATATCACAGAATACTTGTACCAAATATTCAGATAGCAGTACACTTGTTCTTAGCCAACATTGTCTAAAATGACATGTAAAATACTTAAGTGCCTTTAAATGCATAGCGCTGATGAGACAGGCAGTTTTACAGAGGAGACAGAGCCCAGCAGTCCCTGAGACCAGCCCAGCTAGTAGTGAAGATGGCGCCATAATCTAAGCAGGGAGTGAGGGAGAGTGAAATGCAGCTCCAGGAAGGGAACACCAGCAGTAGATGGACGCACGGAGCTGGAGGAGGGGCTACAGGTCAGCGCCTTATCACCTCTGCTGGACTTCACCACCGGGTACTGGTACTGTGGAGCCTATTAGAAACGGACTTTAGTAAATCCAACCTGTGCTCCCTGCCCTGGTCGATATAGTGGGGTCCCTGTATGGCCACAGTGTCCACGTCAGCGGCACGGTCCATCTCCTGGGATCGCGACCGGATCACGTATTACCGGCGGGTCCACCTGGGGGACCCTCTTACCTCCTTCCTCTCATGCAGCCACATGATTCAGGAGAGCAGCAGCGGTGGTGTGCCTAGAAACCGGTGGGTCCCCGCTGCAAGTACGCGGGAACCAGGTCGCAGAAGTATGCAACGCCACTGAGGGAGGCGATGGAGCCGCAGCACAGCATGTCAGAATGACATAGAAAGTGCTGCAGCCCTTAAAGTCTTCTAAAAAAATCTCTTTTCAGGGCTGCCTAGCACCAGCTTACAAACTGAGCACCAGTGCCTGGAGGCGGGGCTATAAAGGAGGCAGTGCACTGCATCCTGGGAACAGTCAAAACTTTAGCCTGTTGGTGCCTCAGATCAAAATCCAACTCTACACCCCCGATGTTATTCCCTGTGGAATACCAGTGTACCCCGCTGCAGAAATAGGATTTTAATTACCTACTGGTAAATCCTTTTCTCGTAGTCCGTAGAGGATACTGGGGTTCCATTTAGAACCATGGGGAAAAGACGAGTCCACTAGGAGCCATGGTCACTTTAAGAATTTGATAGTGTGGGCTGGCTCCTCCCTCTATGCCCCTCCTACCAGACTTAGTCTAGGAAACTGTGCCCGAGGAGACGGACATACTCCCGAGAGAAGGATAGATAGGGATAGTGGTGAGATTCCGAACCAGCACACAAAAAACAGAGGAAAGCTTTGCTAACCCAACATTAAACAGGAACAGCAACAGTTGAACCAACAATACTTAACCAAGTAACAATGCAGGAAGAACGAAGCACCAGGCGGGCGCCCAGTATCGTCCGTGGACTACGAAAAAAGGATTCACCGGTAGGTAATTAAAATCCTATTTTCTCTCATGTCCTAGAGGAGACTGGGGTTCCTTTTAGTAACATGGGGGTGTACCAAAGCTCCCAAACCGGGTGGGAGAGTGCTGAGATTCCTGCAGGACTGATTGACCAAACTGAAGGTCCTCAGAGGCCAAAGTATCGAACTTGTAGAACTTAGCAAACGTATTCGAACCAAAGTAGCCGCTCGGCAGAGCTGTAAAGCACAGACACCCCGGGCAGCCGCCCAGGAAGAACCCACCGACCTAGTAGAGTGTGTCTGTACAGATTTTAGAATCGGCAAATCTGCAGTGGAATAAGCATGCTGGATAGTGAGCTTGATCCAATTTTATTGGGATCATATAGAACGAACGACGAGTTGGATTTCCACTTTACATATACCTTCAAAGCCCTCACAAGATCCAAAGACTTTGAAGTAGTGGAATTGTCGGTGATAACCGGAACCACAATAGGCTGTTTGATGTGAAAACGCAGACACCACTTTTGTAAGAAATTGCTGACGAGTTTTGAGTTCAGCTCTGTCAACATGGAAAATTAAATAGGGACTCTTGTGAGACAAAGCCCCCAGCTCCGACAAACGTCTTGCTGAAGCCTAGGCCAACAGTGTGACGGTCTTCTACGCAAGATATTTTACGTACACCTCCTGTAATGGTTCAAACCAGTCCGATTGGAGAAACTGCAGCACCAAATTGAGATCCCAAGGTGCCGTGGGAGGCACAAAGGGAGGTTGGATGTGCAGAACCCCTTTCAAAAACGTCTTGACCTCAGGGAGAGAAGCAAGTTGTTTTTGAATGAAAATGGACAAGGCCAAAATCTGGACTTTTATGGAGCCCAGACATAGGCCCCCATCCACACCTGCCTGCAGAAAAAGCAGGAAACGTCCCATGTGAAATTCCACCAATAAGTTCTGCTCTCAAACCAAGAGACCTATTTCTTCCAAATACTGTGGTAATGTTTAGACGTTAACCCCTTCCTGGCTTGGATCAGTCAGGATAACTTTGTTAGGGATCCCTCTTGTGGCTAGAATCAGCCGTTCAACTTTCATGCCGTCAAACGTAGCTGCGGCAAGTCCCGATAGACAAACGGGCCCTGTTGCAGAAGTTCCTCGTGAAGAGGTAGAGGCCACTGATCTTCGAGGAGCATCTCCAGAAGGTCCGCGTACCAGGCCCTTTTTGGCCAGTCAAGAGCAATGATTATTGCTTGAACCTTTTCCGTTTTTATTATTTTGAGAATTCTTGGGATCAGAGGAAGTGGAGGAAACATACACCATGTAATAGACCCATGGAGTCATCAGAGCATCTAGCGCCACTGCCTGTGGGTCTCTCGACCTGGAACAATAACGCTTGAGCTTTCTGTTGAGTCGAGAGGCCATCATGTCGATTTGTGGATATCCCCACCGACATGTCAAGCACCTGGACACTTCCGGGTGAAGGCCCCACTCCCCCGGGTGCAGGTCGTGTCTGCTGAGGTAGTCTGCTTCCCAGTTCTCCCGGAATGAATACCGCAGACAACGCCACAGTGGTTTTTTCTGCCCAGAGGAGAATTCTCGACACCTCTGACATTACTGCTCTGCTTTTCGTTCTGCCCTGTCCATTTATGTACGTCACTGCCATCATATTGTCCGACTGGACCTGAATGGCCCGATCGTGAAGATTAGAGGCCTGCAGAAGGGCGTTGTATATGGCCCTGAGTTCCAGAATGTTGATTGGAAGGATGACTTCCTGACGACCATCTTCCTTGAAACTGCACCCCCGGGTGACTGCTACCCAACCTCTGAGGCTTGCGTCCGTGGTTAACAGGATCCTGTCCTGAATTCCGAACCTCGACAAGGTGAGAAATCTGTAGCCACCACAGAAGGGAGATCCTGGCTTTTGGTGATAGACGGATCCTCTGGTGCATGTGAAGATGCAATCCGGACCATTTGTCCAACAGATCGAGCTGGAAGGGTCTTGCGTGAAACCTTCCGTATTGAAGCGCCTCATAAGAGGCCACCATTTTTCCCAGAAGGCAAATGCATAGATATACCGATATCTGGGTTGGCTTCAGGATATCCTGAACCCTCAACTGGATTACCAATGCCTTTTCCAATGGAAGGAACACTTTGTGACTCTGTGTCCAGTATCATTTCCAGGAATGGGAGCCTCCATGTTGGCTCTAGGTGAGATTTCGGAAGGTTCAGAATCCACACGTGATCCTGGAAAAGTTTGGTTGAGAGAACAATGCTGTCCCAGCAACCTCTCCCTGGACGGCACCTTTATCAGAAGATCGTCCAGGTACGGAATTATGTTCACTCCCTGCTTGCGGAGTATAAACATGATCTCTGCCATCACTTTGGTGAAACCCCTCGGTGCCGTGGAGAGACCAAATGGCAGGGCCTGGAATTGGTAGTTACAGTCCTGCAGTGCAAACCGTAGACAAGACTGATGAAGCGGCCAGATCGGAATGTGAAGGTACGCATCCTTGCTATCTGGAGACACTAGGAATTCCCCTTCCTCCAGACCTGAGATCACCGCTCTCACAGACTCCATCTTCAACTTGAACACTCTTGAGAACGAGTTCAAGGACTTGAGGATCAGAATTGGTCGTACCGAACCGTCTGGTTACGGTACTACAAATAGTACCCCTTGTTGTGCAGATGAGATGGAACTGGTACAATGACCTGAGTCTTACTTGCCTCCTGTGAAGCTGGTAAACCTGACTTGAAGAATCTGTGAGGTGGGAGTTCTTAGAACTCCAGTCTGTAGCCCTGGGAAAATAAGATTTTACTTACCGATAAATCTATTTCTCGTAGTCCGTAGTGGATGCTGGGGACTCCGTCAGGACCATGGGGATTAGCGGCTCCGCAGGAGACAGGGCACAAAAATAAAGCTTTAGGATCAGGTGGTGTGCACTGGCTCCTCCCCCTATGACCCTCCTCCAAGCCTCAGTTAGGATACTGTGCCCGGACGAGCGTACACAATAAGGAAGGATATTGAATCCCGGGTAAGACTCATACCAGCCACACCAATCACACCGTACAACTTGTGATCTGAACCCAGTTAACAGTATGACAACGTAGGAGCCTCTGAACAGACGGCTCACAACAAGAACAACCCGATTTTTTTGTAACAATAACTATGTACAAGTATTGCAGACAATCCGCACTTGGGATGGGCGCCCAGCATCCACTACGGACTACGAGAAAATAAGAATTTACTTACCGATAATTCTATTTCTCGGAGTCCGTAGTGGATGCTGGGGTTCCTGAAAGGACCATGGGGAATAGCGGCTCCGCAGGAGACAGGGCACAAAAAGTAAAGCTTTTCCAGATCAGGTGGTGTGCACTGGCTCCTCCCCCTATGACCCTCCTCCAGACTCCAGTTAGGTACTGTGCCCGGACGAGCGTACACAATAAGGGAGGATTTTGAATCCCGGGTAAGACTCATACCAGCCACACCAATCACACCGTACAACTTGTGATCTAAACCCAGTTAACAGTATGATAACAAAGGGAGCCTCTGAAAGACGGCTTCCTACAACAATAACCCGATTTTTGTAACAATAACTATGTACAAGTATTGCAGAATAATCCGCACTTGGGATGGGCGCCCAGCATCCACTACGGACTCCGAGAAATAGAATTATCGGTAAGTAAATTCTTATTTTCTCTATCGTCCTAGTGGATGCTGGGGTTCCTGAAAGGACCATGGGGATTATACCAAAGCTCCCAAACGGGCGGGAGAGTGCGGATGACTCTGCAGCACCGAATGAGAGAACTCCAGGTCCTCTTTTGCCAGGGTATCAAATTTGTAAAATTTTACAAACGTGTTCTCCCCCGACCACGTAGCTGCTCGGCAGAGTTGTAATGCCGAGACCCCTCGGGCAGCCGCCCAAGATGAGCCCACCTTCCTTGTGGAATGGGCATTTACATATTTTTTGCTGTGGCAAGCCTGCCACAGAATGTGCAAGCTGAATTGTACTACAAATCCAACGAGCAATAGTCTGCTTAGAAGCAGGAGCACCCAGCTTGTTGGGTGCATACAGGATAAACAGCAAGTCAGATTTCCTGACTCCAGCCGACCTGGAAACTATATTTTCAGGGTCCTGACAACATCCAGCAACTTGGAGTCCTCCAAGTCCCTAGTAGCCGCAGGCACCACAATAAGCTGGTTCAGGTGAAACGCTGACACCACCTTAGGGAGAAACTGGGGACGAGTCCACAGCTTTGCTCTGTCCGAATGGATAATCAGATATGGCTTTGTGAGATAAAGCCGCCAATTCTGACACTCGCCTGGCCGAGGCCAGGACCAACAGCATGGTCACTTTCCATGTGAGATATATCAAATCCACAGATTTGAGTTGTTTAAAACAATGTGATTTTAGGAATCCCAAACTACGTTGAGATCGCCCAGTGCCACTGGAGACATCAAAAAGGGGTTGTATATGCAGTACTCCCTTAACAATTTCTGGACTTCAGGAACTGAAGCCAATTTCTTTCTGGAAGAAAATCGACCGGTCGAAATTTGAACCTTAATGGACCCCAATTTGAGACCCATATACACTCCTGCTTGCAGGAAATGTAGGAATTAACCTAGTTGAAATTCTTCCGTGGAGCCTTCCTGGCCTCACACCATGGAACATATTTTCACCTAAGCGGTGATAATGTTGTGCGGTCACCTCCTTCCTGGCTCTGACCAGGGTAGGGATGACCTCTTCCGGAACGCCTTTTTCCCTTAGGATCCGGCGTTCACCCGCCCTGGCGTCAACGCAGCTGCGGTAAGTCATGGAACAGACATGATTCTTGCTGAATCAAGATCCTTTCTAGTATCTCTTGAAGTTCCGGGTACCAAGTTCTTCTTGGCCCAAACCGGAACCCCGAGTATAGTTCTTACTCCTCTCCTTCCTATCATTCTCCATACACTGGGTATGAAAGGCCGAGGAGGGAACACATACACCGACTGGTACACCCACGGTGTTACCAGAGCGTCCCAGCTATTGCCTGAGGGTCTCTAGACCTGGCGCTTCATGTGGGACGCCATCATAACCACCTTTGGTCTTTCCCAACGGTTTACAAACATGTGGAAACTTCCAGATGAAGTTCCCACTTTTCCGGGTGGAATTCATTTATGCTGAGGAAATCTTCCTAGTTGTCCACTCCCGGAATGAACACTGCTGACAGTGTTATCACATGATCTTTCGCCCAGCGAAGAATCCTTGCTGTCATTGCCCTCCTGCTTCTTGTGCCGCCCCGTCTGTTTACGTGGGCGACTGCCATGATGATGTCCTACTGGATCAGCACCGGTTGACTTTGAAGCAGAGGTCTTCCTAGGCTCAGAGCATCGTAAATTGCCCTTAGCTCCAGTATATTCATGTGGAGAGAAATCTCCAGACTTGACCACACTTCCTTGGAAATTTCTTCCTTGTGTGACTGTTCCCCAGCCTCTCAGGCTGGCATCCGTGGTCACCAGAACACAGTCCTGAATGCTGAATGTGCTGCCCTCTAGAAGATGAGCACTCTGCAGCCCCCACAGAAGAGACACCCTTGTCCTTGGAGACAGGGTTATCCGCTGATGCATCTGAAAATGCGATCCGGACCATTCGTCCAGCAAATCCCCCTGAAAAGATTTTGCGTGAGATCTGCCGAATGGAATCGCTTCGTAAGAAGCCACCATTTTTCCCAGGACTCCTGTGCATTGATGCACTGATACTTGGCCTGGATTTAGGAGGTTTCTGACTAGGTCGGATAACTCCCTGGCTTTCCCCTCCAGGAGAAATACCTCTTTCTGGACTATGCCCAGAATCATTCCTAGGAACAGCAGACGTATCATCGGAAAACAGCTGCGATTTTTGGAATATTTATAATCCACTCGTGCTGTCGTAGAACTACTTTAGATAGTTCTTTTCCGACCTCCAACTGTTCTCTGGAAACTTGTCCCTTTCAGGATATCGTCCAAGTAAGGGATAATTTAGATGCCTTTCTTCTTTTAAGAATCATCTTTTCGGCCATTACCTTGGTAAAGGCCCGGGGTGCCGTGGATAACTCAACGGCAGCGTCTGAAACTGATATTGACAGTTCTGTATCACGAACCAGAGGTACCCTTGTTGAGAAGGGCAAATTTGGACATGGAGGTAATCCTTGATGTCCAGGGACACCATATAGTCCCCTTTTTTCCGGTTCTCTATCACTGCTCTGAGTGACTCCATCTTGATTTGAACCTTTTTATGTAAGTGTTCAAAGATTTCAGATTTAGACTATGTCTCACCAAGCCGTCTGGCTTCAGTACCACAATATAGTGTGGAGGACTAATACCCTTTTCCTTGTTGTAGGAGGGGTACTTTGATTATCACCTGCTGGAAATACAGCTTGTGAATTTTTTCCCAATACTGCCTCCTTGTCGGAGGGAGCCGTTGGTAAAGCAGGCTTCAGGAACCTGCGAGGAAAAAATGTCTCGACTCTCCAATCTGTACCCCTGGGATAATACTTGTATGATCTAGGGGTCAACTTGCGAGTGATCCCACTGCGCGCTGAGACTCTTGAGACTACCCCCCCACTGGTGGAGGGCTTCTTTTCCTGGGAAGGGGCTGCCTGCTGCAGTCTACTTCCCTTTCCTCTATGTCTGGGCAGATATGACTGGCCTTTTGCCGGTTTGCCCACATGGGAACGAAAGGATTGAGGCTGAAAAGACTGTCTTTTTCTGCTGAGATGTAACTTGGGGTAAAAAGGTTGGATTTCCCAGCTGTGGCCGTGGCCCCCAGGTCCGACGGACCGACCCCAAATAACTCCTTCCCTTTATACGGCAATACTTCCATGTGCCGTATGGGATCTGTATCACCTGACCACTGTCGTGTCCCTGACATCTTCTGGGAGATATGGACAACGCACTTATCTTGATGCCAGAGTGCAAATATCCCTCTGTGCATCTCGCATACATATATATAGAATGCATCCTATTAAATGCTCTATATCAATAAAATATTTTTAGTCAGGGAATTCGACCAAGCCAACCCAGCACTGCATCTCCAGGCTGATGGCGATCGCTGGTCGCAGTATAACCACCGTCTGTGTGTATATACTTTTTAGGATATTTTTCCAGCTGCCTATCAGCTGGCTCCTTGAGGGCGGCCGTATTTGGAGACGGTAACGCCACTCTATAAGTGTGTGAGCGCCTTATCCACCCTAATGGGTGCTTCCCAACGCGCCCTAACTTCTGGCGGGAAAAGGTATAACGCCAATATTTGCTATCGGGGTAAACCCACGCATCATCACACACTTCATTTTATTTTATCTGATTCAGGAAAAACTACAGGTAGTTTTTTCACTTCCACATAATACCCTTTTCTGTGGTACTTGTAGTATCAGAAATATGTAACAGCTCCTTCATTGCCCTTAACGTGTGGCCCTAATGAGGAATACGTTTGTTTATTCACCGTCGACACTGGATTCAGTGTCCGTGTCTGTGTCTGTGTCGACCGACTGAGGTAAATGGGCGTTTTTTATAAAAAAACCCTGACGGTGTTTCTGAGACGCCTGGACCGTTACTAATTGTTTGTCGGTCGTCTCATGTCGTCAACCGACCTTGCAGCGTGTTGACATTCTCACGTAATTCCCTAAATAAGCCATCCATTCCGGTGTCGACTCCCTAGAGAGTGACATCACCATTACAGGCAATTTCTCCGCCTCCTCCAGCATCGTCCTCATACATGTCGACACACACGTACCGACACACAGCACACACACCTGGAATGCTCTGACAGAGGACAGGACCCCACTAGCCCTTTGGAGAGACAGAGGGAGAGTTTGCCAGCACACACCAAAAAACGCTATAATTACATAGGGACAACCTTATATAAGTGTTTCTCCCTAATAGCATCTTTATATATATATTTATATCGCCAATTTGTGCCCCCCCTCTCTGTTTAAACCCTGTTTCTGTAGTGCAGTGCAGGGGAGAGCCTGGGAGCCTTCTCTCCAGCCTTTCTGTGAGAGAAAAAATGGCGCTGTGTGCTGAGGAGATAGGCCCCGCCCCTTTTACGGCGGGCTCGTCTCCCGCTCTTTAGTGAAGTTTGGCAGGGGTTAAATATCTCCATATAGCCTCTGGGGGCTATATGTGAGGTATTTTTAGCCAGTATATAGGTTTACATTTGCCTCCCAGGGCGCCCCCCCCCAGCGCCCTGCACCCTCAGTGACAGCGTGTGAAGTGTGCTGAGAGGAAAATGGCGCACAGCTGCAGTGCTGTGCGCTACCTTTAGAAGACTGTCAGAGTCTTCAGCCGCCGATTCTGGACCTCTTCTAACTTCAGCATCTGCAAGGGGGCCGGCGGCGCGGCTCCGGTGACCATCCAGGCTGTACCTGTGATCGTCCCTCTGGAGCTAATGTCCAGTAGCCAAGAAGCCAATCCATCCTGCACGCAGGTGAGTTCACTTCTTCTCCCCTCAGTCCCTCGTTGCAGTGATCCTGTTGCCAGCAGGACTCACTGTAAAATAAAAAACCTAAGCTAAACTTTCTCTAAGCAGCTCTTTAGGAGAGCCACCTAGATTGCACCCTTCTCGGCCGGGCACAAAAATCTAACTGGAGTCTGGAGGAGGGTCATAGGGGGAGGAGCCAGTGCACACCACCTGATCTGGAAAAGCTTTACTTTTTGTGCCCTGTCTCCTGCGGAGCCGCTATTCCCCATGGTCCTTTCAGGAACCCCAGCATCCACTAGGACGATAGAGAAATAGATTTATCGGTAAGTAAAATCTTATTTTCTCTAACGTCCTAGTGGATGCTGGGGACTCCGTCAGGACCATGGGGATTATACCAAAGCTCCCAAACGGGCGGGAGAGTGCGGATGACTCTGCAGCACCGAATGAGAGAACTCCAGGTCCTCTTTAGCCAGGGTATCAAATTTGTAGAATTTTACAAACGTGTTCTCCCCCGACCACGTAGCTGCTCGGCAGAGTTGTAATGCAGAGACCCCTCGGGCAGCCGCCCAGGATGAGCCCACCTTCCTTGTGGAATGGGCCTTGACAGATTTAGGCTGTGGCAGGCCTGCCACAGAATGTGCAAGTTGAATTGTGCTACAAATCCAACGAGCAATCGTCTGCTTAGAAGCAGGAGCACCCAGCTTGTTGGGTGCATACAGTATAAACAGCGAGTCAGATTTTCTGACTCCAGCCGTCCTTGAAATATATATTTTCAATGCCCTGACAACGTCCAGCAACTTGGAGTCCTCCAAATCGCTAGTAGCCGCAGGCACTACAATAGGCTGGTTCAGGTGAAACGCTGACACCACCTTAGGCAGAAAATGAGGACGCGTCCGCAGTTCTGCCCTGTCCGAATGGAAAATCAGATATGGGCTTTTATACGATAAAGCCGCCAATTCTGACACTCTCCTGGCTGAAGCCAGGGCCAGTAGCATGGTTACCTTCCATGTAAGATATTTAAAATCCGCCGATTTGAGTGGCTCAAACCAATGGGATTTGAGAAAATCCAAAACTACATTAAGGTCCCACGGAGCCACTGGGGGCACAACCGGGGGCTGTATATGTAGTACTCCTTTTACAAAAGTCTGGACTTCAGGAACTGAAGCCAATTCTTTTTGGAAGAAAATCGACAGGGCCGAAATTTGAACCTTAATGGACCCCAACTTGAGGCCCATAGACAATCCTGTTTGCAGGAAATGTAGGAATCGACCCAATTGAAATTCCTCCGTGGGGGCCTTCCTGGCCTCACACCACGCAACATATTTTCTCCAAATGCGGTGATAATGTTGTGCAGTCACCTCCTTCCTGGCTTTTACCAGTGTAGGAATGACCTCTTCCGGAATGCCTTTTTCCCTTAGAATTTGGCGTTCAACCGCCATGCCGTCAAACGCAGCCGCGGTAAGTCTTGGAATAGACACGGTCCCTGCTGAAGCAGGTCCCGTCTTAGAGGTAGAGGCCACGGATCTTCCGTGAGCATCTCCTGAAGTTCCGGGTACCAAGTTCTTCTTGGCCAATCCGGAGCCACGAGTATCGTTCTTACTCCCCTTTGCCGTATGATTCTCAGTACTTTTGGTATGAGAGGCAGAGGAGGAAACACATACACTGACTGGAACACCCACGGCGTTACCAGAGCGTCCACAGCTATTGCCTGAGGGTCTCTTGACCTGGTGCAATACCTGTCCAGTTTTTTGTTGAGGCGAGACGCCATCATGTCCACCTTTGGTTTTTCCCAACGGTTCACAATCATGTGGAAGACTTCTGGATGAAGTCCCCACTCTCCCGGGTGTAGATCGTGTCTGCTGAGGAAGGTCTGCTTCCCAGTTGTCCACTCCCGGAATGAACACTGCTGACAGTGCTATCACATGATCTTCCGCCCAGCGAAGAATCCTTGCAGCTTCTGCCATTGCTCTCCTGCTTCTTGTGCCGCCCTGTCTGTTTACGTGGGCGACTGCCGTGATGTTGTCCGACTGGATCAACACCGGCTGACCCTGAAGCAGGGGTTTTGCCAGGCTTAGAGCATTGTAAATCGCTCTTAGCTCCAGTATATTTATGTGAAGAGATATCTCCAGGTTTGACCATACTCCCTGGAAGTTTCTTCCCTGTGTGACCGCTCCCCAGCCTCTCAGACTGGCATCCGTGGTCACCAGGACCCAGTCCTGTATGCCGAATCTGCGGCCCTCTAACAGATGAGCACTCTGCAACCACCACAGAAGAGACACCCTTGTCCGTGGCGATAAGGTTATCCGCTGATGCATCTGCAGATGCGATCCGGACCATTTGTCCAGCAGATCCCACTGAAAAGTTCGTGCGTGGAATCTGCCGAATGGAATCGCTTCGTAAGAAGCCACCATCTTTCCCAGGACTCTTGTGCATTGATGCACAGACACTTTTCCTGGTTTTAGGAGGTTCCTGACAAGTTCGGATAACTCCTTGGCTTTCTCCTCCGGAAGAAACACCTTTTTCTGAACCGTGTCCAGAATCATTCCCAGGAACAGCAGACGTGTTGTCGGGGTCAACTGAGATTTTGGAAAATTCAGAATCCACCCGTGTTGTTGCAGCACTACTTGGGTTAGTGCTACTCCGTCCTCCAGCTGTTCTCTGGACCTTGCCCTTATCAGGAGATCGTCCAAGTAAGGGATAATTAATACGCCTCTTCTTCGCAGAAGAATCATCATTTCGGCCATTACCTTGGTAAAGACCCGAGGTGCCGTGGACAATCCAAACGGCAGCGTCTGAAACTGATGACAGTTTTGCACCACGAACCTAAGGTACCCTTGATGTGAAGGGCAAATTGGGACATGCAGATAAGCATCTTTTATGTCCAGGGACACCATAAAGTCCCCTTCTTCCAGATTCGCTATCACTGCTCTGAGTGACTCCATCTTGAACTTGAATTTTTGTATGTACAGGTTCAAAGATTTCAGATTTAGAATAGGTCTTACCGAGCCGTCCGGCTTCGGTACCACAAATAGTGTGGAGTAATACCCCTTTTCCTGTTGTAGGAGGGGTACCTTGACTATCACCTGCTGAGAAAACAGCTTGTGAATGGCTTCCAATACCGTCGCCCTGTCTGAGGGAGACGTTGGCAAAGCAGACTTTAGGAACCGGCGAGGGGGAGACTTCTCGAATTCCAACCTGTAACCCTGAGATACTACCTGCAGGATCCAAGGGTCCACCTGTGAGCAAGCCCACTGCGCGCTGAAATTCTTGAGTCGACCCCCCACCGCTCCTGAGTCCGCTTGTAAAGCCCCAGCGTCATGCTGAGGGCTTTACAGAACCCGGGGCGGGCTTCTGTTCCTGGGAAGGAGCTGCTTGCTGCCCTCTCTTACCCTTTCCTCTGCCTCGGGGCAGATATGACTGTCCTTTTGCCCGCTTGTTCTTATAGGACCGAAAGGACTGCGGCTGAAAAGACGGTGTCTTTTTCTGTTGGGAGGGGGTCTGAGGTAAAAAGGTGGATTTTCCGGCAGTTGCCGTGGCCACCAGATCCGATAGACCGACGCCAAATAATTCCTCCCCTTTATACGGCAATACTTCCATATGCCGTTTGGAATCCGCATCACCCGACCACTGTCGCGTCCATAAACTTCTTCTGGCAGATATGGACATCGCACTTACTCTCAATGCCAGAGTGCAAATATCCCTCTGAGCATCTCGCATATAAAGAAAAGCATCCTTTAATTGCTCTAAAGTCTGTAAAATACTGTCCCTATCCAGGGTATCAATATTTTCAGTCAGGGAATCCGACCAGACCACCCCAGCACTGCACATCCAGGCTGAGGCGATGGCTGGTCGCAGTATAACACCAGTATGTGTGTATATACTTTTTAAGGTAGTTTCCAGCCTCCTATCAGCTGGATCCTTGAGGGCGGCCGTATCAGGAGACGGTAACGCCACTTGTTTTGATAAGCGTGTGAGCGCCTTATCCACCCTAGGGGGTGTTTCCC
This sequence comes from Pseudophryne corroboree, assembly GCF_028390025.1. Taxonomy (NCBI): domain Eukaryota; kingdom Metazoa; phylum Chordata; class Amphibia; order Anura; family Myobatrachidae; genus Pseudophryne; species Pseudophryne corroboree. Next base: position 307,998,502 of record NC_086446.1, read on the forward strand.
AGCGCGCCCTAACCTCTGGCGGGAAAGGGTATAATGCCAATAACTTTTTTGAAATTAGCACTTTTCTATCTGGGTTAACCCACGCTTCATCACATACATCATTCAATTCCTCTGATTCAGGAAAAACTACAGGTAGTTTTTTCACACCCCACATAATAACCCTTTTTGTGGTACTTGCAGTATCAGAGATATGTAAAGTCTCCTTCATTGCCGTGATCATATAACGTGTGGCCCTACTGGAAAATACGTTTGTTTCTTCACCGTCGACACTAGATTCAGTGTCCGTGTCTGGGTCTGTGTCGACCGACTGAGGTAAAGGGCGTTTTACAGCCCCTGACGGTGTCTGAGACGCCTGGGCAGGTACTAACTGGTTTGCCGGCCGTCTCATGTTGTCAACTGATTTTTGTAATGTGCTGACATTATCACGTATTTCCATAAACAAAGCCATCCATTCCGGTGTCGACTCCCTGGGGGGTGACATCACCATTACCGGCAATTGCTCTGCCTCCACACCAACATCGTCCTCATACATGTCGACACACACGTACCGACACACAGCAGACACACAGGGAATGCTCTATTGAAGACAGGACCCCACTAGCCCTTTGGGGAGACAGAGGGAGAGTTTGCCAGCACACACCCAAGCGCTATAATATATATGGGAACAACCCTATATAAGTGTTGTATCCTTATAGCAGCTTAAATATAGTAATATCGCCAAAAAAGTGCCCCCCCCTCTCTGTTTTACCCTGTTTCTGTAGTGCAGTGCAGGGGAGAGTCCTGGGAGCCTTCCTCACAGCGGAGCTGAGCAGGAAAATGGCGCTGTGTGCTGAGGAGAATAAGCCCCGCCCCCTATTTCGGCGGGCTCTTCTCCCGGAGTTTGTGAGATCTGGCAGGGGTTAAATACATCCATATAGCCTCAAGGGCTATATGTGATGTATTTTTAGCCATAAAAAAGGTATTATACATTGCTGCCCAGGGCGCCCCCCCCCCCAGCGCCCTGCACCCTCAGTGACCGCTGTGTGAAGTGTGCTGACAACAATGGCGCACAGCTGCAGTGCTGTGCGCTACCTCATGAAGACTGAAAAGTCTTCTGCCGCCTGTTTCTGGACCTCTTCAATCTTCGGCATCTGCAAGGGGGGTCGGCGGCGCGGCTCCGGGACCGGACTCCATGGCTGGGCCTGTGTTCGATCCCTCTGGAGCTAATGGTGTCCAGAAGCCTAAGAAGCCAATCCATCCTGCACGCAGGTGAGTTCACTTCTCTCCCCTAAGTCCCTCGATGCAGTGAGCCTGTTGCCAGCAGGACTCACTGAAAATAAAAAACCTAAAAACTTTTTCTAAGCAGCTCTTTAGGAGAGCCACCTAGATTGCACCCTGCTCGGACGGGCACAAAAACCTAACTGAGGCTTGGAGGAGGGTCATAGGGGGAGGAGCCAGTGCACACCACCTGATCCTAAAGCTTTATTTTTGTGCCCTGTCTCCTGCGGAGCCGCTAATCCCCATGGTCCTGACGGAGTCCCCAGCATCCACTAGGACGTTAGAGAAATCAGGATTTTGGTACTTACCGATAAATCCCTTTCTCCGATTCCACAGGGGCCACTGGAGCGTAGTTACAATGGGGAATAGTAGGCAGTAATTGGGAGCTGGCACTTTAAAAAACTCTAACCCTGTGGCTAGCTCCTCCCCTACTATCTCCCCTCCAAGCCAGTCTACGTAAAACTGTGCCCAAGGAGAGCTGTAATAAAGAAAACCTTAAGGTAGAGGAGGTTATTGACGTCTAGTCAACCAGGATAACCTAAACTAACCCTGGAATAGAACCTAACAATAAACAGGTTAACCTGAACTCAACAAGCGGTCATTTATTGAACCGCAAACCGTTAAGCAAAAAACAACAAGGAGGAACAGCGCTGGGCGGGCGTCCAGTGGCCCCTGTGGAATCGGAGAAAGGGATTTATCGGTAAGTACCAAAATCCTGATTTCTCCTTCATCCACTAGGGGCCACTGGAGCGTAGTTACAATGGGGACGTCCCAGAGCTCCCAGAACGGGTGGGAGCGCGCTGAGAGTCCTGTAAAACCGCTCGGCCAAACTGAGATGCAGAGGCCGCAAAAGTGTCAAACTTGTAGAATTTGACAAACGTATGACGGCCGGACCAAGTAGCCGCCCGACATAAAGTAGTCATAGAGACCCCCCGGGCAGCCGCCCAAGAAGGTCCCACAGAGCGTGTGGAGTGTGCTGAAATGGAAGATGGAGGTTGCCGAGAAGCCGCCAAATAAGCTTGTCTGATGGTCAGTCGAATCCATCGAGACAAGGTTTGCTTAGAGGCCGGCCGGCCAACCACGGCGGGCAGCGTCGTACAGAACAAATAAGGAATCAGACTTCCGAATAGCTGAAGTCCTATCCACATAGATCTTGAGCGCTCTTACAACGTCCAATGATCTCGCATCCGGAGAGTCCCCCGAGAGGGCCGGGACGACAAGCGGCTGATTGATGTGAAAATCAGACACCACTTTAGGTAGAAAGGACATACGAGTACGAAGCTCGGCCCTATCCGCATGAAACACCAGGTAAGGAGACCTGCAAGAGAGAGCCCCCAGTTCCGACACCCGTCTAGCTGAAGCCAGCGCCAGGAGAAGAACCACCTTCCAGGTGAGATATTTTATCTCTACTGATTCCAGGGGCTCAAACTATGAAGACTGCAGAAAAGACAGGACAAGACTGAGGTCCCATGGCGCTGTCGGAGGACGGAAGGGAGGCTGTATTCGAAGAACCCCTTGAAAGAAGGTCTGAACCTCAGGCAGCAACGCTAACCTTTTCTGGAAGTAAACCGAAAGAGCAGAGACCTGCACTTTTAGTGAGCCCAGTCTTAGGCCTGCTGAAAAACCCGCCTGCAAAAAACGGAGAAGACGGGCTAAGCTATACACGGAAGGAGAAAATTCTCGACGTTCACACCATGCTACATAAGCCTTCCAAATGCGGTAGTAGTGAAGATGTAACTGACTTTCTAGCCCGAAGCATAGTAGGTATAACTGTACGAGGTATCCCCTTCATTGTCAAGATGGCTTTCTCAACAGCCACGCCGTCAAATGTAGCCTGCGTAAGTCTGGATAAAGAAAAGGACCCTGTTGTAGAAGGTCGTCTCGTAGTGGTAGGGTCCAAGGCTCGGCCACCGACAACAGATGTAGAGTGGAGTACCAAACCCTGCGTGGCCAATCCGGAGCCACTAGGAGAACCAGAGCGTCTTCCCTCTTGATGCGTTGCAGAACCTTCGGCAACAGCGGGAAAGGAGGAAAGAGGTAGACGAACCGGAAATTCCAAGGAGCCGTGAGGGCATCCACGGCCGCCGCCGCCGGGTCCCTTGTCCGAGAGTAATAAAGAGGGAACTGATGGTTCAGGCGGGATGCCATGAGGTCGATCTGTGGTTTTCCCCACCGACGTACCAGTTGCCAAAACACCTGGGGATGTAGCGACCACTCTCCCGGGTGCATGTCCTGTCAGCTTAGATAGTTGGCTTCCCAATTGTCCACTCCCGGAATGAATATTGCCGAGAAGGACAGAGCATACTTCTCCGCCCAGAGAAGGATTTTGGTGACTTCCCTCATTGCTGCGCGGCTGCGAGTGCCGCCCTGACGGTTGATGTACGCTACCGCCATGGCGTTGTCGGACTGAACTCTGACCGCTCGACTTCGCAGGGGGTGATGTGCCTGCAGCAGGGCGTTGTACACCGCCCTTAGTTCGAGAATGTTTATGGGGAGAGCGGATTCGTGGATTGACCAGCGCCCCTGAAACTGATGTCCCAGGGTCACTGCCCCCCAGCCTCGCAGACTGGCGTCCGTGGTGAGGAGAGTCCAATCCCATATGCCGAACCGTCTTCCTTCCAACAGATGGGTCGACTGGAGCCACCAGAGCAGCGATGACCGTGCCTTTGGAGATAGCGTCACCCGCTGATGAAGGAACAGATGAGATCCTGACCACTGATTTAGAAGACACAGCTGAAACGGTCGATAGTGGAAGCGACCGTACGGAAGAGCTTCGAACGCTGCTACCATCTTTCCCAGCAGGCGAATGCACAAATATACTGACACCCGACGGTGCTGAAGGACCAATCTTACCAGTGTCTGCAGAGACAGTATCTTGTCCCGCGGAAGGAAAACCCTCTGATGGACTGTGTCGAGAATCATTCCCAGAAACAACAGCCGTTGTGAGGGGCATAAGTGAGACTTCGGAAAATTCATGACCCACCCGTGTCGGATCAGAAGGTCCTGTGTCATCCGGATATTCTGAAGTAACCCTTCTGCTGAGCTTGCTTTTATTAGCAGATCGTCCAGATAGGGAACAATTGTCACACCCTGCTTCCGAAGTAGGGCCATCATGACCGCATGACCTTTGTGAACACTCTGGGAGCAGAAGAGAGACCGAAAGGAAGGGCCTGGAACTGTAAATGAGCGTCCTGTATTGCGAACCGGAGAAAAGCCTGATGAGGAGGCCAAATGGGAACATGTAAGTATGCGTCCTTGATGTCTAAGGATGCCAGAAACTCGTCTTTTTCCAACCCCGCAATAACAGACTGGAGGGACTCCATCTTGAACTTGAATACCTTCAAATACGGATTGAGATCTTTCAAGTTCAGGATTGGTCTGACGGAGCCGTCCGGCTTCGGTACTAGAAACAGGCTTGAGTAATAGCCCTGTTTCCGATGATGCGAGGGAACAGGGATCACAACCCTTGCAGACAGAAGCTTCTGGACCGCGGCTTGTAAGGCAACTCCCCGGTTGTCGGAAACTGGCAAACCCGTGGTAAAGAACCGCTGGGGTGGTTGTTCCTGAAAAACGAGCTTGTAACCGCAAGTGATGAGATCCCGGACCCAAGCATCTGGGCAGGACTGTATCCAGACCTCCTTGAAATCCCACAAACGAGCTCCCACCCTGTGATCTCCCAGGTGGGAGGGAGGCCCGTCATGCGGTGGCAGTGGTAGAAGACTTAACGTCTGACTGGGCTGAGGCTGCGGAACCTCTACCCCTGCCGCCGCCTCTACCTCTATGGCCACGGAAGGTAGAAGCTCCACCCCTGGCCTGTTCTCGAAACCTGGAAGGGGCACGAAAGGATCGAAAAGAGGGACCCCTATATGGTCTGCGAGCGGCTGGAGCAGCAGAAGGAAGATAAGCCGACCTACCCCCCGTGGCCGTAGAGATCCAGGCATCCAGATCCTTACCAAACAGAAACTCACCCGTAAAGGGCAACGCCTCTGCAGCCCTTTTGGATTCCGTATCCGCATGCCAATGCCGGAGCCATAGCGCTCTGCGGGCCGCAATTGTTAAAGCGGAAATTCTAGCTCCGAGAACACCTATGTCCTTGGACGCTTCGCAAAGATAAAGGGCTGATTCACGGATGTGTTCTGCCAACTCTATCAATTGATCCGCCGGTAATTCGTCACGAATTCCAGAGGACAATTGTTCCGCCCAAGTTTCGATCGCCTTGTTGACCCAACAACCTACCTGCGCCGGGCGATGTAAAACCCCTGCCGCAGAGTAAATATTCTTTAAGGTAGACTCAAACTTCCTATCTGACGCCTCCTTAAGTGAAGTTGCCCCCGCAACAGGCAGGACCGTCTTTTTGGACAGATGAGACACCGAAGGATCCACGATCGGAGAGGTCTCATAGCGCGTTCTGCTACCTGCGGGAAAAGGATAGGAAGAAAAAACATTTTCTTGATACCTGAAATTTCGCGTCTGGATGCTTCCAGGCTGTTGTTATAAGCGCATCCAGCTCCTCCGAAACTGGAAAAGTCACCGGCAGGTATTAGTCGTTGCCAAACCTTGAAGGGCGTAAGGTGTCTTCCGTCTCCTCCACCTGTAAGACTGAGCGAATAGCAGTAATAAGAGCCTCTATACCCTGAGCTACTGGTTCAGATTCCTCATATACCCGATAGTCAGTATCCTGGATATCCACATCCTGTATATCCTGTACATCTAACCACGCCTCATCTAATTGAGGCATATCATCATCAAAGTCCTGTAACACAGAGGCTAGCAATCTCTTTTTTGCAGCCTGTTGGGGGGGGGGGGGGGGGGGGGGGGGGGGGGAGCTAAAGGACGGGGCTTGGGGAGGAATTACAGCCCTGGAAAGCCCTTCCACTGACTTTGCCAATGAGACTGCCCATGCAGGTTCTGGTGCCGGTACCGGGACAAGCTGTCGGTACCGGGCCGCCTCTCTATCTTCCCGAGAGGCTTTAAGTTCCCCAGTCAGCAGGGACATCACCTCTGTGAGTTGTGTCGTCCATGTCGGGGCGCTCTGGGGTTCTGAGGAGGGCTGAGCCAATGGCTGTGACTCCTCACCTAAAACCTGACCCTGCTTTTGTGTTGCCTTGGAGCCTTTGGTGGCCATGGCAGCACCTAAACTTGATACCCTTCCCCCACAGGAAAACAGCTATAGGCAGAATGGGAGGGAGGGGAGGGAAGCAGGGAAAAGAATGTAGCCACAGCAGCCCGATCTGTCCTGCACGATACTGTGTGCAGTGACAGGCTGCAATAAACAAATAGTGTACCTGCAGTGCCCCCGAGTGCCCCCCTTCCCCACTGTAACTGCTCGTTGTGGCCTCCGTCCCGCGCTGCGGCAAACAGGAAAATGACGGGTCCCCAGCGCGCTCTACTTCCGGGCGCGCAGAGCGGGACTAAGCCCCGCCCCCCTCCTCGACGGCGCCAAATTCAAAACTGCTGTGTGTCCTTATGCCGGATCCCTGTAGCGGCTCTGTGAGTCGCGCTGGCGGGGATCCGAGCAGGGAGGAAGGCGGGCGGCTGGCGGGCGAGCGGGAGCGCGGCACTGCACTGTTACTTTTTTTTTCTTCTTAAATAAATAAAAATGATTAATAATAATTAATAATCCGAGGGGAGGGGGGGGGGGGGGTTGTTCGGGTGCTGGAGGGGTGTTCTGTCACTGTCTCCCTGTAGTCACCAATAATAAAATTAATTCTTCAAAACCCCCGTCACCCCTTCATCCCAACACTCTGGGGGGAAGTGGGGGAAATACAGACACTCACCTTTCAGTGGTGGAGGGTGGCCCCGACACGCCGCACGCAGCGGTGTCCGGCCGCAGATACTCACCGCTGCCGTGCTGCCGGAATCTTCTGCTGGATGGAGTGGTCACGACACGCGCCGCACGCAGCAGTGTCCGCCAACTCAGGAGAGCTCAGTGTCTCCCTCAGCCGGGGACCATCCCGAGCCGCACGCAGCTGCGATGGGACCCCGCCGGCAGCTCCCACGGTGCAGACTGGCAGTGGCAGAGCTGCCAGTCTGTGCGTGTGTGTAAAGAAAAATAAAATAAAGAAAAAAGAAAAAAAATTTCTTCAGCTAAACCCAAGTGAACCAGCTCCCGTGGGCACTAAACTAAGACTGGCTTGGAGGGGAGATAGTAGGGGAGGAGCTAGCCACAGGGTTAGAGTTTTTTAAAGTGCCAGCTCCCAATTACTGCCTACTATTCCCCATTGTAACTACGCTCCAGTGGCCCCTAGTGGATGAAGGAGAAATAAGATCTATGACCCAGGGATCCCGGTACGAACTTGACCAAATGTGACTGAAGAATTTTAGTCGGGCTCCCACCTGACAGTCCTCCAGGCATCGCGGTCCACTGTCATGCTGAAGGTTTTGAGGAAGCAGAGCCTGAGCTCTGTACCGAGTACCTGCAGTTGCTGGTTTGCATGGTTTACCTCTTGCGCCTCTGGAGGCCGTAGAAGCACCTCTGGATTTTCTTTTAAACTTGGCTGTCCGAAAGGACTAAATTTGAAGCTGAATAAGCTTTCCTGGCTGGGGGAGCTGCAGAAGGAAGATACGTAGACTTACCCGCAAGTAGCTTTGGAGATCCATTGGTCTAGTTAGTCTCCAAACAAGGCCTCTCCTGTGAATGGTAGGCCTTCCACACCTTTCCTGGAGTCCGCATCAGCAGTCCACTGTCGTAGCCACAAGCCCCAGCGTGCTGACACTGCGGTGGTGCATGCATTAAGCAAACCAATTTCTTTTATGGCTTCCACCATAAAGTTTGCGGAGTCCTGTATATGCTGCAGGTATTAAAACAACATCCCCCCCCAAACAAGGAATCTAACCCCTCAATTAGGTTACCTGACCATCTAGCAATGGCTTTTGTGATCCACGCACATGCAATAGTGGGTCTCAGCAGCTGCGTACGATTTGAGTGTAGTCTCAATTTTACGATCAGCCGTATCTATTAAGGAGGCTGCACCAGGGACAGGCAATACAATTTTTCGTGACAGCCTAGAGACTGATCAGGAGTAACCAACAGTTCTTCAAACAGGGTATTCAATTCCTTTACATTAAAATAAGATTCCTCACACTCCTCTGACACCTTATCAGGAATTTGCAGAACCTCTCTAATCTCCTCTATAAGAGCCTCTATTCCCTGTGACAGAGTAGCATCCCCCCCACCTCCAAATCCACCTCACCCTCCTCCATGTCTGACCCATCAGTCAGACTGCAGGATATGGGGCAGAGATAATTTTTGCGGACAAATGGGAGGGGATTGAGACGCTGGTTTGGGGACTGAGTCTCTATTCATAAACTCATCCACAGTGTCTTAAGTATTGCGTCTCTTTCTCATTGCGGGATAGTTGTGTAGAAATATTTGAGTTCATTCCCTTAATGGAATTAACCCACACCGTTTCAGCCCCACTATTCTGGGAAGGTGCACTGCCCTGAGTACCCAGTAGTGAGCCCCCAGGTGAAGACGAACACTCCACTGTACAAGAAACACACTCTTTGCCTGACAATGTAAATGTGACAGCACACACAGGAAAAGGTTAAGCACGATTAACCCACAAAGAGCCCTTCAGGGAGACACACAGTTATTTGGAGCCAGCCCCTACCACACCCTTATCGCGAATGTTAAGCTTAGCCGGGTCACAGACTAAGTACCCTGATAGGGTACTTAGTACAATAATAATCGCTTCCCCCCTGCTATGACCCCCTGGTACTGCTGAGGAAATCTGGAGTCACACTGGAGGAGCTGCGCGTCCCTGTCCTGAAAGCATCTGTGTCCACTGCAGAGGGAAAATGGCGCTGGTGAGCTGCTGGATTCGATCAGTGAAGCCCCGCCCCTTCAATGGCGTGCGGTCTTCCTGCTTTTTTTATACTGGCTGAGGTAACCTGGTGCTTAAAATGCAGAGAAAACCGTCAGGCATATAAAATAAATGCAGAACACTCTTCAGGAGCTTCCATAAGCGTGACCGGCTCCTCCGGGCACATTTTCTAAACCGAGTCTGGTAGGTGGGGAATAGATGGAGGAGCCTGCCCACACTATCACATTCTTACAGTGCCCATGGCTCCTAGTGGACCCCTCTACACCCCATGGTACTAAATGGAACCCCAGTATCCTCTAGGACGTAAGAGAAATAATAAAAGTTTAAAATAAATTGAAGAGGGGGGCATGGCCTAGACACCAAGCTGAGAGGACGCGATTCCTGGGAGCTCCTGTAAGCCCTGTACTTTGAGCTCAATTCCTGCCCTTTTGGGGACTCCCACTACCCCCATTGTCCCCAGATATCATCCACCAGCGTTTGTGATTGTGGGGCTGTTGCTACGGAGCCGGGGGACTCTTTTAAGGGTCCCTGCGGGTTGTTGCCTTCCCCTCACTGTGAAGCCGGGGACTGTAGTAGATCTCTCCCCCCGGACTGGACGCTCGGCCGCGGAGATCCTTTTGACGGCGGAGCACTGAGGAGTTTACCTCCACGAAGTCAGCGGCGGAGGCACCCGTGACCCTCTCCCCCGGGACCCGGCGGCTGAAGTGCGGAAGCTACTAGCCCGGCGGCAGCCCTGTGCGGCCGGTGAGTACCCCCCCCCCCGTCTGCTTTCCCTGAGCGACCGGAGGCCCTGCGGCACTCCCGCCCTTACAAGAGTCCGTCTGCGGCTGTGGGCGACGCGGGAAGATCGAGCGGCTCCCTCCGTCGCTGGCCGGCTGCGGCCTGCGTCCGCCTCACACTGGATCCAGGAGCTGCAGTTTGGATGTGATCCGGCGGTGGGGGCGACCGCGGCGGGCCCTGAATATTGGGACTGTAGGCTCACAGCCGCCTCCCCCCTCCACCTAGACCTCTATATTGTAGTAGAGCTGGGAATTTGCCACCCCTCTGTCTGCACCTGGGGTTACTGGGAGTCCTGGCACTTTTACATTGTGGCAGCCTGGCTGAATATACATAACTTGCTGTCCTAACCTGATTGTCGCCTGAACACCTGGGATGGTGGACGGGAGCTCCCCCTGGTGTTTCTTCTATATCCATGTAAAAGGTGGCTAGTCTCATAGCCATATCAGTCCTATCCATGCCAATGTAATACGAATGTTATCTCCTGCCCTTGCCATTATCTACGAGATATCTTACTAATCCTCGGAACAGTGGAGCCTTCTGATTTATCTCTCTCTCGTGTTTGGTAACGTTGAGCTGCTTTCTTCTGTGCCTTATTATGCCTTCTCGTCTCACAGCTATCATTTTTTAAGTCATCTCCGAAAACGTCCCGTCCTAAAACCACTGGGACCCCCACTATGGAAGCAGTTCTTCAAACTCCTCCCCCTATGGTGGCGTCCCCCTCTGCATCTACAGTTTGGACACAGTCGGAGATGGAGATGCAGTCACTGTGGGCACTATGAAGCTACTTTTGTCTCGTTTTAAAGATGAGGTGGCGGCCAAATTTCGTACCACCTTAACGGCATGTCAACAATCTATAGATGACCTGGGGGGTCGCACTGATCATTTGGAAACTAAAATGGAGGAAGTCGTTGGGTCACATAATGGCCTACTGGACTCTCATGATGCGCTAGAGGCGGAGGTGAAACTTTTACGGGACAAGGTCACGGATTTAGAGGATAGATCGCGACGGAGCAACCTTAAATTGCGTGGTGTTCCCGAATCTGTGTCACACAGCAGTTTACATGATTATGCAGTGGCCTTATTTAAAGCTCTATTACCTCAGTCCCCCTCTACGGACTTCCTTATTGATCGGATACATCGGTTGCCAAAGGCCAGAGCGGCCCCAGATGATGCCCCTAGAGATGTCCTAATGAAGCTGCATTACTACCACGTCAAAGAGGCCTTACTCAAAGCATCTAGACCGACGTCTGACACATCTACTGCTCTTCAGGGACTTCAACTCTTTGCCCGCAGCTATTCTCTATAAACGACGATCGTTTCATCCCATCACTGCTTCCCTCAGAAAGGATAATATCCCTGACCGTTGGGGTTTCCCGACTAAGTTGTTGATTTCCCGAGATGGCTCCACTGTTTCTATTTCTACTGCTGAAGATGGGGCGAAATTTCTTGAATCATGGAACATTGCGGGACCCCCTTCGGACTCCCCCCGCCCCCCCCCCCCTTCCCCCGTCGACTTCAGCAGGACTGGTCCTCGGTGGGGTGAGAGTGCCGTCTATGGGTCGTGCAACATATATGGCTGTTATATTTTTGCTGTTATGACCCCAGTGACTCTCCAGATATAGTTGCCTTGCCGTTTCATTTTTGATTGTGTCCCTATCAGAATTTTTGATTACTGTCGACCCGATGGGGAATTCTGATATGTTGTGAGAGTTGCTGGGTTGATTCTAGTGTTTTGGTTCCTACGTTATGTTACCATGCCGGAGCGCTTTGCTCCGCCTTATCTGCTCTTAAAATGTTTTGCTCAAACATCTGTGTATTCATCTGTTTCTGTCTTATTAAGATGTTCTCATGTTCACTATTTTACAGTATAATTGTACGGAGGCAGGCGGGAGATATGCCACCAACCCCCCCTTTAGCCCACACAGCCGCCATACTATGGCGACTGGTTATGATCTCAGGAGAGATCAATTTAGTTTTGTCCCCTTTTTTTTTCCTTTTGTTTGTGGTTTTTTTTTTAATGTGTGTTTTCCCCCCCTCATCAGGTACATCGGTTTATGCAAGGAAGCTGGTCTGCAGAGTCGACAGCTCTATTTGTAGCTAATTATGGTGTACATAGTCTCTATTAATGCTAAAGGGCTTAACTCCCCCCAAAAGCAGAGAGTGGCCTTAAACTATTTTCATAAGCTTAGGGCGCAGGTGGTCGCGGTGCAGGAAACACACTTTCAGAGTCAGAATCCCCCCTTCTTCACTAACTCACGTTACCCCTATTGTTATACGGCTAATGGCCCCGACAAGAAAGCTGGAGTAGCCCTTCTTATAGCGCAACATTGCCCGTTTGTTTTGTCCTCTTAATATGAGGACCCTGACGGGAGATATTTAATTTTAGTGGGTCAGTTAGATAATGTTGAGACCACTCTGGTTTCTTGCTATGCCCCAAATACCAAACAAATCTCATTTCTTAGAACCTTTTGTAGAATTCTCCAGGAACATTCCAGGGGTGCGCTTTTGATTCTTGGAGACTATGGGGTATATGCAATTGCGGTCGAATTCGCGGCAATTATCGCCGTTTTTTAATTCGACCAAATTCGCCAGGTGAATCCCGGCAGGTGCCTGCCGGGATTCACCATATTCAATGAAAAACGGATTCGCCAGAATCGCGGGCGAAAATCGGCCGATTTGGCGGATTTTGCCGCGATTTTAAAAAACGGGGGAAAAACGTGAAAAACCCGAAAAAAAAATGGCGTGGGGTCCCCCCTCCAAAGCATAACCAGCCTCGGGCTCTTTGAGCTGGTCCTGGTTCTAAAAATGCAGGGGAAAAATTGGCCAGGGATCCCCCGTATTTTTAAAACCAGCACCGGGCTCTGCGCCTGATGCTGGTGCCAAAAATACGGGACACAAAAAGAGTAGGGGTCCCCCGTATTTTTAACACCAGCATCGGGCTCCACTAGCTGGACAGATAATGCCACAGCCGGGGGTCACTTTTATGCCGTGCCCTGCGGCCGTGGCATCAAATATCCAACTAGTCACCCCTGGCCGGGGTACCCTGGGGGAGTGGGGACCCCTTCAATCAAGGGGTCCCCCCCCCCCAGCCACCCAAGGGCCAGGGGTGAAGCCCGAGGCTGTCCCCCCCCATCCAATGGGCTGCGGATGGGGGGGCTGATAGCCTTTGTGATAATAAAAAGATATTGTTTTTTCCATTAGTACTACAAGTCCCAGCAAGCCTCCCCCGCAAGCTGGTACTTGGAGAACCACAAGTACCAGCATGCGGGAGAAAAACGGGCCCGCTGGTACCTGTAGTACTACTGGAAAAAAAATACCCAAATAAAAACAGGACACAGACACCGTGACTTGTACAACTTTATTACATACTGCCGACACACACATACTTACCTATGTTGACACGCCGACTGCCACGGTCGCCGACGATCCGAGGGTACCTGTGAAAAAATTATACTCACCTTCCAGCGTCCAGAGGTACATCCACGTCCAGAGGTAAATCCACGTTCTTGGCAAAAAAACAAACCGAACACCGATCCATACCGGACTAGAAAGGGGTCCAATGTTTTCACATCAGACCCCTTTCTCCCGAATGCCGGGACATCACGTGACTCCTGTCACTGACGTCCCTTCAGCCAATCAGGAAGCGCTACTTCCGTGGCGCTCACCTGATTGGCTGTCCGCTGTCTGTACTGTGACAGCGCATCGCAAAGCCGCTCCATTACTTTCAATGGTGGGAACTTTGCGGGTAGCGGTGGGGTCACCCGCCGGTCAGCCGCTGACCGGCGGGTGACCTCACCGCTAGCCGCTAAGTTCCCACCATTGAATATAATGGAGGGAGCTGTGCGATGCGCTGTCACAGTGCAGACAGCGCTCAGCCAATCAGGTGAGCGCAACGAAGTTGCGCTTCCTGATTGGCTTAGAGACCTGTCAGTGACAGCTGTCACTGACAGGTCTCATTCGTGGAAAGGTGTCCCATGTGTCAGCATGGGACCCCTTTCAGTCCGTTTTTGGTGCGGGTATTTGCGTTTTCTTATTTTGCCAAGTCCGTGGATTTATCTCTGGACCATGGTTGAGGTGAGTATTTTGAACTTTTCTTTACAGGTATCCGTGGATTCTACATGGAGAAGAGGACCGATGTCGGCGTGTGAACATAGGTAAGTATGTGTGTGTCGACGTATGAAATAAAGTTTTACTGTCGACGGTGTGTGTGTCCTGTTTTTATTTGGGTATTTTTTTCCCAGTAGTACTACAGGTACCAGCGGGCCCGTTTTTCTCCCGCATGCTGGTACTTGTGGTTCTCCAAGTACCAGCTTGCGGGGGAGGCTTGCTGGGACTTGTAGTACTAATGGAAAAAACAATATCTTTTTATTATCACAAAGGCTATCAGCCCCCCCATCCGCAGCCCATTGGATGGGGGGGGGACAGCCTCGGGCTTCACCCCTGGCCCTTGGGTGGCTGGGGGGGGGGACCCCTTGATTGAAGGGGTCCCCACTCCCCCAGGGTACCCCGGCCAGGGGTGACTAGTTGGATATTTGATGCCACGGCCGCAGGGCACGGCATAAAAGTGACCCCCGGCTGTGGCATTATCTGTCCAGCTAGGGGAGCCCGATGCTGGTGTTAAAAATACGGGGGACCCCTACTCTTTTTGTCCCCCGTATTTTTGGCACCAGCACCAGGCGCAGAGCCCGGTGCTGGTTTTAAAAATACGGGGGATCCCCTGTCAATTTTTTCCCCGCATTTTTAGAACCAGGACCAGCTCAATGAGCCCGAGGCTGGTTATGCTTTGGAGGGGGGACCCCACGCCATTTTTTTTTATGATTTTACCCTTCCAGCATAAAAAATAAATAAATAAATAAATATTTTAAAAAATATATAAAGAATATTTGTGCCTCCCAAAAAAAAAAAAAAAGTACCTAATCCCTTCTAATATAAATAGATCTGCTATTCCCCAAAAAAAAACACACCAAAAAAAACATGTTTAAAATTTTTTTGTTTTCACCCTCCAAAGTGTGGCGGATTGAAAATGACGAATTTGCTGTCTAAAAGCACTGCTGTCGAATTTCAAAACTTGAATTGAATATGCTTTGGTCGAATTGCAGCACTTGTATCATTGCAGAAAAGTCGAATTTGCAAAAATTCGAATTTCAAAAAGTCGAATTTTGAAAGTCCGTTTTTTGGTCGGAAAGCACTGGATTGCATAGGGGAATTTTTTTTTTTGGTCGAAAATGACCCGAAATTCGACAATTTCGGGAATTCGACCACAATTGCATATACCCCTTTAATATGGTTTTAGATCCAAATATTGACAGCTCCCGTCCAGCCCGAACCCTTCGCAGAAGCCCAACCCAGGATCCCTCAGGCAAATTCGGTCAACTGCTAGCTGAGTATGCGTTGTATGATGTATGGAGATCCAAGCACCCTACAGTGCGAGACTACACCTTCTATTCCCATGTCCATAGCTCATACTCTAGAAAAGATTTAGCATTGGTGGATAAGTGGACGTTAGCGTCTATAAGTAAAGTTGATATATTGCCAATGTCTTGGTCGGATCATTCACCACTTGTCGTAGTTTGGGACATCAGTAAACGGGTAGTCCCCCATGGTCCCTGGAGACTGGGTTCACACCTTCTTGCCCGCCCGGAGGCTCACCAGGCCATCCTGCAATCTCTAGATCTATATCTGGCTACTAATCGCCCCGAGGATACATCCGTTTTCACCCATTGGTGTTCCCTGAAGGGCTAGGCTTAAAGGTGATTATAGAGATAGATATGCTTCAGCTGAAAGGGAGGTCTCCCGACTGGAATCTGCACATAAAACTACCCCTACTGACAAATCCCTCTTTAAACAACTCCTAGCCGCCCGTGATAAGGTAAATACGTTTGCCTTGGCAGAGGTTCACCGCAATCTGCAGCGGCTTAATCAAAAATATTATATTCTTGGCAATAGAGCGGGGCGCCTGCTGGCGCGTAAACTTAGGGGGCGTAGGGCTAAAGAACGCATACATGCTATTCATACGTCTACTGGCATTAAAGTTACGGACCCGGTTGAGATAGCTAATACGTTTGCCGAATATTATTCGCGGCTATATAACCTCAAAGATTACCCTGGTACCCCTCAGCCTACTCTGGCAGATATTAATGGGGTTTTGGAAGGGTTGTCTCTCCCCGCTATTAATCCTAAGACTTGCGAGCCCCTTAGCTCTCCCTGGTTACTCGAAGTCGAGGCAGCCATAGATTCCTGTCCCATGGATAAGGCCCCCGGCCCAGATGGGTACCCCTCCAATTTTTATAAAAAGTTTAAATCAACCCTTGCCCCCCTTTTAACGTCAGTCTTTAGTGAAGCCTCCGACTCCACATGTTTTCCGAAGGAGATGTTGGAGGCCCGGATAGTCACTATCCCTAAACCAGGCAAATCACCCACAGTAGTTCAGAATTACCATCCAATAGCGTTGCTGAACACGGACCTTAAATTATTTGCTAAAATAATTGCGAATAGGATATCCCCCCTTTTGCCTATTTTGATTAACCCTGACCAGGTGGGATTTGTTTTGGGCAGGCAAGCGTCGGACAACACACGCAGGGTTATTAACTTAATTGAACATTGTCAGATCCAGGGGGAACCTCTCTTAGTACTTTCTTTAGACGCAGAAAAAGCATTCGACAGGCTTCATTGGGATTATCTACGGGCCACCTTGTGCCGTTTTGGGTTTGCGGGCAGGATACTCGACTACATCCTGGCTTTGTACTCCTCGCCGTCGGCTTCAGTTTTCACCAATGGTTCCAACTCCTCTATATTTAATATTACTAATGGTACTCGTCAGGGTTGTCCCTCGTCACCCCTGATTTTTGTCCTGGCGGTTGAGCCTTTGGCGGAGCGGATTAGGGCACTAGACTCAGTTGTGGGCCCGGTTGTGGGAGGGGTGCCGCATAAAGTTTGTCTTTTTGCTGACGATATTTTAGTATGCCTTAGAGAACCTGAATCGTCTTTACCACATTTACATTCCCTCCTGGATTCCTATGCGGCGGTCTCCTACTATAAGCTGAACACTGCTAAGACTGAGGCCCTCCCCCTGAATATTTCTGATAGCGTGATTAGACGTTTAAAATAAGAATTTACTTACCGATAATTCTATTTCTCATAGTCCGTAGTGGATGCTGGGGACTCCGAAAGGACCATGGGGAATAGCGGCTCCGCAGGAGACTGGGCACAAAAGTAAAAGCTTTAAGACTACCTGGTGTGCACTGGCTCCTCCCCCTATGACCCTCCTCCAAGCCTCAGTTAGGATACTGTGCCCGGACGAGCGAACACAATAAGGAAGGATTTTGAATCCCGGGTAAGACTCATACCAGCCACACCAATCACACCGTACAACTTGTGATCTGAACCCAGTTAACAGCATGATAACAGAGGAGCCTCTGAAAAGATGGCTCACAACAATAATAACCCGATTTTTTGTAACAATAACTATGTACAAGTATTGCAGACAATCCGCACTTGGGATGGGCGCCCAGCATCCACTACGGACTATGAGAAATAGAATTATCGGTAAGTAAATTCTTATTTTCTCTGACGTCCTAGTGGATGCTGGGGACTCCGAAAGGACCATGGGGATTATACCAAAGCTCCCAAACGGGCGGGAGAGTGCGGATGACTCTGCAGCACCGAATGAGAGAACTCCAGGTCCTCCTCAGCCAGGGTATCAAATTTGTAGAATTTAGCAAACGTGTTTGCCCCTGACCAAGTAGCTGCTCGGCAAAGTTGTAAAGCAGAGACCCCTCGGGCAGCCGCCCAAGATGAGCCCACTTTCCGTGTGGAATGGGCTTTTACAGATTTTGGCTGTGGCAGGCCTGCCACAGAATGTGCAAGCTGAATTGTACTACAAATCCAACGAGCAATAGTCTGCTTAGAAGCAGGAGCACCCAGCTTGTTGGGTGCATACAGGATAAACAGCGAGTCAGATTTTCTGACTCCAGCCGTCCTGGAAACATATATTTTCAGGGCCCTGACTACGTCCAGCAACTTGGAATCCTCCAAGTCCCTAGTAGCCGCAGGCACCACAATAGGCTGGTTTAAGTGAAATGCTGAAACCACCTTAGGGAGAAATTGAGGACGAGTCCTCAATTCTGCCCTGTCCGTATGAAAAATTAGGTAAGGGCTTTTATAGGATAAAGCCGCCAATTCTGAGACACGCCTGGCTGAGGCCAGGGCTAACAGCATTACCACTTTCCATGTGAGATATTTTAAGTCCACAGTGGTGAGTGGTTCAAACCAATGTGATTTTAGGAACCCCAAAACTACATTGAGATCCCAAGGTGCCACTGGAGGCACAAAAGGAGGCTGTATATGCAGTACCCCCTTGACAAACGTCTGAACTTCAGGAACTGAAGCTAGTTCTTTTTGGAAGAATATTGACAGGGCCGAAATTTGAACCTTAATGGACCCTAATTTTAGGCCCATAGACAGTCCTGTTTGAAGGAAACGACCCAGTTGAAATTCCTCTGTAGGGGCCTTCCTGGCCTCACACCACGCAACATATTTACGCCAAATACGGTGATAATGTTGCACAGTTACATCCTTCCTGGCTTTGATCAGGGTAGGGATGACTTCATCCGGAATGCCTTTTTCCTTCAGGATCCGGCGTTCAACCACCATGCCGTCAAACGCAGCCGCGGTAAGTCTTGGAACAGACATGGTCCCTGCTGGAGCAGGTCCTTTCTTAGAGGTAGAGGCCACGGGTCTTCCGTGAGCATCTCTTGAAGTTCCGGGTACCAAGTCCTTCTTGGCCAATCCGGAGCCACGAGTATAGTCCTTACTCCTCTCCTTCTTATGATTCTCAGTACCTTGGGTATGAGAGGCAGAGGAGGGAACACATACACTGACTGGTACACCCACGGTGTTACCAGAGCGTCCACAGCTATTGCCTGAGGGTCCCTTGACCTGGCGCAATATCTGTCCAGTTTTTTGTTGAGGCGGGACGCCATCATGTCCACCTTTGGTTTTTCCCAACGGTTCACAATCATGTGGAAGACTTCTGGGTGAAGTCCCCACTCCCCCGGGTGGAGGTCGTGTCTGCTGAGGAAGTCTGCTTCCCAGTTGTCCACTCCCGGAATGAACACTGCTGACAGTGCTATCACATGATTTTCCGCCCAGCGAAGAATCCTTGCAACTTCCGTCATTGCCCTCCTGCTTCTTGTGCCGCCCTGTCTGTTTACGTGGGCGACTGCCGTGATGTTGTCCGACTGGATCAGCACCGGCTGACCCTGAAGCAGAGGCCTTGCCTGACTTAGGGCATTGTAAATGGCCCTTAGTTCCAGGATATTTATGTGAAGTGACGTTTCCATGCTTGACCACAAGCCCTGGAAATTTCTTCCCTGTGTGACTGCTCCCCAGCCTCTCAGGCTGGCATCCGTGGTCACCAGGACCCAGTCCTGAATGCCAAATCTGCGGCCCTCTAGAAGATGAGCACTCTGCAACCACCACAGGAGAGACACCCTTGTCCTCGGAGACAGGGTTATCCACTGATGCATTTGAAGATGCGATCCGGACCATTTGTCCAGCAGATCCCACTGAAAAGTTCTTGCGTGGAATCTGCCGAATGGAATCGCTTCGTAAGAAGCCACCATTTTTCCCAGGACCCTTGTGCATTGATGCACTGACACTTGGCCTGGTTTTAGGAGGTTCCTGACTAGGTCGGATAACTCCCTGGCTTTCTCCTCCGGGAGAAACACCTTTTTCTGTACTGTGTCCAGAATCATCCCTAGGAACAGCAGACGTGTCGTCGGAATCAGCTGCGATTTTGGAATATTTAGAATCTATCCGTGCTGTCGTAGTACTACTTGAGATAGTGCTACTCCGACCTCTAACTGTTCTCTGGACCTTGCCCTTATCAGGAGATCGTCCAAGTAAGGGATAATTAAGATGCCTTTTCTTCGAAGAATCATCATTTCGGCCATTACCTTGGTAAAGACCCGGGGTGCCGTGGACAATCCAAACGGCAGCGTCTGAAACGGATAGTGACAGTTCTGTACCACAAACCTGAGGTACCCTTGGTGAGAAGGGTAAATTGGGACATGGAGGTAAGCATCCTTGATGTTCAGAGACACCATATAGTCCCCTTCTTCCAGGTTCGCTATCACTGCTCTGAGTGATTCCATCTTGAATTTGAACCTTTGTATGTAAGTGTTCAAGGATTTCAGATTTAAAATAGGTCTCACCGAGCCGTCCGGCTTCGGTACCACAAACAGCGTGGAATAATACCCCTTTCCCTGTTGTAGGAGGGGTACCTTGATTATCACCTGCTGGGAATACAGCTTGTGAATGGCTTCCAATACCGCCTCCCTGTCGGGGGGAGACGTTGGTAAAGCAGACTTCAGGAACCGGCGAGGGGGAGACGTCTCGAATTCCAATTTGTACCCCTGAGATACTACCTGCAGGATCCAGGGGTCCACTTGCGAGTGAGCCCACTGCGCGCTGAAATTCTTGAGACGGGCCCCCACCGTGCCTGAGTCCGCTTGTAAGGCCCCAGCGTCATGCTGAGGACTTGGCAGAAGCGGGGGAGGGCTTCTGTTCCTGGGAAGAGGCTGTCTGCTGCAGTCTTTTTCCCCTTCCTCTGCCCCGGGGCAGATACGAGTGGCCTTTTGCCCGCTTGCCCTTATGGGGACGAAAGGACTGAGCCTGAAAAGACGGTGTCTTTTTCTGCTGAGAGGTGACCTGGGGTAAAAAGGTGGATTTCCCAGCCGTTGCCGTGGCCACCAGGTCCGATAGACCGACCCCAAATAACTCCTCCCCTTTATACGGCAATACTTCCATATGCCGTTTGGAATCCGCATCACCTGACCACTGTCGCGTCCATAACCCTCTTCTGGCAGAAATGGACAGCGCACTTACTCTTGATGCCAGAGTGCAAATATCCCTCTGTGCATCTCTCATATATAGAAATGCATCCTTTAAATGCTCTATAGTCAATAATATATTGTCCCTGTCCAGGGTATCAATATTTTCAGTCAGGGAATCCGACCAAGCCACCCCAGCACTGCACATCCAGGCTGAGGCGATTGCTGGTCGCAGTATAATACCAGTATGTGTGTATATACTTTTTAGGATATTTTCCAGCTTCCTATCAGCTGGTTCCTTGAGGGCGGCCGTATCAGGAGACGGTAACGCCACTTGTTTTGATAAGCGTGTGAGCGCCTTATCTACCCTAGGGGGTGTTTCCCAACGCGCCCTAACCTCTGGCGGGAAAGGGTATAATGCCAATAATTTTTTAGAAATTAGCAGTTTTTTATCGGGGGAAACCCACGCTTCATCACACACCTCATTTAATTCATCTGATTCAGGAAAAACTACGGGTAGTTTTTTCACACCCCACATAATACCCTTTTTTGTGGTACTTGTAGTATCAGAAATGTTCAAAACCTCCTTCATTGCCGTGATCATGTAACGTGTGGCCCTACTGGAAAATACGTTTGTTTCCTCACCGTCGACACTGGAGTCAGTGTCCGTGTCTGGATCTGTGTCGACCACCTGAGGTAACGGGCGCTTTAGAGCCCCTGACGGTGTTTGAGACGCCTGTACAGGTATTAACTGATTTGCCGGCTGTCTCATGTCGTCAACAGTCTTTTGTAAAGTGCTGACACTATCACGTAATTCCTTCCATAAGACCATCCAGTCAGGTGTCGACTCCCTAGGGGGTGACATCACTAATACAGGCAATTGCTCCGCCTCCATACCATTTTCCTCCTCATACATGTCGACACAACGTACCGACACACAGCACACACACAGGGAATGCTCTGATAGAGGACAGGACCCCACTAGCCCTTTGGGGAGACAGAGGGAGAGTTTGCCAGCACACACCAGAGCGCTATATATATACAGGGATAACCTTATATAAGTGTTTTTCCCTTATATAGCTGCTGTATAGATTTATCTGCCAAATTAGTGCCCCCCCTCTCTTGTTTTACCCTGTTTCTGTAGTGCAGGACTGCAGTGGAGAGTCAGGGAGCTTCCCTCCAACGGAGCTGTGAGGAAAAATGGCGCCAGTGTGCTGAGGAGATAGGCTCCGCCCCCTTCTCGGCGGCCGTTCTCCCGCTTTTTTATGGAAAAACAGGCATGAGTTAAATGCATCCATATAGCCCAGGAGCTATATGCGATGCATTTTTTGCCCCCTAAGGTGTTTATATTGCGTCTCAGGGCGCCCCCACCCAGCGCCCTGCACCCTCAGTGACCGGAGTGTGAAGTGTGCGGAGAGCAATGGCGCACAGCTGCGGTGCTGTGCGCTACCTTATTGAAGACAGGACGTCTTCTGCCGCCGATTTTTCCGGACCTCTTCTGCTCTTCTGGCTCTGTAAGGGGGACGGCGGCGCGGCTCTGGGACCCATCCATGGCTGGGCCTGTGATCGTCCCTCTGGAGCTAATGTCCAGTAGCCTAAGAAGCCCAATCCACTCTGCACGCAGGTGAGTTCGCTTCTTCTCCCCTTAGTCCCTCGATGCAGTGAGCCTGTTGCCAGCAGGTCTCACTGAAAATAAAAAACCTAAAACTAAACTTTTTTCTAAGCAGCTCAGGAGAGCCACCTAGACTGCACCCTTCTCGTTCGGGCACAAAAATCTAACTGAGGCTTGGAGGAGGGTCATAGGGGGAGGAGCCAGTGCACACCAGGTAGTCTTAAAGCTTTTACTTTTGTGCCCAGTCTCCTGCGGAGCCGCTATTCCCCATGGTCCTTTCGGAGTCCCCAGCATCCACTAGGACGTCAGAGAAAGAATGATTATAAATATGCGTGGCAACTTAAATCGCTTAAATATTTGGGTGTGCATATCTCCAGGGAGGGGGATATATTGGGATGTAACTACGATCCACTCTTTCGGGCATTTGAACTGTTTATTAAGGATTGGATGATGCAGGAGGTCTCCTGGGTTGGACGGGTGGCAGCTGCGAAAATAGTTCTCTTACCAAAATTGATGTACCTTTTCCGTACTATCCCCAGGCCCCTCCCTAAAACTATTTGTAATATGTTTAATCGTTTATTATCCAAATATATATGGGGGGGTTCAAAGCCGAGGATAGCGAAATCCACCTTAATTGCTTCAAAGTGTACAGGTGGAGTCGCTTATCCAGATTTATAGAGGTACCATACTGCTTGTTTACTCAATCAGGCCAGGGATTGGTTCACACAGAACACTTTTAAACCATGGGTATCCTTAGAACAGAACACTGTATCTACCTTTACTCTGCCGGACTTGTTCTGGCTGCCCACTAGTTTAGTCCCTTCTAAAGTTGCTGATTGTTCTGCGGTCCAAGCAACGTTGTCGGCTTGGCGAACTGTAACTAGATCCCTCCCAGCGGGATCTCTGCCCTCTCCCCAGTTGTCTCTCCGTGCTATAGCCTTATTGATCCCGGATTTACACCTACATCATTGGCAGGACCTAGGCCTTTCCACCCTACAAGATGTCCTTAGAGAAGGTGTTTTAGTCCCCTTTTCCCTACTCCAGGAACAATTTCATATACCTAAACAAGATTTTCACAAGTATCTGCAACTGAGGTACTGGCTTCAAGGCTGCCTTCCCAATCAAGTTCCCAACGCTGGTCTCCCTAAAGTAGTGATGTCTCTTCTAGTGCCCAGGGGTAATAGAGGTGGCATCTCTAGATGGTACCAACACCTTGTAACTGAATCCCGCCATGGAGTATTCCCCTCACAGACTAAATGGGAAAGGGACCTCCCTAAGGTTTTCACCGAACAAATATGAAAAGAAATATTTCAATCTTGTTTCAAAATTTGTAAATGTGTGAATCATTCTGAAATGTATTACAAATTGGTTCATAGAGTATATTTTACACCGGAGCAACTGAATAAGATTTGGCCTGATGTCTCCTCTGGTTGCTGGAGGGACTGTGGGATGGTGGGAGATATCCTTCATATTTTTTGGTTATGTCCCGCAATCCTTTCGCTCTGGCGTGAGGTGTTTCTTCTCATCTCTAATATACTAGGAATAGTTATTATAGCTGACCCCCTCTTGGCACTTTTCCATCATTACTCTGGTGAGTTGTCTAGTTGTGATAGATACCTTTTAGGACATTTTCTTATAGCCTCTAAGGCCGCTATTGCTCACAAGTGGAAGTCGGCGGTTGTCCCCAATATAATGATGATAGAAAATAGAGTCCATCAACATTACGTTTTTGAAACAGCGGAGGGTATTTGCTCTTCAAGGGCTTTGTCTATTAGTAAGTAATGGTAAAAATGGTCCCTTTATAAGGAGAGATCAGGCCAAATTGGAGTATCTGGTGCCTCGGCTGACTTACCTGACCTTTCTGTGCTGAGTTCCCCGGCTTACGCAAGACCTTAAACTACTAAATGATGCAGACTCCCTTACTTTACCTTTATTATATTCTACCTGCATTGTTATAATAAGATTTTAAACCTACCGGTAAATCTATTTCTCCTAGTCCGTAGAGGATGCTGGGGACTCCGTAAGGACCATGGGGTATAATGACGGGCTCCGCAGGATATAGGGCACCTAAAAAGAACTTTGACTATGGGTGTGCACTGGCTCCTCCCTCTATGTCCCTCCTCCAGACCTCAGTTAGAGAACTGTGCCCAGAGGAGATGGACAATACAAGGCAGGATTTAGCAATCCAAGGGCAAGATTCATACCAGCCCACACCAATCATACCATGTAACCTGGAACATACATAACCAGTTAACAGTATGAACAAACGACAGTAACGGTCCAAGACCGATGTCAACTGTAACATAACCCTTATGTAAGCAACAACTATATACAAGTCTTGCAGAGTTTCCGCACTGGGACGGGCGCCCAGCATCCTCTACGGACTAGGAGAAATAGATTTACCAGTAGGTTTAAAATCTTATTTTCTCTTACGTCCTAGACGATGCTGGGGACTCCGTAAGGACCATGGAGTTTATACCAAAGCATCCAATCGGGCGGGAGAGTGCGTATGACTCTGCAGCACCGACTGAGCAAACGCTAGGTCCTCATCAGCCAGGGTATCAAACTTGTAGAATTTAGCAAGTGTTTGACCCTGACCAAGTCGCCGCTCGGCAAAGTTGTAATGCCGAGACGCCTCGGGCAGCCGCCCAAGTAGAGCCCACCTTCCTAGTGGAATGGGCCTTAACTGAATTTGGTACCGGCAATCCAGCCGTAGAGTGAGCCTGCTGAATCATATTACAGATCCAGCGAGCAATAGTCTGCTTCGAAGCAGGAGCGCCAATCTTATTGGCCGCATACAGGACAAACAGAGCCTCTGTTTTCCTAATTGTAGCCGTCCTGGCTACATAAATTTTTAAGGACCGGACTACGTCCAGGGATCTGGAATCCTCCAGGTCACTTGTAGCCACAGGCACCACAATAGGTTGATTCATATGGAACTAAGAAACCACTTTAGGTAAAAATTGCGGACGTATCCTCAATTCAGCTCGATCCACATGAAAAATCAAGTAGGGGCTCTTGTGTGACAAAGCCGCCAATTCTGAAACTTGCCTTGCTGATGCTTAGGCCAACAACATGACCACCTTCCAGGTAAGAAATTTCAACTCAACCTTTTTAAGCGGTTCAAACCAGTGTGATTTTAGGAACTGCAACACCACGTTCAGGTCCCATGGTGCCACTGGAGGCACAAAATAAGAATTTACTTACCGATAATTCTATTTCTCATAGTCCGTAGTGGATGCTGGGGACTCCAAAAGGACCATGGGGAATAGCGGCTCCGCAGGAGACTGGGCACAAAAGTAAAAGCTTTAGGACTACCTGGTGTGCACTGGCTCCTCCCCCTATGACCCTCCTCCAAGCCTCAGTTAGGATACTGTGCCCGGACGAGCGTACACAATAAGGAAGGATTTTGAATCCCGGGTAAGACTCATACCAGCCACACCAATCACACCGCACAACTTGTGATTTGAACCCAGTTAACAGCATGATAACAGAGGAGCCTCTGAAAAGATGGCTCACAACAATAATAACCCGATTTTTGTAACAATAACTATGTACAAGTATTGCAGACAATCCGCACTTGGGATGGGCGCCCAGCATCCACTACGGACTATGAGAAATAGAATTATCGGTAAGTAAATTCTTATTTTCTCTAACGTCCTAGTGGATGCTGGGGACTCCGAAAGGACCATGGGGATTATACCAAAGCTCCCAAACGGGCGGGAGAGTGCGGATGACTCTGCAGCACCGAATGAGAGAACTCCAGGTCCTCCTCAGCCAGGGTATCAAATTTGTAGAATTTTGCAAACGTATTTGCCCCTGACCAAGTAGCTGCTCGGCAAAGTTGTAAAGCCGAGACCCCTCGGGCAGCCGCCCAAGATGAGCCCACTTTCCGTGTGGAATGGGCTTTTACAGATTTTGGCTGTGGCAGGCCTGCCACAGAATGTGCAAGCTGAATTGTACTACAAATCCAACGAGCAATCGTCTGCTTAGAAGCAGGGGCACCCAGCTTGTTGGGTGCATACAGGATAAACAGCGAGTCAGATTTTCTGACTCCAGCCGTCCTGGAAACATATTTTCAGGGCCCTGACTACGTCCAGCAACTTGGAATTCTCCAAGTCCCTAGTAGCCGCAGGCACCACAATAGGCTGGTTTAAGTGAAATGCTGAAACCACCTTAGGGAGAAATTGAGGACGAGTCCTCAATTCTGCCCTGTCCGTATGAAAAATTAGGTAAGGGCTTTTATAGGATAAAGCCGCCAATTCTGAGACACGCCTGGCTGAAGCCAGGGCTAACAGCATTACCACTTTCCATGTGAGATATTTTAAGTCCACAGTGGTGAGTGGTTCAAACCAATGTGATTTTAGGAATCCCAAAACTACATTGAGATCCCAAGGTGCCACTGGAGGCACAAAAGGAGGCTGTATATGCAGTACCCCCTTGACAAACGTCTGAACTTCAGGAACTGAAGCTAGTTCTTTTTGGAAGAATATTGGCAGGGCCGAAATTTGAACCTTAATGGACCCTAATTTGAGGCCCATAGACAGTCCTGTTTGCAGGAAATGCAGGAATCGACCCAGTTGAAATTCCTCTGTAGGGGCCTTCCTGGCCTCACACCACGCAACATATTTACGCCAAATACGGTGATAATGTTGCACAGTTACATCCTTCCTGGCTTTGATCAGGGTAGGGATAACTTCATCCGGAATGCCTTTTTCCTTCAGGATCCGGCGTTCAACCGCCATGCCGTCAAACGCAGCCGCGGTAAGTCTTGGAACAGACATGGTCCCTGCTGGAGCAGGTCCTTTCTTTGAGGTAGAGGCCACGGGTCTTCCGTGAGCATCTCTTGAATTTCCAGGTACCAAGTCCTTCTTGGCCAATCCGGAGCCACGAGTATAGTCTTTACACCTCTCCTTCTTATGATTCTCAGTACCTTGGGTATGAGAGGCAGAGGAGGGAACACATATACTGACTGGTACACCCACGGTGTTACCAGAGCGTCCACAGCTATTGCCTGAGGGTCCCTTGACCTGGCGCAATATCTGTCCAGTTTTTTGTTGAGGCGGGACGCCATCATGTCCACCTTTGGTTTTTCCCAACGGTTCACAATCATGTGGAAGACTTCTGGGTGAAGTCCCCACTCCCCCGGGTGAAGATTGTGTCTGCTGAGGAAGTCTGCTTCCCAGTTGTCCACTCCCGGAATGAACACTGCTGACAGTGCTATCACATGATTTTCCGCCCAGCGAAGAATCCTTGCAACTTCCGTCATTGCCCTCCTGCTTCTTGTGCCGCCCTGTCTGTTTACGTGGGCGACTGCCGTGATGTTGTCCGACTGGATCAACACCGGCTGACCCTGAAGCAGAGGCCTTGCCTGACTTAGGGCATTGTAAATGGCCCTTAGTTCCAGGATATTTATGTGAAGTGACGTTTCCATGCTTGACCACAAGCCCTGGAAATTTTTTCCCTGTGTGACTGCTCCCCAGCCTCTCAGGCTGGCATCCGTGGTCACCAGGACCCAATCCTGAATGCCGAATCTGCGGCCCTCTAGGAGATGAGCACTCTGTAACCACCACAGGAGAGACACCCTTGTCCTTGGAGACAGGGTTATCCGCTGATGCATTTGAAGATGCGATCCGGACCATTTGTCCAGCAGATCCCACTGAAAAGTTCTTGCGTGGAATCTGCCGAATGGAATCGCTTCGTAAGAAGCCACCATCTTTCCCAGGACCCTTGTGCATTGATGCACTGACACTTGGCCTGGTCTTAGGAGGTTCCTGACTAGGTCGGATAACTCCCTGGCTTTCTCCTCCGGGAGAAACACCTTTTTCTGTACTGTGTCCAGAATCATCCCTAGGAACAGCAGACGTGTCGTCGGAATCAGCTGCGATTTTGGAATATTTAGAATCCACCCGTGCTGTCGTAGTACTACTTGAGATAGTGCTACTCCGACCTCTAACTGTTCTCTGGACCTTGCCCTTATCAGGAGATCGTCCAAGTAAGGGATAATTAAGACGCCTTTTCTTCGAAGAAGAATCATCATTTCGGCCGTTACCTTGGTAAAGACCCGGGGTGCCGTGGACCATCCAAACGGCAGCGTCTGAAACTGATAGTGACAGTTCTGTACCACAAACCTGAGGTACCCTTGGTGAGAAGGGCAAATTGGGACATGGAGGTAAGCATCCTTGATGTCCAGAGACACCATATAGTCCCCTTCTTCCAGGTTCGCTATCACTGCTCTGAGTGACTCCATCTTGAACTTGAACCTTTTTATGTAAGTGTTCAAGGATTTCAGATTTAAAATGGGTCTCACCGAGCCGTCCGGCTTCGGTACCACAAACAGCGTGGAATAATACCCCTTTCCCTGTTGTAGGAGGGGTACCTTGATTATCACCTGCTGGGAATACAGCTTGTGAATGGCTTCCAATACCGCCTCCCTGTCGGGGGGAGACGTTGGTAAAGCAGACTTCAGGAACCGGCGAGGGGGAGACGTCTCGAATTCCAATTTGTACCCCTGAGATACTACCTGCAGGATCCAGGAGTCCACTTGCGAGTGAGCCCACTGCGCGCTGAAATTCTTGAGACGGGCCCCCACCGTGCCTGAGTCCGCTTGTAAGGCCCCAGCGTCATGCTGAGGACTTGGCAGAAGCGGGGGAGGGCTTCTGTTCGTGGGAAGAGGCTGTCTGCTGCAGTCTTTTTCCCCTTCCTCTGCCCCGGGGCAGATATGAGTGGCCTTTTGCCCGCTTGCCCTTATGGGGACGAAAGGACTGAGCCTGAAAAGACGGTATCTTTTTCTGCTGAGAGGTGACCTGGGGTAAAAAGATGGATTTCCCAGCCGTTGCCGTGGCCACCAGGTCCGATAGACCGACCCCAAATAACTCCTCCCCTTTATACGGCAATACTTCCATATGCCGTTTGGAATCCGCATCACCTGACCACTGTCGCGTCCATAACCCTCTTCTGGCAGAAATGGACAGCGCACTTACTCTTGATGCCAGAGTGCAAATATCCCTCTGTGCATCTCGCATATATAGAAATGCATCCTTTAAATGCTCTATAGTCAATAATATATTGTCCCTGTCCAGGGTATCAATATTTTCAGTCAGGGAATCCGACCAAGCCACCCCAGCACTGCACATCCAGGCTGAGGCGATTGCTGGTCGCAGTATAATACCAGTATGTGTGTATATACTTTTTAGGATATTTTCCAGCTTCCTATCAGCTGGTTCCTTGAGGGCGGCCGTATCAGGAGACGGTAACGCCACTTGTTTTGATAAGCGTGTGAGCGCCTTATCTACCCTAAGGGGTGTTTCCCAACGCGCCCTAACCTCTGGCGGGAAAGGGTATAATGCCAATAATTTTTTAGAAATTAGCAGTTTTTTATCGGGGGAAACCCACGCTTCATCACACACCTCATTTAATTCATCTGATTCAGGAAAAACTACGGGTAGTTTTTTCACACCCCACATAATACCCTTTTTTGTGGTACTTGTAGTATCAGAAATGTTCAAAACCTCCTTCATTGCCGTGATCATGTAACGTGTGGCCCTACTGGAAAATACGTTTGTTTCCTCACCGTCGACACTGGAGTCAGTGTCCGTGTCAGTGTCTGTATCGACCTGAGGTAACGGGCGTTTTAGAGCCCCTGACGGTGTTTGAGATGCCTGTACAGGTATTAACTGATTTGCCGGCTGTCTCATGTCGTCAAGAGTCTTTTGTAAAGTGCTGACACTATCACGTAATTCTTTCCATAAGACCATCCAGTCAGGTGTCGACTCCCTAGGGGGTGACATCACTAACACAGGCAATTGCTCCGCCTCCACACCATTTTCCTCCTCATACATGTCGACACAACGTACCGACACACAGCACACACACAGGGAATGCTCTGACAGAGGACAGGACCCCACTAGCCCTTTGGGGAGACAGAGGGAGAGTTTGCCAGCACACACCAGAGCGCTATATATATATATATATATATATATATAGGGATAACCTTATATAAGTGTTTTTCCCTGATATAGCTGCTGTATATATTTATCTGCCAATTAGTGCCCCCCCTCTCTTGTTTTACCCTGTTTCTGTAGTTCAGGACTGCAGGGGAGAGTCAGGGAGCCTTCCTCCAACGGAGCTGTGAGGAAAAAATGGCGCCAGTGTGCTGAGGAGATAGGCTCCGCCCCCTTCTCGGCGGCCTTTCTCCCGCTTTTTTATGGAAAAATTGGCAGGGGTTAAATGCATCCATATAGCCCAGGAGCTATATGTGATGTATTTTTTGCCAAAAAAGGTGTTTTTATTGCGTCTCAGGGCGCCCCGCCCCCCCCCCCCCCTAGCGCCCTGCACCCTCAGTGACCGGAGTGTGAAGTGTGCTGAGAGCAATGGCGCACAGCTGCGGTGCTGTGCGCTACCTTATTGAAGACAGGACGTCTTCTGCCGCCGATTTTTCCGGACCTCTTCTGCTCTTCTGGCTCTGTAAGGGGGACAGCGGCGCGGCTCTGGGACCCATCCATGGCTGGGCCTGTGATCGTCCCTCTGGAGCTAATGTCCAGTAGCCTAAGAAGCCCAATCCACTCTGCACGCAGGTGAGTTCGCTTCTTCTCCCCTTAGTCCCTCGATGCAGTGAGCCTGTTGCCAGCAGGTCTCACTGAAAATAAAAAACCTAAAACTAAACTTTTTTCTAAGCAGCTCAGGAGAGCCACCTAGTGTGCACCCTTCTCGTTCGGGCACAAAAATCTAACTGAGGCTTGGAGGGGGGTCATGGGGGGAGGAGCCAGTGCACACCGGGTAGTCCTAAAGCTTTTACTTTTGTGCCCAGTCTCCTGCGGAGCCGCTATTCCCCATGGTCCTTTCGGAGTCCCCAGCATCCACTAGGACGTTAGAGAAAAGGGGGCTGGATGTGCAGCACTCCCTTTACAAACGTCTGGACTTCTGGAAGAGAAGCCAATTCCTTTTGAAAGAAAATCGAGAGGGCCGAAATCTGTACCTTAACAGAGCCTAATTTCAGGCCCATATCCACTCCCGTCTGTAGGAAGTGGAGAAGACGACCCAGATGAAAATCTTCCGTAGGTGCATTCTTGGTCTCACACCAAGACACATACTTTCGCCAGATACGGTGATAATGTTTTACCGTCACCTCCTTCCTAGCTTTTATTAAAGTAGGGATGACCTCTTCCGGAATCCCCTTTTTCGCTAGGATTCAGCGTTCAACCGCCATGCCGTCAAACGTAACCGCGTTAAGTCTTGAAATACACAGGGCCCCTGTTGCAACAGGTCTTCCCTCAGAGGAAGAGGCCAGGGATCTCCTGTGAGCATCTCTTGTAGATCCGAGTACCAGGCCCTTCGAGGCCAGTCCGGGACAACGAGTATCGTCTGTACTCTTCTTCGTCTTATGATCCTCAACACTTTTGTGATGAGAGGAAGAGGAGGAAACACGTAGACCGGTTTGAACACCCACGGTGTTACCAGAGCGTCTACTGCTACTGCCTGAGGGTCCTGAGACCTGGCGCAATACCTCCGAAGTTTTTTGTTGAGGCGTGACGCCATCATGTCTATTTGAGGAGTTCCCCAAAGACGTGTTACGTCTGCAAAGACTTCTTGATGAAGTCCCCACTCTCCTGGATGGAGATTGTGTCTGCTGAGGAAGTCTGCTTCCCAGTATCTGCTTCCCACTCCTGGTATGAAGACAGCCGACAGAGCGCTTACATGATTTTCCGCCCAGCGAAGGATCCTTGTGGCTTCCGCCATCGCGACTCTGCTTCTTGTCCCGCCTTGGCGGTTCACATGAGCCACTGCTGTGACATTGTCTGATTGAATCAGAACCGGTAGGTTTCGAAGAAAACTCTCCGCTTGTCGAAGGCCGTTGTAAATGGCCCTGAGTTCCAACACATTGATGTGTAGACAGGACTCCTGGTCTGACCAAAGACCCTGAAATTTTTTTCCCTGTGTGACCGCTCTCCATCCTCGGAGGCTCGCGTCCGTGGTAACCAGGATCCAATCCTGAATTCCGAACCTGCGACCCTCCAGGAGGTGAGCACTTTGCAACCACCACAGGAGGGACACCCTGGCC
The DNA here is from genome assembly GCF_028390025.1 of Pseudophryne corroboree. Lineage (NCBI taxonomy): Eukaryota > Metazoa > Chordata > Amphibia > Anura > Myobatrachidae > Pseudophryne > Pseudophryne corroboree. The sequence continues at coordinate 308,030,869 of NC_086446.1, forward strand.
CCTGGGGACAGAGTTATTTTCCAATGTAAGTGCAGATGGGACCCGGACCACTTGTCCAGAAGGTCCCATTGAAAAGTCCTTGCATGGAACCTTCCGAAGGGAATGGCCTCGTAGGCCGCCACCATTTTAGACAGAACTTGAGTGCATTGGTGAACTGACACCCTTTTCGGTTTTAGCAGGTCTCTGACCATGTTCTGGATTTCTTTGGCTCTCTCTATTGGGAGGAAGACCTTCATTTGTTCCGTATCCAGTATCATACCTAGGAACGGTAGTCGAGTTGTCGGAATCAACTGTGACTTCGGTAGATTTAGAATCCAACCGTGTTGCTGGAGCACTCTCAGAGAGAGCGCCACACTGCTCAGCAATTTCTCCCTTGATCTCGCTTTTATCAGGAGATCGTCCAAGTATGGAATAATTGTGACTCCATGCTTGCGCAGGACCACCATCATTTCCGCCATTATCTTGGTGAAAATCCTCGGGGCCGTGGAGAGTCCAAACGGCAACGTCTGAAATTGGTAATGACAATCCTGTACAGCGAATCTCAGGTATTCCTGATGGGGGGCATATATGGGGACATGAAGGTACGCATCCTTTATGTCCAGAGACACCATCAACTCCCCCTCCTCCATGTTGGCTATTATCGCTCTGAGAGATTCCATTTTGAATTTGAATCTTTTTATGTACAGGTTTAGGGATTTCAGATTCAAAATAGGTCTGACCGAACCGCCCGGTTGCGGGACCACAAATAGGGTTGAGTAGTAACCTCTTCCCTGCTGGTGCAGGGGAACCTTGATTATCACTTGCTGTATACACAGCGTTTGAATTGCAGCTAACACTATATCCCTTTCCGATGTGGAAGCTGGTAGGGCCGATTTGAAAAATCGGCGCGGGGGCACCTCCTCGAATTCCGATTTGTAACCCTGGGAAACTATTTCCAACACCCAGGGATTCAGGTCCGAACTGACCCAGGCCTGACTGAAAAGTCGAAGACGTGCCCCCACCGGTGCGGACTCCCTCAGGGGAGCCCCAGCGTCATGCTGTGGATTTTGGAGCAGCCGGGGAGGACTTTTGTTCCTGGGCACCTGCCGAAGCAGGTGCTCTCTTGCCTCTGCCCTTACCTCTGGCGAGGAAAGAGGATCCCCGACCTCTTTTGGACTTGTGCGACCGAAAGGACTGCATCTGATAGGGTGTTACTTTCTTTTGCTGTTGGGGAACATATGGTAAAAAATTTGATTTACCTGCTGTAGCTGTGGAAACCAGGTCCGTCAGCCCATCCCCAAACAATACATCACCCTTATAGGGTAGTACTTCCATATGTTTTTTGGAATCCGCATCACCCGTCCATTGGCGAGTCCATAAGGATCTTCTCGCTGAGATAGACATGGCATTGGCCCTAGAAGCTAGCAATCCAATGTCCCTTTGAGCATCCCTCATAAATAAGACTGCGTCTTTAATATGGGCTAGAGTTAAGAATATAGTATCCTTATCCATATTATCAAATTGATCTGTCAGCTCATCTGTCCAAGCTGTAATTGCGCTACACACCCATGCCGACGCAATTGTCGGTCTTAGCACAGCACCCGTATGAGAATAAATACACTTTAAGGTAGTCTCTTGCCTGCGATCTGCAGGGTCCTTAAGGGCCGCTGTGTCAGGAGACGGTGGCGCTACTTTCTTGGACAAGCGCGTCAGGGCCTTGTCCACAGTGGGGGGGTGATTCCCAAATCTCCCTGTCCTGCTTAGGGAAGGGGTATGCCATATAAATTCTTTTGGGGATCTGCGGTCTCTTATCCGGAGTCTCCCAAGCTTTTCCAAAGAAATCATTCAATTCATGAGATGTGGGAAAGTTAATAATCTGTTTCTTTTCCTTAAACATGTGTACCCTTGTGTCGGGGACAGAGGGTTCATCCTCAATATGCAACACATCCCTTATTGCCACAATCATACACTGAATGGTTTTAGTCACCCTAGGGTGCAATTTTACTTCGTCGTAGTCGACACTGGAATCAGAATCCGTGTCGGTAGTAGTGTCTTGTGTTAAGGGACGCTTTTGAGACCCCTACGGGGCCTGTGAGTTGGTCCAATCCGAGGATTGACCCCCTGATGTCCCCCCTAATTCAGCCTTGTCAAGCCTTTTATGTAAAGATGCCACACTTGCATTCAACATATGCCACATGTCCATCCAATCGGGAGTCGGCACAATAGACGGGGACACACCACTCATTTGCTCCACCTCCTCCTTGGAGAAGCCTTCTGCCTCAGACATGTCGACACACACGTATCGACACCCCACACACACAGGGATTAACCTATAAGGGGACAAAACCCCAACCAGGCCCTAAGGAGAGACAGAGAGAGAGCATGCCAGCACACAACAGCGCTTAAAAGCACTGGAAAAAATATGACCAGATAGCGCTTTTCTATATATAATATGCCAATTCCCACTCACTGCGTCGCTAATGTGCCCCCCTCCTCTTTTTTCCAGCCTGTGAAGTTCAGCAGGGGAGAGACCAGGGAGCCAGCGTTTTCCTCATGTAGCTTCTGTGGAGAAAATGGCGCTGGTTAGTGCTGAGGATCAAGCCCCGCCCACCCGACGGCGGGCTTCGGTCCCAGTGATTTTTCAATAAAAATGGCGGGGGATCATAGATTTACTGCCTCCGCAGCCTAATCAATCTGCATTTGCCCAAATGTGAGGTTTATTGCTGCCCAGGGCGCCCGCCACCCCCCCCCCCCCTGCGCCCTGCACCCTTCAGTGCTGCTCTGTGTGTGTGTGTGTGTGAGACTGGGAGCAATGGCGCGCAGCGGTACCTCATGAAGATCTGATGTCTTCTGCCTTCTCATCCGGCTTCTATCTTCGGCATCTGTGAGGACGACGGCAGCGCGGCTCCGGGACGAACCCCAGGTGAGACCCGTGTTCCGACTCTCTCTGGAGCTAATGGTGTCCAGTAGCCTTAGAAGCAGTGCCCAACTTGACAAGCCAGCTCAGCTTCTCTCTCCTCGTTCCCACGATGCAGGGAGCCTGTTGCCAACAGGACTCCCTGAAAATAAAAAACCTAACAAAATTCTTCTTCAACAGAAAACTCTGGAGAGCTCTCTGCAGTGCACCCATTCTCCTCTGGGCACAAGATCTAACTGAGGTCTGGAGGAGGGGCATAGAGGGAGGAGCCAGTGCACACCCATAGTCAAAGTTCTTTTTAGGTGCCCTATCTCCTGCCGAGCCCGTCTATACCCCATGGTCCTTACGGAGTCCCCAGCATCCTCTAGGACGTAAGAGAAATCATGATTATGACTTCCCTGATGTACACCCTCCCGTCCCCTTGTCTTTATTTGTTCTGTTCATGTCCTTTTTGTTTGTTTGTTTTTCTTTTTCTTTATGGTTCTTTCTTCATGTGTTTTATTATTTTCTATCTACATATTTGTCTGTAACTTTACTGAAAATCCAATAAAAATTTAATGTTAAAAAAAAAAAAAAAAATTGAAGAAAGCACTCTGGAGCTGCAGAGATGTGCTTCCTCTCCTCAGGGCACTTTTTTCTAAAACTGCCTGTGGGAGGGGGCATAGAGGGGAGAAGCCAGCACACCCAGTGAAGAAATTGAAAGTGCACCGGCTCCTTTGGACCCAGTCTATACCCCATTGTACGAAGTCTCCCTAATATCCCTTATGGATGCTAGAGAAAGGAGCTTTAACTTAAACAGTATAAACATGATACCAGCTATCATGCTAGCAGGGAGAATGTAGAAACTGAAAGTGAATGCTTAGTCCAAAATCTAACCAATCAACAGGCACTGTATCATGTACTGGTGACGGAAGCATGAATGTATTCTCCTAAAGGTTTGCAGGAACACTTCAGCAGATCTAACAAAGTTTGAACGACTGTGAAGATTTTTACCTTAAGCTGTTTGTAGTCCTCCCGTAGCCTCTGGATTTCAGTCTGCAGTCGCTTGTTATCATCTAACACCTTCTTATACTCAGAATCATCCAGACTTGAGCTTGTCGATTTAAACATGGAAGTGGATTCTGTCTTTGTTACACTGCTAGATAGGACCTTGTTAGTTTCTCCTTCATGCTGAAAAGCAAATTTATTTTTTGTTAGATATCTCACTTAATAAAAGATCATTTTTGGCCTCAAAGTGTCACAGTCTCCGAACCACAATGAATGAACCAATTTTATGGGTTGAATTCGGTTCATCTAACAAAATTACTGTCAACTGTGTAGGTCAGAGATGGGCACACGTAACGGTGATGCAGCATGCCGGTGTTTGGGATGGCGGCGTTCACATATTAACCTCCCCCCTGTCGAAGTCGAAAATATACCCACATGCATCACGTGCAAACACCACACAGAGTGGCCTCCGTGCGTGTGCTTGCTCTGCCGTGCGTGCGCATACCCGCAGGTTGCATATATTGGCTCACGAAGTCCTGCGTATTAACGCGTGGTATGAGTAAATATGGTAGCATATGCATTCGCATGGAAAAGCCACAAAGACATATCTGATATTTAATCCACATAGTGCATAATTTACACATAGCCTACACGCACCACACCAGCAAGTTACATTTGCTTCAGAGGTATAGCAGAGGGATTGAACTTTACAGAATATGAGGGAACAGAATTAGGTCAGGAGGTGGTGTTTGGTATCCAGTTGTACAGTATTTCAAGGGCAATATTCCGATGGCAGTTTGAAGTAGCACGCTCCTGCGCATAGATATGCGCAGGAATATATTAATATCACACTGTATTTACTGTACTCTTGATATTCGGCGGGAACCCAGTGGAGGACACCTCCAAGTGCACCTGGACCAGGCATCACCCACCTATTCAAACTGACCTATGACCCCTCATGTACTGTAAATGACCAGCCCTTTGACCTATGAAAGAAGAGATTACAGTTTCCTTTGTTTCATGCTTTGGACTATTGTATAAAAACCAAGCCTCCTGGCCGGCCTCTGTCTATTCTCTGAAGGTCATCTTTCCAGATTGACTGAGAACTGGATCCGGGTGACGCAGGCGAACAAACGTATGTATCCATTGGTTGTAGCTTCTTCTCTGTAATAGTGTTGCATTTCTCTGTGAACCCCCTTTTAAGTAAATATTTGTTGATGCGTTGGACCACAACATAACATATTAAATTGGTGTCGCATTCCTTTCCTGTTAGGGGTTAAAGTGTATTCGGCTGCATGTGTAGCTACTTTGTGCTTACGTGACGGCGTGCTTACGCAACGTGTACGCATTTCATAGAGGTTTAACACACACGCGCTTAGAGGTCGCAGCGGCCTGAACATTTCTGCATTAAGGTAGTGCTTTTATTTTCCTGTAAGTTAAACGAACTTAACACCCCGATACTAACCCCCTCAGGATTATGGCTGTCGGTGTCAGGATTCCGACGTCGGCCACCTGACCACCGACATCTCATCAGCCTGAGATACCAAACGCATACCCATGTAACAGCCACCTTATTTTTTGCATCAGGGTACTGACAGAACTGTTTAAACCATTCTCACAAGTGAAGATACTCACAGGCTTCTCATTATCGGAAGGCAGCTCAAATAAACACCGAAGTTTGGAGTCCATCAATTCGTCCGGCTTCGCTTCTTTCCACTGCAAAGGTAAAATTTTATAATCAGATTTAGACGTACATTATATAAATACACAAGAGAAACAAGCTTAGTTCCTCACTTCCTCTTTTTTTAAATGACTAGGGCACTTTATACTTTAAATTTCCATTTATGTCACCCGCCAATTCATTCACCAAGGTAGATTATAATAAATAGTAAAGGAAGACAGGGAATCTCAGTGTATAAAAGTTGCATCTATAACCACATACTGTACATGCTTTGCAATATCAAATGGAATGTACTCATAGGTAAACAATTAGTGACGGACTGGAGGCCAGATGGACACAAGCAGACAAAACCTCTGAAGTATTATTTGCACTCCCAAGTAGTTTATTAATTGATGGTTATGGCATGGGGAAAATGCAGTGAAGAGAGATAGAATGTTCAGAGATTTTCCAAAACAGGCTGCCTGGGCCCATCATAAGCTTGCTAATGGCGGAAGTAGTCCAGCTAGCACTGTCCTCCCGGAAGTCTACCAAGTCCTATTCTGAGCATCATAGACTAATGCTGGGTACACACATGACTGACACTACGGAAGACCCAAAGACTGTGCGACCAATCCAGGTAAGTATACACACTTACCCATCGGCCACTTGTTGTGTCGGTCAGGAAACCCAGCTAGGCAGTCATCTGAAGTTGATCGCCCAGCTGTGATGTCACTCAACGCTGTGTACACAGCCAGGCCAGGCTTTGGCCACTGCCTATGCTTATGGAAGGCAGCACAGTGACAATAAAAATGTATAGCCCCCCAACTAGGGAGGCCAATCCCGGGATCGGCGGGATCCCGGGATTTGAGGCCAAAAATGCCAGGATTTGAATCCCGGGATTAAGGTGCGCATGCGTATTACTGTTTACTGCCTTGCTGTGCGATGCGTGACGTCAGCAAGGTCACGCTGCGCAGCCCCAGCCGTGCCCGCCGCGTCTGCGCTTCAGCTCGCCTGCCCGCCAGTGAGTCCACCCGCCATCTATACAAAGCTGGTGAACTGCGAATGGTGTGTGGTGAACGGCTATGCTGCAGTGCTGTCACTGTGCCGCTGCTGCTGCCTGTCTCTCAACCTTGGGGACCCTTTTACTTACTGTAGTGAGTATGTTGGGGTTTTTTTTTCTGAATTTGAAATGGGGCTGTAGATTATAGTACAGTTCAATCCCGGTATCCCAGGAATCCCGGGATTGAGCATTTTTCAATCCCGAGATTGAAAAAAAAAACAGTCCGGGATTGGCCTCAGCAGCATCCTTAGGAGACATAGCAATAGGGATGGGATGGTGGTTGGCTCTGACAACCTCAAAATCGAGGCATCCACAAGCTGAAAAGATTCCCACAGACCTGAATCCTCTCTAGGAAGAGGATAACTAGAAAAAAAGGTCTACAGGAGACCTGGAACTTACGATTCAGCCTTGCCCACGACTGGGTAACCAGATACAGAGATGGAGGAAATGAAATGGTATGCTTAAACCGAGAAGCATTGGAAACATCTGAAATATCAGATTCTAGGATGTACAGTATCTGGAGGACTGCCTGAAGGAAGACAATCACACCCTTTTGACGAGAGAACTCTCTGTCCAAATGGGGAAGGGGTGGGGGGGAATCTCCAAGTCTGAATCAGGTGCAAGATTAAACATATGAGTACTCATACCAAAGTCTGACATTTGCACTTGCGTGTGTAGTATCTGGGACTTATATATTTTTACACAGAGGTGTCAATCAGGACCTTCAGCAGAGGCAAAACCTCCTGAGCGGCTGCCACAGAACCCTAAGGCTCCTGGTTAACCAAAGTAGTCCTCCGGAGCAGCTAAGAGAAGTAAACTCCACTAAAGCTGGACATACTATTGTGCGATATGGCTTCTTTTCACCCGATTCCGACGGATCGGGCAAAAAAAAAAAATGTGTGAAAAGTGTCCAAATCGGATGTGTTTGACATCCGATCCGCGGTTCCGAGCGCATTGGATCGGGCGTGCTGCACACACGACCACCGACTCACATGCAAAAGGACTGCATGCGATCCTGCTACCCAGGAAGCTCCGGCGTGGCTCAAGGGACATCATGTGATTTCTCTCGTAGGAGAAATCACAGTAATATATGGGGGCCTTAAGTTTCCATGAGCAAGAGAACCGCTGAGCCACTAATTAACCTGGCCAGATGCAGAACCTTGAGCCTTTTTAGATGGTCTGCAGACCCTACTTAAATAACAATTTCACTTGTGTCCATTTAAGGATCCATATATACTTTTACACAATTCAATTCACTGTTTAAATGGTTGATCAAATTTAGTACGTTTAAAAATAGGGATTTTAATTACCTACCGGTAAATCCCGTAGTCGATGCTGGGATCCACATTAGTACCATGGGGTATAGACGGGTCCACCAGGAGCCATTGGCACTTTAAGAGTTTGAGTGTGTGGAATGGCTCCTCCCTCTATGCCCCTCCTACCAGACTCAGGGGTCTATTTACCAAGCTTTGGATGCAGATAAAGTACCAGCCCAATCACCTCCTGTCATTTTTCAAACACAGCCTGTGACATGGCAGTTAGACAGTGATAGGCTGCTACTTTAACTCCATCCAAGGCTTAGTAAATTGACTCCTATGTCTAGAAACTGTGCCCGAGGAGACGGACATCTTCGAGAGAAGGATTATACACAGGTAGTGGCGAGATTCATACCAGCTCACACATATAAGGCAAACCAAGCTAACTAGCTTGAAACTCAGCAACAGCTGAAACATTACTTAACCAAGTAACAAGGCAGTACGCAACTAAGAACAAAGTCGTACTGAACCAGATAACCATTGCAGGATAACAAAGCGATGGGCGGGTGCCCAGCATCATCTACGGACTACGAGAAAAGGCTTTATCGGTATGTAATTAAAATCCTATTTTCTCTTACGCCCTAGAGGATGCTGGGGTCCACATTAGTATCATGGGGATGTACCAAAGAGCCCAGAACGGGAGGGAGAGCACAGAGGCTCCTGCAAAACTGATTGACCAAATTGTAGGTCCTCAGAGGCCAAAGTATCGAACTTGTAGAACTTGGCAAATGTATTCGACCCTGACCAAGTAGCCGCTCGGCAAAGCTGTAAAGCCGAGACACCCCAGGCAGCCGCCCAGGAAGAACCCACCTTACGAGCAGAGTGGGCCATAACCAATTAGGGACACGGCAATCCTGCCGTAGAATATGCATGCTGGATAGTGAACCTGATCCAGCGCGAAATGGTCTGCTTTGAAGCAGGACACCCAATTTTCTTGGGATCACACAGTACAAACAGAGTCCGTTTTTCTGTGACGAGCAGTCCTCTTTACATAGATTCTCAAAGCCCTCACAACATCCAAGGACTTTGATGCAATTGAGGAGTCAGTAGCAACTGGCACCACAATTGGTTGGTTGATATGAAAAGCCGCTCTATCTTCATGGAAGATTAAATAGGGGCTTTTACGATAGGTTGGTTGATATGAAATGCCGACACAACCTTCGGAAGAAACTGCTGACGTGTCCAAAGCTCAGCTCTATCTTCATGGAAGATCAAGTATGGGCTTTTACATGACAAAGCCCCCAATTCCGACACACGTCGAGCAGAAGCTAAGGCCAACAAAGTTAGAGCCTTCCACGTGAGAAACTTAACCTCAGCCTCCTGTAAAGGGTGCCGTCGGCGCCACAAAGGGAGGCTGGATGTGCAGAACCGCTTTCAAAAAGGTCTGAACCTCAGGGAGGGCAACCAATTGTTTCTGGAAGAAAATGGATAAGGCAGAAATCTGGACCTTTATGGATCCCAAACGTAGACCTATATCAGCACCTGCTTGCAGAAAGAGGAGAAAACGTCCAAGTTGAAACTCCACCGTAGGAAATTTCTTGGATTAACACCAATACACATTTCAAAATGCACTGGTAATGTTTAGACGTTACCCCTTTCCTAGCCTGTATCAGGGTAGGAATAACCTTGCTTGGAATACCCTTTCGGGCTAAGATCTGTCTTCAACCGCCATGCCGTCAAACGTAGCCGCGGTAAGTCCTGATAAGCGAACGGCCCCTGTTGCAGAAGGTCCTCGTGAAGAGGAAGAGGCCACGGTTCTTCTAGCAGTAGGCGTACCAAGCTCGCCTTGGCCAGTCCGGAGCAACGAGAATTACCTGAACCCTTGTTCTCTTTATGAGCTTTAGAATTCTTGGAATGAGTGGAAGTGGAGGGAACACGTATACTGACTTGAACACCCACGGAGTTACCAGGGCATCCACCGCCACTGCTTGAGGGTCTCTCGACCTGGAACAGTACCTTTGAAGTTTCTTGTTGAGGCGCAAAGCCATCATGTCTATTTGAGGCACGCCCCAACGACTGGTCACGTCTGCGAACACACCCGGATGGAGGCATCATTCTCCTGGATGGAGATGGTGTCTGCTGAGGAAGTCTGCTTCCCAGTTGTCCACTCCTGGGAGGAAGATCGCTGACAACACCAACACGTCACCTCTGACATTGTAGCTATGCTCTTTGTAGCTCCCTGTCGGTTTATGTAGGCCACCGTCGTTACATTGTCCGACTGTACTTGAATGGTCCGATGTTGTAGAAGATGAGCCGCTTGGAGAAGACCGTTGTACACGGCTCTTAATTCCAGAATATTTATTGGACGAATGGCTTCCTGATTTGACCATCGTCCTTGGAAGGATTCCCCCTGGCTCCCCAACCTCTGAGATTTGCATCCATGGTCAGAAGGATCCAGTTCTGAATTCCGAACTTGCGGCCCTCCAGAAGGTGAGGCATTTGCAGCCACCAGAGGAGCAAAATCCTTGCCCTCGGTGAGAGATGTATCCTCTAGTGCATGTGAAGATGAGATCCCGACCATTTGTCTAGGACAGTGATGGCTAACCTTGACACTCCAGCTGTTGAACTACACATCCCAGCATGCCCTGTATCAGTTTTAGCAAGGCCAAATAGCAACAGTAGCAGGGCATGCTGGGATGTGTAGTTCAACAACAGCTGGAGTGTCAAAGTTAGCCATCACTGGTCTAGGAGATCCAGCTGGAAGGGTCGAGCATGGAATCTTCCGTACTGTAGAGCCTCGTAGGAGGCAACCATCTTGCCAAAAAGGCGAATGCACTGATGAACCGATAGCCGGGCAGGCTTCAAGACATCACAGACCATGGATTGTATCACTATCGCTTTCTCCAGTGGAAGAAACACTTTCTGCAATACCGTGTCGAGGATCATCCCCAGGAAAGACAGACAATCTCCTTGTCGGCTCCAAATGTGATTTTGGAAGGTTCAGGAACCAACCGTGATTCATGAGCAGTTGAGTCGTCAGAGCAATGGACTGCAACAACCTCCCCCTGGACACTGCCTTTATCAGCAGATCGTCCAGGTATGGAATTATGTTCACACCCTGCCTGCGCAGGAGAACCATCATCTCTGCCATCACCTTGGTGAACACCATCGGTGCCGTGGAGAGATCGAATGGCAGTGCCTGGAACTGAAAGTGACTGTCTAACAGTGCGAATCGGAGATAAGCCTGATGGGGCTTCCAAATTGTAATGTGGAGGTACGCATCCTTGATATCCAGGGAAACCATGAACTCTCCCCTCCTGCAGACCTGAGATCACCGCTCTCAGAGATTCCATTTTGAATTTGAACTCCCTCAGATAGGGGTTTAACGATTTCAAATTCACAATTGGCCTGACCGAACCATCCGGTTTCGGTACCACGAAAAAGGTTTGAATAATAACCCTTGTTTTGCATATGAGGTGGAACTGGGACAATAATAAGATTTTAAACCTACCGGTAAATCTTTTTCTCCTAGTCCGTAGAGGATGCTGGGGACTCCGTAAGGACCATGGGGTATAGACGGGCTCCGCAGGAGATATGGGCACTCTAAAGAACTTTTAGTATGGGTGTGCACTGGCTCCTCCCTCTATGCCCCTCCTCCAGACCTCAGTTAGAGAAACTGTGCCCAGAGGAGATGGACAATATGAGGAAAGGATTTTGTAAATCTAAGGGCAAGATTCATACCAGCCCACACCAATCATACCATATAACTTAGAATATACGCAACCAGTTAACAGTATGAACGAAAAAACAGTATCAGTCAAAGACCGATTCCAACTGTAACATAACCCTTATGTAAGCAACAACTATATACAAGTCTTGCAGATTTAGTCCGCACTGGGACGGGCGCCCAGCATCCTCTACGGACTAGGAGAAAAAGATTTACCGGTAGATTTAAAATCTTATTTTCTCTTACGTCCTAGAGGATGCTGGGGACTCCATAAGGACCATGGGGTTTATACCAAAGCTCCAAACCGGGCGGGAGTGTAAGGATGACTCTGCAGCACCGATTGAGCAAACGCGAGGTCCTCATCAGCCAGGGTATCAAACTTGTAGAATTTTGCAAAAGTGTTTGAACCCGACCAAGTAGCCTCTCGGCACAACTGTAATGCCGAGACGCCTCGGGCAGCCGCCCAAGAAGAGCCCACCTTCCTAGTGGAATGGGCCATTACCGAATTCGGTACCGGCAATCGTAGAATGAGCCTGCTGAATCGTGAAACAGATCCAGCGAGCAATAGTCTGTTTAGAAGCAGGCGCGCCAATCTTGTTGGCTGCATACAGGACAAACAGATCCTCTGTTTTCCTAACCCTAGCCGTCCTGGCTACGTAAATTTTTAAGGCCCTGACCACATCCAGGGACTTGGAGTCCTCCAAGTCACCCGTAGCCACAGGCACCACAATAGGTTGGTTCATATGAAAAGAAGAGACCACCTTAGGCAGAAATTGAGGACGAGTCCTCAACTCTGCTCAATCCACATGAAAAATCAAGTAGGGGCTCTTGTGAGACAAGGCCGCCAACTCTGACACCTGCCGTGCAGATGCCAAGGCTAATAACAACCACCTTCCAGGTGAGAAATTTTAAATCCACGTTTGAAGAGGTTCAAACCAGTGTGATTTAAGGAACTGTAACACCACGTTAAGGTCCCATGGTGCCACAAAAGGAGGCTGGATGTGCAGCACTCCCTTTACGAAAGTTTGGACTTCTGGGAGAGAAGCCAATTCCTTTTGAAAAAATATAGATAGGGCCGAAATCTGTACCTTAATGGAGCCTAATTTTAGGCCCATATCCACTCCCGTCTGTAGGAAGTGGAGAAAACGGCCCAGATGGAAATCTTCCGTAGGAGCATTCTTGGTTTCACACCAAGATACATACTTCCTCCAGATACGGTGATAATGCTTCGCCGTTACTTCTTTCCTAGCCTTTATCAGAGTAGGGATAACTTCCCCCGGAATACCCCTCTCTGCTAGGATTCGGTATTCAACCGCCATGCCGTCAAACGCAACCGCGGTAAGTCTTGGAACATGCAAGGCCCCTGCTGTAACAGGTCTTCCCTGAGAGGAAGAGGCCACGGATCTTCTGTGAGCATTTCCTGAAGACCCGAATACCAGGCCCTTCGAGGCCAATCTGGAAACACGAGTATTGTTTGTACTCGGTTTCGTCTTATGATTCTCAACACTTTTGAGATGAGAGGTAGAGGAGGGAACACATAGACCGACTGAAACACCCATGGTGTCACTAGGGCGTCTACCGCTACTGCCTGAGGATCCCTTGACCTGGCACAATACCTCCGAAGCTTTTTGTTGAGGCGTGACACCATCATGTCTATTTGAGGAAGTCCCCAAAGACTTGCTATCTCTGCAAAGACCTCTTGATGAAGTTCCCACTCTCCTGGATGGAGATCGTGTCTGCTGAGGAAGTCTGCTTCCCAGTTGTCCACTCCCGGTATGAAGACTGCTGACAGAACTCTTACGTGATTTTCTGCCCAGCGCAGAATTCTGGTGACTTCCGCCATTGCCACTCTGCTCCTTGTCCCGCCTTGGCGGTTTACATGAGCCACTGCTGTGACGTTGTCTGATTGAATCAGAACCGGTAGGTCGCGAAGAAGATACTCCGCTTGTCGTAGGCCGTTGTATATGGCCCTCAATTCCAGTACGTTGATGTATAGACAAGCCTCCTGGCTTGACCATATCCCCTGAAAATTTCTTCCTTTTGTGATTGCCCCCCATCCTCAGAGGCTTGCGTCCGTGGTCACCATAACCCAGTCTTGAATGCCGAACCTGCGACCCTCTAGAAGGTGAGCACTCTGCAGCCACCACAGGAGAGACACCCTGGCCCTGGGGGACAGGCTTATCTTTTGATGAAGGTGTAGATGGGACCCCGACCATTTGTAGAGAAGGTCCAACTGAAACGTCCTCGCATGGAACCTGCCGAAGGGGATGGCCTCGTAGGTTGCCACCATTTTTCCCAGAACTCGAGTGCATTGATGAACAGACACTCTTTTTGGTTTTAGCAGGTCCCTGACCATGTTCTGGATGTCCTGGGCTTTTTCTATTGGTAGAAAAACCCTCTTCTGTTCCGTGTCCAGAATCATGCCTAGGAATGATAGTCGAGTCGTTGGAAGCAACTGAGACTTTGGCAGATTGAGAATCCAACCGTGTTGATGTTCATTCTCAGGGAGAGTGACACGCTTTTCAGCAATTGATCCCTTGATCTCGCCTTTATCAGGAGATCGTCCAAGTACGAGATAATCGTGACACACTGCTTGCGCAGGAGCACCATAATTTCCGCAATTACCTTGGTGAAAATCCTCGGGCCGTGGAAAGCCCAAACGGCAACGTCTGAAACTGGTAATGACAGTCCTGTACCGCGAAACGCAGGCATTCATGATGAAGAGGAAATATGGGGACATGAAGGTAGGCATCCTTCATGTCCAGTGACACCATAAAATCCCCTGCTTCCAGACTGGATATCACAGTCCGGAGTGATTCCATGTTGAATTTGAACTTTTTCAAGTATAGGTTTAGGGATTTTAAATTCAAAATTGGTCTGACCGAACCATCCGGCTTCGGGACCACAAACAGTGTTGAATAGTACCCTTTTCCCTGTTGGCCTAGGGGAACCTTGACAATCACTTGCTGTTGACACAGCTTTTGAATTGCATCTAATACCACTCCCCTCTCCGGGGAAGAGGTTGGCAAGGCCGACTTGACAAATCGGCGAGGGGGCACCTCTTCAAACTCCAGTTTGTAACCTTGGGATACAATTTCCAATGCCCAAGGATCCACGTCTGATAGGACCCAGACCTGGCTGAAGAGTCGAAGACGTGCCCCCACCGGTGCGGACTCCCTCCGTGGAGCCCCAGCGTCATGCGGTGGATTTAGCAGTAGCCGGGGAGGAATTCTGCTCCTGGGAACTAGCCGAAGCAGGTGTTCTCTTACCTCTACCCTTACCTCTGGCGAGGAAAGAGGAGCCCCGATCTTCTGGACTTATGCGACCGAAAGGACTGCATCTGATATTGTGGGGTTTTCTTTTGCTGTGGGGGAACAAAAGGCAATAATGTAGATTTACCTGCGGTAGCTGTGGTAACCAGGTCCGCGAGACCATCCCCAAACAAAACTTCACCCTTGTAAGGTAAAACCTCCATATGCTTTTTTTGAGTCGGCATCACCCGACCATTGGCGGGTCCACAGAGCTCGTCTTGCCGAAACTGCCATGGCATTGGCTCTGGAACCAAGCAGCCCCACGTCTCTTTGAGCATCTCTCATATACAAGACTGCGTCCTTAATGTGACCTAAAGTCAGGACAATGGTATCCTTGTCCAGGGTATCCATGTCAGCCAACAAGATGTCTGTCCATGCTGCAACAGCGCTACAGACCCATGCCGATGCTATTGCCAGTCCGAGTAAAGCCCCCGTATGTGCATAAATAGTCTTTAAGGTAGTCTCCTGTCTACGATCCGCAGGATCCTTAAGGGCTGCGGTGTCTGGAGACGGTAGCGTCACCTTCTTGGACAGACGCGTTAATGCCTTGTCTACCTTGTCCACCCTGGGCGAGGATTCCCAACGTACCCTGTCCTTTGCTGGGAAAGGATACGCTAGAAGGATCCTCTTGGGAATCTGCAGTTTTTTGTCTGGAGTTACCCAAGCTTTTTCAAATAATTCGTTCAGTTCATGAGATGGAGGAAACATTACTTTAGGTTTCTTCCCCTTAAACATGTGTACCCTCGTGTCAGGAACAGAGGGGTCATCTGTGATATGCAAAACATCTTTTATTGCCATAGTCATATAATGAATACTTTGTCACCTTAGGGTGCAACCTTGCCTCATCATAGTCAACACTGGAGTCAGAATCCATGTCGGTATCAGTGTCTACTATTTGTGATAAGGGACGCTTTTGAGACCCTGACGGGCCCTGTGACCCAGTCAAATCCGCGGATTGACTCCCTGCTGTTTCCTTGGACTCAGCTTTGTCCATTCTCTTATGTAATAAGGTCACATTAGCATTTAAAATATTTCACATATCATACCAATCATGAGTCGGCGTTGCCGACGGAGACACCACAATCATCTGCTCCACCTCCTCCTTGGATGAGCCTTCCGCTTCAGACATGTCGACACACGCGTACCGACACCCGTACACACACACAAGGATATATCTATAAGGGGACAGTTCCCCAACAAGGCCCTTTGGAGAGAGAGAGAGTATGCCAGCACACACCCAGTGCCAACTCACACTGGAAACAATTCCCAGATATAGCGCTTTTATATATAGGTCAATCGTTTAATACACTCACTGCGCCAAAATGTGCCCCCCCCCCCTCTTTTTCAGCCCTGTATCACCGTTCTGCAGGGGAGAGTCCGGGGAGCAACTTCTCTTCAGCACACTGTGGAGAAAATGGCGCTGGTTAGTGCTGTGCGACCAAGCTCCGCCCCCTCTAGTGGCGGGCTTCGGTCCGCTCAAACTCACAATTAATGGCGGGGGATGAACATATCCTCTGACTCCGCAGCCCATATGTGTAATAACATGCCAAAACAGAAGTATATATTGCTGCCCAGGGCGCCCCGCACCCATCAGTGCCTGTCCGTGTGTGTAACGTGTGGGAGCAATGGCGCGCAGCGAGGGAAGATCTGAAGTCTTCTGCCGCCTTAGAAGTCTTCTTTCTTCTTATACTCACCCGGCTTCTATCTTCCGGCTCTGCGAGGAGAACGGCAGGGGGAGACCTGCGTTCCGATCCCTCTGGAGCTAATGGTGTCCAGTAGCCTACGAAGCAGAGCCTATCATTTAAGTAGGTCTGCTTCTCTCCCCTCAGTCCCACGATGCAGGGAGCCTGTTGCCAGCAGTGCTCCCTGAAAATAAAAAAACCTAACAAAATTCTTTTATCAGAGATACTCAGTAGAGCTCCTCTGTAGTGCACCCATTCTCCTCTGGGCACAGAATCTTACTGAGGTCTGGAGGAGGGGCATAGAGGGAGGAGCCCGTGCACACCCATACTAAAAGTTCTTAAATATTGCTGAAGCAATACCGGAGCAGGTTGAGTGTCCCATATGGTACACTTGTGGATGGGATGAAAAATACATAGGCCTGATGGTTTTGATGGAACCCTACTCTGAACTGTAGGACTCTGAAATCACCCCCATTTTGTGTCATCTCTTCTAGGGGTGGACTATTCCACCCTGGGTAATCCTACGCTGAGCGCCCAAGATGGCTGCCGCACCTGGTACCTTGTGAGGGTGGAATACACAACCCTTGGAAGTTATTACCCAAAATGCCTACACCAATCCTGCATTATGCTTTCTGTGTGCTTAAGGTTTTCTTTTGTGTCTGTGTTGCTTGTCTATTGTTGTATTACTCAAATCCTCTGTATCATGTGCATTGTTTTTGATATCTGTAAAGCGCCTTGAGTCCTGTTGGAGAAAGAGCGCTATATAAATAAAATTATTATTATTATTATTATATCTCCTGCGGAGCCCATCTATACCCCATGGTCCTTACGGAGTCCCCAGCATCCTCTAGGACGTAAGAGAAAACTTGTGACCCTACCAATTTTTGGATAGCTTCCTGTAGGATAGCCCTGTCTGCCAGCAAAGCTGGTAAGCCTGATTTGAAGAATCAGTGAGGCGGGAGGTCTTGAAACTCCAGCCTGTACCCCTGGGACACGATATCCTGCACCCAGGGGTCCAGGCCGGACGACACCCAAATGTGGCTGAACCTTTTAAGCCTCGCCACCACTGGTCCTTCCTCCAGGCTGTGCGGTCCACTGTCATGCGGAGGATTTTGATGTACCAGAAGTAGGCTTCTGGTCTTGGGAGCCTGCAGTAGCAGGTTTATTGGATTATGCCCGACCTCCTCTAAAGGTGGTGTTGGGCTGCTTGTTCCTTCTTGTTTTAGGCGTCCGAAAGGACTGTGACGTAGCTGAAGAAAAAGGTTTCTTCGTAGCAGGCACAGCTGAAGGAAGAAAAGGTGACTTACCCGCAGTTGCCGTGGAAATCCACGCATCTAGCGCTTCCCCAAAACGAGCCTGACCTGTGTAGGGTAGGTTCTCCACACCTCTCCTGGATTCCGTGTCGGCAGACCATTGGCGAAGCCAGAGTCCTCTACGAGCGGAGACAGACATGGAAGAAATTCCTGCAGCCATCGAACCCAGGTTTTTCATGGATTCCACCGTAAATCCCGCAGAATCCTGTATGTTACGTAAGAACAATTCAATGTCACTTTTATCCATTGTATCCAATTCCTCAAGTAACGTGCCAGACCACTTTACTATAGTCTTAGAAAGCCATACACAGGCAATGGTAGGCTGTAATATTGCCCCCGAAGCAGTGTATATGGATTTGAGTGTAGTGTCAATCTTGCGATCTGCCGGTTCTTTTAACGTGGCAGATCCCGGAACAGGTAAAACCACCTTCTTTGACAGTCTGGACACAGATGCGTCAACTATGGGTGGGTTCTCACATTTTTTCCTATCCTCCTCAGGGAAGGGGAATGCAACCAGAACCTTTCTTGGGATCTGGAATTTTTTGTCTGGATTTACCCAAGATTTTTCAAATATAGCATTTAACTCTTTTGACGCAGGAAAGGTTAGCGAGGCTTTCTTATTATTCGTGAAGTAAGCCTCCTCAACCTGCTCCGGTATTGCTTCAGCAATATTTAACACATCTCTAATTGCTTCAATCATCAACTGCACCCCTTTTGCAAGAGATGCCGCCCCCCTCAGCACGTCCCCATCACCGTCTTAAGAGTCGGTATCCGTGTCGTCCTGCATAATCTGGGCAAGAGCACGTTTTTGAGAGTGAGTGCCAGGGGGCCCTGAAGGTGCCGACCTAGACCAAACAGCCATAGAGTTCTGCAAAACCAGAGTTGAAGTTTCATTTTGTGCTACCCTAGTAGAAATCTGAGAAATCATAATTTTAATAGAGGATAACCACTACGGTTCTCTTACAGGAATCTGTGCTAAAACAGTACAATCCTGATTACATGGAATGGGATCATCCTGAGAGGACATATCCTCTGCAGCATATGACACAGAGTCCCTAGACATGGTTCTTTTTGTGAGCAAACAAGCACCCACACACACACACAGGGAAATGCAGACAGAGTTTCCCCCCTAAGTATGCCAAGAGAGAGACAGTTTGGAGCCAACCCACACACAGCGCTCCCAAAGATAAAAGGACACCCTTTACCAGCGCCAACTGTGTACCTTAATAGGTTACACAGTCTATTACACCGCCCACCCCCCCAAACCCCCTGGTACCGTACAGAAAGCTGGAGTTAAAGTGGAGGGACAGCTCTCCCCTCTCAGTGGCTATGCATACAGGAAAGATGTCGCTGAACGCTGCTGGGTCCGCTCTGAGGAGAAGCTCCGCACTCTTTTCTGGCGCTGGCTCCCGCTCTGGTTTGAAATTATACTGGTCTGAGGTATATTGCTGGCAGTGATCCAGGGTCACAGACAGGCTGTGTGACCAGTTTAGGGTGTAGGCGCTGGCTCAGGGCACCCCTCACAGCACCGCACCATGTACCACTGAGCCCCGTAGCGCAGTCAGTACTGCGCTCCCTACCCTGTTGCCGCCATCTTTACACCAGCTTCCCGCTTGCCAGGGGGCCAGTGACTCACTCGCCACTGAAGTCTTCTGGCTCTGTAAGGGGGTTGGCGGCATGCTGCTGGGGTAAGCGATCCCCTGTGGCGGCGATCGATCTGTCCCCTCAGGAGCTCAGTGCCCTGTCAGCGGAGATAGTGGCTCAGACCCCTTAGGGAGGACACTACTCCCACCCTTAGTCCCACGAAGCAGGGAGGCTGTTGCCAGCAGCCTCCCTGTGCCTAAACTCTTCTAAAATAAAAAAAAACTAAAGAAACTCCTATGGAGCTCCCCAAGGTGTGACCGGCTCCTCCGGGCACATATTCTAAACTGAGTCTGGTAGGAGGGGCATAGAGGAAGGAGCCAGCCCACACTCTCAAACTCTTAAAGTGCCAATGGCTCCTGGTGGACCCCAGCCTCCTCTAGGACATAAGAGAAATTCCAAGCAATGGTCAAATCTTAGATTATATATTAGTGATAGGGCTCATCTGCGGTGGGATGGGTACCCTAGGTCCATAGGGACCCATACAATTAGGATCAGTCCGATTGGTATAAGTTGTTAACATACCATCTATGAATTAAGGGCTTATAAATTCCTTCCTTGCTGTTGTTGGAATTCTGTCCCTATGTTGTTTAGGAATTCACCCATATGCTGTTTTTCTTTACTCACAAGTGATAATAGAATTATTATTGTCATTATTATTTTTTCCTTTTTCCATTAGAGTGTAGTTTCGTTTTTTCCCCTAAATTTCGGACGATATTGTCCTCTCTCTTTAAGACGGTTTATAAATGTTACACTATTATGTATAGTATATATTTTTAGATACATTTTTTATGAAATATACACTGTTTTTACTAGAAGAATTATTACAACGATTAATCATAAAATATATATTTGATTGTTCATTATGTAATACTATATCTGATTTTAATTGATATATCTATGATTATCAATGATATGACATAATTAAGTATATAAGGAATGGGATTTACGGACAGTGAGAGTCTGATTATGAGACACTCACTGATTTATATTATTTTATATTTTCATATTATTTATATTTGTATTTTTCTATCTTTATATGTACAAATGAGAAAATAATGAGCCGTACCTAGAAAGAGCTAAGATACCAAATTGTAATCAGCTGCATTAACTGCCGACTTGATTCGGGGTATATAAATAAGCAATGGAACACAATAGGCGGTACTTCTGAAGAAACAGCCCCCACCTAAGAGGCTGAGAAATGCGTCAAGCACCGCTTCCATCGGACGTCTGCAGACCACACACCAAGCATCTCATTGATAGCCGCTTTTCCCGTCTCCAGCGTGCATGGCAGCCGGTGCCTGCAGCGAATAAGGAAGACTGCTCACAGACTGACGGCTTGTGCATAGAGGCCCCGGTAAGCTTGTCTACTCTGCAGACAGTTACCTGTCAGTGGACCGCAGCGGGACTAACAAGATTGTGCAAACTATTCTTAATAACACTCCCAAACTGCCGGAGGTCTCCTTTAGCCGTTAATCATTGCGGAATTTTATATTACATAACGGTACAATTAGCAGGACTATAATAATATTCTAAAGTACAAAGAACTCCATGTACTAAAATATCATCTAAGATTTGACCATTGCTTGGAATTTTAAACGTACTAAATTTGATCAACCATTTAAACCAACAGTGACTTTAATTGTGGATTCAAAGCATATATGGATCCTTAAATGGACACAAGTGAAATTGTTAATTAAGTAGGGTATGCAGACCACCTAAAAAGTCAAGATTTATGTGGTTTTTAATTGTGATGTTTTATTTTGTATATTTTATTGGCCGAATAATTTATGTTAATACAATTATATTTTATACCCTAACAGATGGCGCTTCCAATTTTCAGTATATACAATTTGTTTTTTGGAGGGACAGCGGCTCCAATGTGAAGCAGCAGTCTGTGACTGGTATTCTAACGGTGGTTCAGTGTCTCATGAACAGTGCACTAAGCACTTACTTTTTCGATTGTTATTTGTGACAGATGCAGAACCTACTGGTTCAAGGAGCAGCAGAGCACACAGATGAAAAGCCCCCCCTCTTGGAACCTTCAGCGTTGGGTGCGGGTTCCAAGTTGGGTGTAAGGTCCAGCGATTTCAGTTAGCCTTGTTTGCAGTTAGGTGCTGGCCATAGTCTCAGTCCACAATGTAAAATAAACAGGGAACAAGCCCCCACATTGCAGAAGTACTTAAACTAAGCTAAAGTGCTTCTGGCAGGCACACAGTATAGGAGGGGAGGAGCATGGAGGCGAGTTAGAATTTAAAGTGCCCACAGTACTCCTGCACCCACAGTATCCCAAAGTTTTCCCCGTGTCTCCCAACTTGAAGACTAGGAAATAGGAATGTATATTAATATGGAGCAGGAACATGGCTACAATGGGAGGTTAAAAATGTTACTGAGCAGGTCTTAAATGTGAAGTAAGGGTGTGTACACACGGCGAGATCCTTGCTATGCCCGATTTTGACTATGTGATTTCCCTTGAACTCCCCCAGAGCACAGATAGCACAGATTTTGACTATCTGTGCATGAGATTTTGTCTATGTACGATTTTGACTAAGTGCCAATTTTGACTATACTTTGTACTAGATTGTACACTAGATAGTCAAGATTGACTTGCCTGCACAGTCTATCTAGCCTTACGATACCGACCCCACGAGAGCGCGCATCGGGATCGAATCTGTATCGCACGCTGCCTAGCACCATGAGATATGCACTAACTTTTCATAAGATTTTGACTATATAGTCAAAATCTCACCGTGTGTACACACCCTAAGATTTGCCAAATCAGTGTAAAAAACAGACATGTTCCAAATTGAGAGAATGACAGTATTATTATGGAAGAGACGGTTTACATAGCAGTGAATAACTAAAATTACTAACTAAAAGGGCAGAATGGGGATCAGACTGGGTGAAGGACTATTTCATCAAGATAGAAAGACAATAATTTGTAGCGATGATGTATACCATTACATCATCTACATAGTGGAAAAATAATGAAGTACTGTATTAAAAAAAACTTGCAATATTATATTGTCCATGTGCAGATAATGCCACCTAGTGGTTGTAATTGTATAACCAAATCTCATACTTATTGAGCCATTACTACTAGAACAGCTTGTTTAGACAATGTGTGTTCTAAGGAACTCTTAAGGCCCATACACACTAAGCGATTTTGAGCTCAAAGTGGCTTGCTTTTGGCATTTTGAGCTACTTTGAGCTCAAACTCTGCCAGCGTGTATGGCCGGGCGATGAGCGCTGATCCGCGCTCCCGCATCATCGCTGGCCGCCGCCATGTATCGGCTTGTTTTACAAGCCGAGTGAACCACTTTCCACAGTCTCCTACTCCCACCGTGAACATGGCTGGGCTGGGGTGAAAATTGCTCAGTGCGTATGCAATGAACGATTTTCCACCCAGCAATGTTCACATCACTGCTCTGCATACACACTGGGCAAAAACGCCCAGTGAGTATGCACCTTTAGGTGTTACATACTATGGGGCAGTGTTGTCAAACGTATTTTGCATCCTGCATGTTAAGAGGGCAGTATTTCTTAAGAAAGATACTTACAACAGCTTCCATATCAGTAATGTCCGATGGTGCAAACATGGACTGGACCATGAACTTATGCTTGCTTTTCTCGTTCGGATCATAGTCAAACGGCTGGAGCATAACTAAAAAGAAAATAAGGTTTTAAATAAGAGGAAGTTAAAAATTAAGAGTGTACCAACATGGCCATACTCCATGCATAATAATTCAATATTCATGACATCTCTCTCTGCTGGGTATTAACTTTCAGAATGGATCTGCTGCAAATC
This sequence comes from Pseudophryne corroboree, assembly GCF_028390025.1. Taxonomy (NCBI): domain Eukaryota; kingdom Metazoa; phylum Chordata; class Amphibia; order Anura; family Myobatrachidae; genus Pseudophryne; species Pseudophryne corroboree. Next base: position 308,054,210 of record NC_086446.1, read on the forward strand.
CATTCCGACTGTGGAAATTTTAGATATCTGCACAGTCAAACATCTCACCAATTCCTTGCTTAAACGTCCCTTAACATTTGAGCAAGCACACACACAGTACAACTTTTTCCAATCTTGTGACATTTTAGCAGTAAGGTCCTATCTTTTCGGACTCCCATGGATTGGGATAATAAACAATTCTGTCCGCTGGCCATTCGTACAGAGCTATAGCTCTTTTTTTAATCGTATATGGAGAACTCATTTTACGGATACGTTCAATAAGGATATTACTAAACGGCAGACATGCTTTCCAAATTTGACGGAGGCTAACATTTCGCACAATCTTCAATATTCTCTCTGAACAGTTACTGCTACTACCTATAGAGAGATGTTCTATACACAGGCGTAACTACAAGTTCGTGAGAAAGTGAAGGGAGCCAGGGAGAGCGCGCGGGAGTGTCGTCAGGGATAGAGAGAAAGAGAAACAAAAGAGGGGGAGCGAGTACTACCTGACTTCTTTATAGGTCTGTGATGGGGACAGGCACTTCCCAATATCAGGCCCCACCCCCTAAATAACTGGAGGTGGTCGGCTGGTGCCCCCCTGCTGCGCTTTCCATGCAGCTGCCACTGCACTGCCTTGGGAGAATGTGAGTTAGTGATACCAGCGGCTGCCGTTCCTTCCCGTTCTTAGCGGGGGAGGGTGAACGGGAGATACGGACCAGCCAGTGCCCCATAGATGATAGCTGCACCCTCCATAGATACTCCAGTGGTTCTATAGAGGCTATATTTCCCCAATCGTTGCAACCTTAATGGCATTGCAAATTCCTCAGCATGTCCAAAATGTGCCCATGCTGAAGCATCCTTATATTATAGCCTATGGGACTGCAGTGTCATTAAGAAATTTTGGATTGAGGTTAAAACGACTTGCATTAGCTGACCTAGACAATTACCTTCCACAGACACCAAAGGTGGACAGTGCTTGGATATTTTCCGGGGACTACTAGACTTTCTAAGGGTTGTAAGAAAAACTACTGTTGATGTGCTCAGCTGCAGCTAAAAAATAGGATTTTAATACCTACCGGTAAATCCTTTTATCTTAGTCCGTAGAGGATGCTGGGGACTCCAAAAGGACCATGGGGTATAGACGGGATCCGCAGGAGACATGGGCACACTAAAAGACTGACTGTGTGTGAACTGGCTCCTCCCTCTATGCCCCTCCTCCAGACCTCAGGTAGAAAACTGTGCCCAGGGAGACGGACATTTCGAGGAAAGAATTTATTTTTTAAACACGGTGAGTGTCATACCAGCTCACACCACGAACATACCGCAGAACGTGGCATTCAATAGAAAACCAGCCATTGGCATGAACAATACACAGCGACACGCTGAGAGACTACGTAACACAACCAGTGTGCCAAAACAATCACTAATAGGACACCGCCTGCCATGGCATGCACACCGTCAGCAACAGCTTGACAGAAAAGAAACACCACAAGTGTAACCATAAATAACTGCAGAGACAGTACGCACTGGGACGGGCGCCCAGCATCCTCTACGGACTAAGAGAAAAGGATTTACCGGTAGGTATTAAAATCCTATTTTCTGATACGTCCTAGACGATGCTGGGGACTCCAAAAGGACCATGGGGTCTATACCAAAGCTCCAGACCGGGCGGGAGAGTGCGGACGACTCTGCAGCACCGATTGAGCAAACATGAGGTCCCCATCAGCCAGGGTATCAAAATTGTATAGCTTAGCCAAAGTGTTTGAACCCGACCAAGTATCCGCTCGGCAACGTTGAACCGGCGAGACTCCTCGGGCACCCGCCCAAGAAGAGCCCATCTACCTAGCAGAATGGGTCACCACCGACTTCAGTAACGGCAATCCAGCCGTAGAGCGAGCACGTCGAATCGTATCACAGATCTAGCGTGTAACAGACTGCAAAGACACAGGCGCCCCAATCACGCTGGGGCATACCGGACAAACAGAGCCTCTGTTTCCCCAATCAGAGCCAAATTGGCGACATAAATATTCAAAGCCCTGACTACGTCTAGAGACCTTGAATCAGCCAATGCTTAAGCAACCACAGGCATCAAATAGGCAGTTTCTGCGAAAACACCGAAACCACTTTTAGCAGAACTATTATCCGAGTTCTCAATTCCTCTTTATCCACCTGGAAAATCAAACAGTGGCTCTTGTGAGACCCAGCCGCCACTTCCGACATCCGCCCTGCGGACACCAAAGGCAAAAGCATGACCACTCTCCAAAAGAGAATTTTTTTAACACAACCTTTTATAAAGGTTCCAAACATTCTGACATAAGAAAACGCAACACCACGTCACGGTCCCACGGTGCCAATGGGGGCACAAATGGAGGTTGTACGTGCAGTACTCCTTCCACGAAGGACCGAACTTTCGGAAAGGTTGCCAATTCTTTCTCAAAAGAAAATTTATAAGGCCAATACCGCACTGAAATGGAGCCTAACTTCAGGCCTGCACCCACACCGGGTTGCAAAGAATGGAGAAGA